>NC_052614.1:54467909-54772985 GCF_016545825.1 Eucalyptus grandis
CTCGATCAGGCTTGCTGATCTCGTTTGATCCGGGGTTTTAGAAACCACTCCAGCCAAAGGACCATAACAAACTCATAACTTCAGTGAAGACATCGATTTCATAAGAGAGGCTGACCTAGGATATGTCTCCCCTCATCTATAAATGAAAAAATGCAACTGGACAAAAAGTATATGAATTTTTTTCCAAATCAAACAAATTCAATCTAGTTCCTAAATTATATGAAAATGTCCATGATTATCTTTCTATGAAATCAGTATATAATACATGCGCACACAAAGAGAGGGGGAGACAGAGAGAACAAACTGGTGATGACTCATCTAGCATCCCCACGTCTCTCTTAGCTGCGAAACCAATATGATTCTATGTTCCGTCTTTTTCAAATTCCTAATCTGTAAATATCAATACTTGGTAATTTATAGATTTTGATTATAAGATTGGTTAACTTCCACATTATTATACAAAATTTAGTAGGGTACACATCTCTAACAAAATCATTATAAGAATTGGAGCAACCTGAGATGGTTAACAATTAATAAATGGATTGACTTGTGAAGGAGCAAAAACCACCCTAGCTGATAAGGATTGTGAAAGTCAACGCTTACCGTGAGCACATGGGACCAAAATCGCTTCATCAGGTTGGTATAAGACTTTTTGAAAAGGGAGGACTAGCCACTTCTATACCCATTAACCTAATCAACGTATTATAAAGAAAAATAAATCAACATATAGAAAATTCACGAGTAATTAGCCTGCATAATTAATTGAAAAAAATATAATAATCAATTCACTAATTAAAGTCAGAAAAGAAGATAAAGTAAAGAAAAAAGGTAATTCATGCTGAGATTATATCTTCCAGAAGTAAATCATGCTGAAATTAGATCTCCAAGAAATGCAAAGCGCGACCATTGGAGATCAAACCTGATCATATTGAAATCATTAAAGCATACATAATCTATCAACAAGAGAGATCACGTCATTCTTCCTTCACGCACTGGCTTCTTGAATTGCACTTTCTATCTTCTTGGCCATATATTGGAGGCAAAAATCAAGGTAAGAACTCAGATCTTGGAGCCCCCAACCCTCAATTGGATCAGACACAAAAGAACACTCAATAGTGCACCCACCCATCTTACCATCTCCATCACTCATGGGCATCACTTTAAATGTGGCAACATAGTTCTTGAACCCCATATTGTTGTCCAAGACCTCATAGCTGAAGCACTTCTCGCCAGGGTCCATCATCAGGAGCCTCTCGTTGACCCACTTAAGCTTCGACGGTTCTGAATCGTCGCCTGACACGGTGGAGGCGCAGTATCGGATGAGGCCGGGCTCGCCCTGGATGCCCTCGACTCGGTAGCACGTATCAATGTTGGGAAACAGCTTGTGGAGGTTGCAAAAATCCGCCAAGAATGGCCACACCTGGTCTGGTGTTGGCCCTTTCAGCTCAGCTATGGCCTTGCCTTCCCATCTTGGTTGGGTTTCTTCTGCCATTGAGAGAGAGAGAGAGAGAAAGAGGGGGAGAGAGAGAGAGAGAGAGAGAGAGAGAGAGAGAGTTTTGTTGGGTTTATGGGCAAAGATGGAGACATTTGTCAAATAAAAGCCCAAACGTGTGGAAGCTAGATTCCCACTCTTAGTTGACTATACATTTATAAAGTCTTGCGTCTAAAAAAATTATTATTCATGTCACATGGAATAAGATCATTAAAGTGAGTAGCTAGATCTGGGAAACTGTCTATCATTTCTAGATCCTAGCTGTTTACATGTCAATATCTTAATATTTATCATGAACAGCCGAGTCGTTTCTTTTTCTAAGTTAGTATTGCTAGAAGCTATTTCATGTTACACAGAAAACAACAATTCAATGAGCAAATCCTTTCCTTATAGCTACAATTTTGCATTATTGGAAACTCTTGGGACATGGGAAGCCGCGGTAGAATCTGCGTTGCTAATTAATATATTCTTTTTTACTCATTAGTGGAAGCTTATGTACAGCATGATGTCATTCTCCATTGACTTAATAGCGTACTATATTATTTCTTAGGAACATAAATTAATTATATCTCGGAGGAAGCACTTATCTCTGATTCCATCGACGAAGCTAATCTCGTGATTAAAAAAATTGGATGAGTCCATTTCATCGTATGATGAGATGTTCAATTAGAAGCACAATCAAACAAAGGGAAAATTTTATAAAAATGGTGCCATGTCCCGAATCCAATGTAAAGTCAGTGAATAAACACAAACAAATATGGGGCGCAAAACCAGGTCGATTTCAAATTCCCACGAGTTCGTTTACGGGTGAAGTCTTTAGTTTATTGTCAGGATTAACTTCATTTTGTCACTTAAATCGGAACTTGCAGATTGAAATATCTGTAAATGGCATCCAGCATCGGGATTCTCTCTATCTGCTGATATCTTTCAATCATCGATTGCTTCACCAGACAATCGAGCTAGGTTTTAGCTTTGTCCTCCCAATGTTTGCTTATTGTTTCGATTTGGTTATTAGGAAATGGATTTTGAAGTCCCGTTCTTCTTTTTTCCAGTTTAAGATCATAAAATAAGAGTGTTCTTTGATGGCTACGAGGAGACCCGACGAGAGGGCTGGCAGTAGGTAGTGGTGACCGTAGTTGATGGATGGCCGTCCATGGTGGCCGGCGACAGGCAGTGATGGTGACTCTGTTCAAGCTGACGAGCGAGGCGACTGGAACAATGTCATGTATAGTATTTCAATCAGGCGGGTAGATAAAAAAATTTGATTGCGCAATTTTATTAAATTTAGAATTTGATTGTATTTCTACAGATGAGAATTTTTTATGCACTTGCTCGTAAGGGTACAAGCAATATTTTATGCACTTATCCGGGAAGGACGAACACGACCGGTTCACGAACACCGCACGTCTCTTACATTATGACTGCCTTTAATTATAGCGACAGGCGTGAAGAAAAAACGGGGTAAAGAGGAGAGAAAAGAGTTGGCATCCTCCATGTTCTTAGCCATAATGGAAAGCCCAAAACCAATCACTATAGAAACCAAACAAAGTCAAAATTGTCAGCTAGTTTAATTCCCAAGTAAATACTGTTGGCTGAGTCTAACTTAATTTGGGGCCAGCTAGCATAAAACGAAAAGAAAAAAATCTTAGATAATAATTTTCTTATACTTCTATTCTAGATAGATGACATGTTGATTATTGGGCATTATATTAAAAAAATCAAGAGCTTAAAAGATGAGTTGAGTAAAGCTATTACAATAAATGACCTAAGCCCTGCCAAGCAAATCCTTGGCATAAAGACTTACTCATAATCAAAAGAACAAGAAACTTTGGTTATGTCAAGAGAAATATACTGAAAAAGTGCTTGAAAAATTCAATGTAAGCACATATAAACTTGTTAGTACTCCACTTGCATGAGTGTCCTACAAGTGAGAAAGAGAAAGAAGAAATGAAGAAAATTCATTATGCATTGGTAGCAGTAGTTCGATATATGTTTTGGTTTGTACAAGACCTCATAACAATTGAGTAGGTTTCTCTCAAATCCAAATAAAGGGCATTGGGTCACTGTTAAATGGTATCTTAGGGGTACTTCTAGATATTACTTATGTTATGGAAATATGAACCTTGAATTGAGTGGCTACTCAGATGTGGTATTTGTAAGTGCTAGTATAAACACTTAAAGGGGGGTGAATAGGTGTAAAGACAATTGTTCGCAAAGAACAGTAGAAATATTTTACGAGGTTAGCACACCTGGAGTGCCATAACTTGGCAAGGAGGGACACTTAAGTGCCATAACTTTAAAATGGTACACTTAAGTGCCAATATCGGAGTAAAATGGGACACTTAAGTGCCACTCCGGCGAAAATCCGGCCAAATGGCTGACGTGACAATTTTCTGGCGAGTTTGGTCCAAAACGGCGTCGTTTTGCATGCTGACGTGGCGGAGAAAACGCAAAAACGACGCCGTTTCGCGTCTACGTGTAAATAATAATATATAAATTAATTAAATTAGATTTAAAATATTCAAAAAATTTTAAAAAATAAGAAAAATTTAAAAATTTAAAAAATTAAGAAAAATTTAAAAATTAAGAAAATTTAAAATTTAAAAATTTAAAAAATTTTAAAAAAGGGGGGGGTCAGCCGGGTCGCTAGCCCTCGGCCGACCGACGGCGGCGAGGGCTCCCGGGCCCTCGCCGCCGATCGGCCGGCCTCGTCGGCCCTTGGCCGGGCCCGGCGACCCGGCCGACCCTCCCCACTCTGTCGCCGGCCCTTCCCGGCGGCGGCGGGGAGCGGCGAGGGCCCGCGAGCCCTCGCCGGATCTGGACGAGGGCCGCGACCCTCGCCCTAGATCTAGGCGTGGGCCGCGACCCTCGCCCGCATCCGGCGAGGGGTTGCGGGCCCCGGCCGGGCCGGCGAGGCCGGCCGACCGGCGACCCCGCCGACCCTCCCCCTCCGTCGCCGGCCCTTCCCGGCAACGTGGTGAGGGAGCCGCCCCGTTCGACCTCCCCCTCCCCCCTTTTTTTTAAATTTTTAATTTTTCTTAAATTTTTTAAATTTTCTTGTTTTTTAAAATTTTTTGAATATTTTAAATTTAATTTAATTAATTTTTATATTATTATTTACACGTAGACACGAAACGACGTCGTTTTTGCATTTTCTCCGCCACGTCAGTGTGCAAAACGACGCCGTTTTGAACCAAGCTCGCCGGAAAAGTTGCCACGTAAGCCATTTGGCTGGATCTTCGCCGGAGTAGCACTTAAGTGTTCCATTTAACTTCAAAACTGGCACTCAAGTGTACCATTTTAAAATTATGGTACTTAAGTGTCCCTCGGTGCCAAGTTATGGCACTTGCGCCGTACTTCTTCCAATATTTTACTTTTGAAACTGAGTTTAAAGAATAACAGACTTTGAGCGAGTTTAGATTTTAGCAGTTAAATATAACTACAAACAAAATGAAGGAGTTTATGAAAGAGAATAAGAATACATAATTTATAATGGTTCGGCTTAGATCAAACCTACGGTCACTCTCCCACGCTGACAACCTCCTGGCTGGTTTCCACTATGAATAAAAAGAGAATTTACAATCTTACGATCTCAACTTCACAGTGAAGAGTCTGTATTACTCTCTCACAAAGTCACACTATAAGTCTATCTTTTTTTTTTTTTAGTATAATTTTTAGCTCAGTGTAAGAAGTAACAAGAAAAGAAGAAGCTTCGGACTTTGGAATTTCTCTTTCACACACACTTTCGAATGACTAGAGATGTCTCCTTAAATACTCCTTCATGCCTTCTCGACCGTTGGCATTTTCTAAAAGAATTCTTCCAATCAACCCATTGGACAAAATCAATTAAGGAGATCTTCGAGTCGTTTGAAGATTGTGATGAAAGCCCGTTAATCTTGTTCACTCATATAATCAAGATTTTTGGTTTCCACAAGTAGATTCTTTCCAAATTTGCCGTCTATCCGAAAAGATTTGAATTATCTAAATTGATTCCAATAAAAATAAATCAATCTCATATGTGATATTTCCAATCAGAATACCATATATAACCTATACGAACCAAACTCTTGAAAAAAGAAAGATGATCCCTCATATGGATAAATTTTCATTCTTTACTTGCGTTCAGTTTGGAATTTGTCAGAGTAGGCAGACTTCTGATATAGAACAGACTTTGACACTAAAGTCCGGTAGTCCTCAGACTTTAACACGGAAGTTTGGAAATCTTCATAATAGACTTTGGATAAGTTTTATCAACTTCAAAACATCAAATGAGTTTTCTCCAACGGTATGGATTCTTGAAAACCTACATTGAGTTATATGATAACCTTCGTAGAGGGAGATATTTCATGACAATCAAGATTGTAATAATATGTTGCTTTGTCTACGACCAAAACTGAGTATATTGTTATCACCAAAAGAGGTAAATAAATTTTTTGGATGTAGAAATTCCTACAAGAGTTTAGCTTGAAATCAGAGAAGTTTATTATGTATTGTGATAATATGAGTACTATCTATCTCAACAAAAAATTATGTGTTGCATTCAAGCTCAAAACATAATGATGTGAAATATCATTGGATCTAAGAGAAGTTAGAAAAATAAGCTCTTCTTATTTGCGAAAGTCCACACTAATGATAATGGAGGCGTTGGCCGTGGTGAAACTTGCCTCTTTTTGAAACAAAGCGGATATGATGGAACTTTTCACATAAGATGCAGGGGGAGATTTATTGATTGGGTCCATCTTCATGTGGGGCCCGGCTAGCATAAAACAAAAAATAAGGTGAAAAAGTCAAAAAGTAAAGAAAAGAGTAAGCAGGAAAAAAAGAAAAAAAGCAAGCCGGTTGCTTTGTGCAAGTGAGCGGGGGAAGAGGGAGAAAATTGAGTGCCCATTTGAGAGAGCACCAAGAGATAGGGGAGAAAGAAGAAGAAGATAGCTAAGATTTTGTGGTCGCAATTCAAAGGCTAAACGTTGATGAAATTGGCTCAAATTTGAATATGTTATTTGTGAGATTGAGGGTAACAAGTTGATTGGTCTTGTTCATTAAGAATCTCCTCCAAATTCTCTAATCACAGTTAGAGTTTTCTTACTTCGAATTTGTTAATCCACCTTTGTGATGAGAAAAGATGGTTGTAATATTAATGTTGAGTCTCTAATATGTGACTAGAGAAGAATACTTTGTGTATCATATTATTCTTAGTGATTAGTAGAAGTTTTTAAGTAGTCCGTGATTTTTTTTTGCTTTGGGTTTCCATGTTAAATACTTGGTGTTATTGTTGGCTCTTTTTTATCAATTTGGCATTATATTACTTATTCTGAGGTTATGTTGGCTGGTTGTTATTGGGGCTAAATTTATTTTGGTCGGTTTAGTTTCGGAGAAGAAATTGATTTAGGATTGAGTTTAGTTTTTAATGAACCGTTGCCCAGTTCTCCTCAACAAGTCCTCCATCATACTAGCCATGTATTGTAACCCCACCTCATATTTCGTCACCAAATCCTCCAAAGACCACCCTTCCACCACATTGACAGCGAATGACCACTCGATCACACACCCACCTTCGTTGTCTCCGTTGGCGAGGTTGATTTTGACTTTCGACACATATGAAGTGAACCCGATGTTAGGGTCAACATCTCATAGCATAAGCTTCGTCTGATTGGATCTATATTGACCAATCACTCCGCGGACCAGCTGAAGAGACGATTCTCGTTGGTGTTGTTAGTGCCTCTAGAAGAGAGGGAGAAACCGGTGTAGTATTGCATGCAATCAGGCTCGCCGTTCTTGCCATGGATGGCGTGGCAATCGGACAGGCCAGAAACGATTTGTGGAGGTTGAAGAAGTCCATGAAGAGTTGCCATATCTAGTCTGCACTGGCACTGGCCTTTCTGACTCTAGTGGAGACCTTACCTTCTCACTCGGGACCTAATTGGGACTTCGCTTGATCCATGTTCTAATACTCCTTTTCATATGCCAAAACATGTAAGAACAGAGAGTTAATAGAGAGCTAGATATATAGACTTTTTTCTTGGGAAACTACAACTTTCAGTCAAGGGATCGTGACCAGTGTAGCAAGTTAATTAAATTTTAAATAAGGAGGAGTAGGTAGAAAACACATTTGGTGATGGGACTTTTCTAAATTTCAGTGTGCCAAATGTGCAAAATCATGTGAAGCTTTGGATCTCTCTGACAACCATGGGGAATTCTGCATCGAAGGTGAAGCTTTCTAGGCATCGACTAGTCTCTCGAGGACAACTATTCAAATGTTTGGCAGAAATCGAGTAATTGATTATTCAAATTGCTTTGGTATGGTGGTTGACTGCACATGTTGAAGATAATAAGAATGTAAGAAAATTTTATATTTCCAAATCATAATCAAGATACGAGGAAAATGAAGCAAGACGATCCTATTATTCCATTTTCAAAAAAGCGGCTTTTCTTTGCGTGACATTAACATTTTTAAGGAGTTGGCAACTGTAAATAAAAAAATAAAAATAAAAATTGGTGAAGGACATGACAAATAACCTAAATTTCTGGTATTTATTAGTAACTTAGCAATACTTTTATATATCTAAGAACTTTTTTTTTATCGTAGGCAAATTATCAAATATTTTAATCTTTTATGAAATTTCATTTTTCTTCATTTCCGACGCCTTACTGAATAGTTTTTGGCTAGGTCTATGGCCAGTGTAAGAGCTGATTCATAGATTAATCATTTGATGGTTGACACATGAAATAATTTGGTTACATTTTGCCCTTCACATATACATTTCCATAATCCAATTGTGTGCGTATGAAAGTTTTGTTACGCTGGCAGGCAGATCTAATAATTATCCATATCAAAATCTATATATATTTTTCTTTTCCTTAAGTGAAACGAAGCACCTTTTTTTTGTCAAAAAGAAATTTCCATTCATTACCAAACAGATACATAAAAAAGAATTTCAAAAGTCACAGTAAGAAAGCAAACCCATAGAGCTCCAAAATAAACAAAAAAAAAAAAACCAAAAATCAAGACGTTTCATAAGAGCCTGATTGACAGAGATCATCACAAGCTTATCTTTCAAGAATAGATTTGTAACTAGATCTAAGCGAAAAGATTGGCGGCTAGTTATCGAATCACATAGTACCATCAGTGATAAGCCTACGTCAAGATTTCCATTTGTAATTATAGCTTTGCCTTTTAACGGTGTGTGCCTAGGGTCAGCGTCCCCAACACCATCACCATACGAAGACAACATAAATATGTTAAAAAATATCAAATCTGACAACTTGTGAGAGCAAGCCCTATAGCCAATACGAAGTGCCAAAACTTTGAATGGAAATATGTTGAACGAACATAGAGTGTCGAAACATAAATATGTTGAAAAATATCAAATCAGACACTTGTGAGAGCGAGCCTTGTAGCCAATACGAAGTGCCAAAACTTTGAATGGAAATACGTTGAATGAGTATAGAGTGTCGAAACCGCTGTGAATACCATTGAAAATGGAGGCGAAACACTTATTCATTAAAACTCCAAAATATTGAATTAGATCAGAGAGAAAAGCTCCCAAATATAAAATTGAGAGAGCAAAACTCCTAGATCTAAAACTAAATCGGAAGAATTAGAAAAGAAATAAAAGGAAATAAAAGGAAAAAAGAACTAGGAGGGGAGGGAGAGATTTAGATCAAATCCCTCCTCTCTAGAAGTGGAAGAGATGAAAAAAGGTTTAAAGAAGCAAAGAGAGAGAAAGAGGAAGAAGAAGAGATAAATGAAGCATCTTATTTAGTGTTAAAGTATTTCTCAAGTTTGAGCTTTTATATATGAAACCAATCCGATAGAAGTGTGGCCCATAATTTGAAGGTATTTTGAATTAGGACATTATTTCCAAGCAAATTTAGTGGAGTCCACATCACGTAACATAAGAACATAAAAAAATGAAAAATTTCTCGATTAGTACACATCAGAACAAAAAAGAATAGTGTTAGTGTTTTTTCATTGTGAGTATTTTTAGTGAGTTTTCTGTGAGAGATTGTAAAATCATGCTTGTAATTTTGCTTTTAGTGTTATATGGGATTGGAAAACACTTGAGAGTGATTGAGCACCTATAATTCTGTAATTCTCTAGATTCATGGTAGATTTCTTTGCGGGTGACTCTCTTTGAGGAGTACGTGTTGAAACTCCAACCAAACCACATTAATCTCCGATGTTGTTGTTCTTTATTGATTTCTTTGATATCTTCTTCTTTTCATAATAGGTTTGAATTGCAAGATCTATTAACTTCCGTATTATTTCACAATGTTTAGTAATTATACACTTTTGACAAGGTCATTATGGAAACGGGAGATGGTGAACAATTAATTTGATTTACATATATTAACAAACTGGCTTCTGAAGGAGCAAAAGGCCAGCTTAGCTGATAAGGACTTCGGAAGTAAATTCTTGCAATGAGCACATAGATCAAAATCGCATAATCAGGTTGCCATAAGTTTTTAGAGAAGGGGGAAAGAAAGTGTTTTGGTGGGGGGGTGTTCTCTATACTTGTACCTATTCAATGGATTCTTAAAAGCCAAAAAAGAAGAAAAAGCCAATATACAGAAACTTCACAAGGGCCTATTTTGGTAAGAAAATTGATGATGTGAATGATGAACGTCTTAAATTTATCCATTTCAATTTGGCAAAATTAGTTCTAAATCATTTAAAAAAATTGTCAATGTGGTCTAACCGGCCAATTTTGGTAAGAAAATTGATGATGTGAATGATGAACGTCTTATGTGGCACAGCTAACACTGACAGGAAAATTTTGTTAATTTATTTTATATTTGTTCGAATTTTTCTGAATTTTTTTATTAATTTATTTCTTTTCTTTTCTTTATTTTAAGGACTGGAAAGGGGTTGCCAGCCACCGCCGAGGCTCAACAACCACCACTAGCCACTGGGCAAGGGCCTATGAGCCCTCACTACCCAATGGGCGAGGGCTCGCGACCATTACTCATAATCAGGGGGCTCGCACGACTACCGCCCTTGCACGTGACTAGTGAGGGTCACCAGCCTAGCTCTAGTTAGCCACATGCTAGGGCAGTGAACCCTCACCGAATGACCAAGGGGGTCGTTAGGTCTTGGCTAGCCCTTAACAATAAAAAAAGAAAAAAAGAAAGGAAAGAAATTAATGAAAAATTCCAGAAATTTTTCAAGTCCATAATATCAATTTTTTACCAAAAATTAGTTCAAATAGACTAATTTGACAAAAAAAAAAAAAAAAAAAAAGTTAAAAACTAAATTGATTAAATTGAAATATTTATAATTTTTTAAATAATTTTTCCGGGATTGAAAGTCAAACTCACTTGAAAAAAGAGATAAATATTGGGACAATTAAATTGGGAAATAATACCGGACGTACTTTTCAATTTCGAATGGGTTTTGGCCAGGAAGAGGTGGAGGAAGAGGTGGAGGATGATCAGATCGGAGCATCGCGACGGGTGCTCCAGTCCCATCCATCTGCTGATATCTTTCTATCATCGATGGGTCCACCACGCGATTGATAGGTTTTGGCTTTGTGCTCTCGACTGTTCACTTACCGGTTTGATTTGATTAAAGGAAAAGGGTTTTGAAGAAGTTCGATTCCTCTTTTCCCAGCTCAATACCTTTAAAATTGGAATTTGCTTTGATGACTACGATGCGGCTTGATGAGAGGGCCGATGCAGGTATTGGTGGCCGTAGTGGACGGAGGCCCATCTATGGCGTCTAGCACCGGCGACGGTCGATGATGGCGACAGAGAAACGATTGAAATAAGCCACGCAAATACGATGTTTCAGTCTCCTACAATCGTCGTAAGAAAATTTGATTGCCTGAACCTCGAATGCGATTGCACTTGTTGGAGCTTTCAAGGCTGTGTGGTCCACTTTACCGATGAAAATACAAGCACGACCGGACCACAAACACCGCACTCCTCTCTTACATGAATTATTGCCTTCACATGAAAACGACGCGCCTGAAGAAAAAACAAGCTAAGCAAGACTTTGCGTCACATCACAGAGATGGAATCCTCCATCTTCCTGCCCATGCCTTGCAACCCCACCTCATATTTCCTCACCAAATCTTCCAGCACCCACCCTTCGACCGGGTCTACGGTGAATGACCATTCGATCGTGCACCCGCCTTCGCCGTCTCCGTCACCAGGGATGACTCTGACTGTCGACGCATATGATGTGAACCCGTTGTTAGAGTCGACCATCTCATAGTTTAAGCTTCGTCTGAGCGTATCTGCACTGACAAGTCGCTCCTTGGACCACTTGATGGGGCGATTCTTGCCGGGGTCACTTGTGCCTCCGGACGAAATGGAGAAGTGAGATAGCTAGTACGAGTACCTAGAGGGGGGTGAATAGGTATACACAAAAAATTTCTCGATGTTTGCACGATACTTAAACAATTGAGACTTTGCAAACAAATAAAATTCAATCGCAAGACGAAGTAAGGAAAGAGAGAATCAACACTCGCCTTATAGTGGTTCGGCTGATTGCCCTACGTCCACTCTTTTTTCTCGCACCGACGGACGTGGGTGGATTCCACTATGATCAAAGAGTTGTTACAGTGTTGATCTTCCTTGATTTCTAGGTGTAGATGATCTACCACACTTGCTCAAGGCGTCACCAAGTATAAACACTCTCGGTATACAATTTCGCTCGCCTCAACTAACAATCAAAGCGATCTTCGACTCCTAATTTTTCTATCGATCACACACTTAAAACAACTAGACGTCTTCCTTTTATACTCCTTCATGCCATCATACCGTTGGCACTTACCAAAGGAATTCTCCAATCTACCCGTTGACGGAATCAATCAAGAAGATCATCCGAGCTATATAAGGAATCTGATGATAAATTTCATCAATCCCGTTCGCCCATACAATCGTGGATCTCGGTTTCAAGAATAGAATAATCCAAGATTATTTCGTCGACCATCGGATCTTCAATCGTTCTTAGATAAGATATAAAGAATCCGAAATGATTATCCAACCAAAGAATCTATCCTGAGGATAGGATCAAATCCTCAATCATAAACCTCGACTTTGGATTTCCTTCAACACTGGATTAGAAAGACTGTCAGTGAGAATAACTTTGAGTCTTGAGTCTTGAGTCTTGAGTCTTGAGTCTTGAGATAACAAAGTCTTGAGACTATAAAATCTTGAGACTTTAACTATCGATATCCGGACTTAGATCGATGTAAATGTTTTGTCGCCTTCAAAATATTCTGCGAAAGATTTCTCCAACAATCTCCCCTTTTGATGGTGACAAAACTTTCTTGAAGATTTGAACAACTTTGACCTGCAAAACATTTCTCAAGCAATATGGCTAACTCATAAAGATTAATAAACAACTGACTCGCATCCACAAAGAAATTGGTTAGTCTTTCATGAGTAATACCATGTAACAATACTTGATATAAATGCAACCACCAAGCATCAAAATCCACAACCAATTCAGTCTAACACTCAAGTTCAAGTTCTCAAGTCATACTCAAAAATAAACATAACCACAAAAGTCAAATAAAGTTTTAAAATAATGTTTGTTCAAATTGGTTCTCCCCTTTTTGTCATCATTAAAAAGAGGGTGAGAAAGGAGTCATGTCTCGCTGGGAATGCGCACGATCCGGAAATCCCCAATGGACTGGACTACTCCTTCGAGCTTCTTCGATCTTCTCGCAGATGAGCTACCTCTTCTCTCTTGGCATTGGCTTGAAGTTGTAGAGCGAGGTCTTTGTATTTTTCTTCCAGAGAGACTGAAGATGCTTGTCCAAAGATGCTTCAAGACTTGGATTTCACAATCCAGAATATATATCTCAAGTTACGCATTTCCGTAAGAATATTCATGATACTACGAAGATCTACAATCATCCGTCCGTGTACCGGCATTGGCTTTCTCAGATGGTGTGTGTGCAGACGATGGCGCTTCTGAATGGTCTTGCAGATTTGGAATCGTCGTATCATCTTCTTCAGGCAATTGAGAGACCTGAGCTTCTTCTGGGTCTTCTGGAGATTTTCTTTGATCTTCAAAGAAGATGAGGTGGAAACCTCTCTTGCTCGCTAACTCCCCCGTCTCTAGGACATCGAAAGGGGAAGAGTGATGATCAATCTCTTGATTTCCTTCTCTCCGCATTTATCAGCCAGACCGATCTTTTACTTCTTCTTTTTCTTCCTCAACTTCTTTCTCCTTCTCTCTCTCGTTCTTCTTCTTCTCTCGCTCCGCTGAAGTTCTCGTCGAATAAGACACGTAACGTCTTGTTCTTGTCAGTGCTGGAATAGTGGGATCTTCATCATCATCATCTTCATCCTCATCCTCCAGGATAAGAATTCTTTTCCTCTTTTTCGAAGAAGCACTAAATGCCTTCTTTCCTTTTCCTTTTGAAGCAGACTGGACTGGAGATTTCACTTTGAATTTCTCCATTGCCTTAGAAAGTTCTTGCGACGCATCTTCATTAACATTTTCAACCCTACCACCATCTTATCACACGGTCTAACACAAAAGTATGTGGCGCTTCAATATTCGATGTCTCAAGATCTTGGTCACTGCACCGGATAAGGCAATTGTCCTTTGTCTTTTGACACAGCTTCGTACATATGGAAAAGAATAGTGTGCGGAGAGAGAACTTCCGTCCCGAGTTGATCGCATACATCAACTTTGCTTCGAAAGAGACACGAAGTCTTTGAAGTAGACTTAGGTCTTAGACAATTGATCACAATCTTGTGAAGCACAATGTTGATAGCGTTCATTCTTGAATAGATAATTTTCTTATCTACATCCCTATCTTTGACAAGATCCAGAGTAGTTCGAGCAGGTGAGACTTTAATTGGGAGATAGCGTCCCGTTCAACTCCAACTATGTCTCGCCAACATATTCACATCTACCACATAGACTTTGTCTCGAACACTGAATGAAATTCTATTCGCATCCAAAAAGCTAAGATTTGAATAGAAATAAGCAAATGATGATCATACCCGTCTCAGAGTCGGAGCGAAAGTCTCAAGTTGAAGCAAATTCAACTTCTCTCTTAGGTTCAAGTTGATGGAATCCAGAAGTCAAAATCGACACTTCTAGGGTTGATTACCCTCTTTTTCAACAGATCGTAATACACTTTTCTTGATCCTTGGATTTAAACAAATCCATCCGATTTCCTTTCGCCTTTGCCGCCACACCCATTCTAGGTTCAAATTCAAGGAACATTTTGTCATCATCATTCGCGTCAATCGATTTTGTCCTGCATACGAGGATCTCTTGGAATGTTCGCAAGAGCTTCCTCTCGCTTTTCCTTTTGGGGCAATTCCCCATTCCTCCATTTTCTTCAGAAAAGATACTCATTCCCATAATTTTTGTCCTTAAGGAAGTCATCTATGTAGTTCAATGGAGTACCTGTGCTTTTCAATGCACAATAAAGTTTATACAAAAAGGAAGGCTTTTGAACTCTTACTGGGTCGGCATCCTCGATTATCTCTTCTTCCAGATTATGACTTTCACTTTGTGGGGCAGGAGATGCTGAATGACGTGGAGGAGAGCGAATCGGACTTTGTCGCCGACCGTATAAGTCTTCTTCCTCAGTGAGATCGAAATGAGTCGGTCCCTTCTTCATTCTTTGTGGTCCCCCGTTCGCGATTCTTGATGATTTCCTTGAAGACGACATCTTTCTTTGTCTATTGGAGGATTCCTTCACTTGCTTTCCCAAGAAAAATGACCACTTTCTCGACGATGAACAAAGAGTAGAAACAAAAGATAGAGAGAAGAGTGCTTTTTAGGGTTTTGAAGATTTGGGGAAAAACTGTATATATAACTTAGTTTTTGAAAAGGGAAGTTCAATCGGTGCAATGGAAAGTGAACGATTACTTCTTTTCAAAATCTATAACTGCCAAAATTATTAAACAAAAGATCGTACCTTTTCGACTAAATGACAATTAGTACCTTTTAGAAGAAATACAACTTACAGCTTTATCCACGAATGTCTGAGTCTCGTGACTTAGAGTCTAAGAGATCGAGTCTTTAGAGTTGGTGAGTCTCTAGACTTTAACTTCTTCAAGCTTCAAAATGTTGAGTCTTGAGCGGATAAAGTCAAACCGATTCTTCTCCAAAGGCTTTGTGAATATGTCTCGCTAGTTGACTTTTTGAATCAACAAATTGGATCGAGATTTCTCCATTTTGAATATGATCTCTAATAAAGTGATGTCGAATCTCAATATGCTTTGCTCTTGAATGAAGGATTGGATTTTTGGTGAGATTTATAGCACCGGTGTTGTCACATCTGATTTCGTGCATGAGTCTTCAATGCCAAAGTCTTGTAGCTGTTGTTTTATCCATAGAATTTGCGAACAGCAGACTTCCAAGAGCTACATACTCGCTTTCGTTGTTGAAAGAGCTACAAGTGCTTTGTTTCCTCGAAAACCAAGACACCGTTCTGTTTCCAAGTAGTTGACAAGTTCCGTAAGTGCTCTTTCTATCGATTCCCGCAACCGGCCAGATCTGCGCATCCGAGTATCCTAGAAGATTAAAGTCTCCTTCTTTGGATACCAAAGACCGATGCTTGAAGATGAAGCAACGTATTTGATAATTCGTTTCACGGACCGAGATGTGATTCTCTAGGATCCGATTGAAACCTAGCACGTATACAAACACTAAACAAAATATCAGTCTAGAAGCGTAAGATAAAGAAGTGAACCGATCATGCTTCCGTACATGCTTTGATCTATTTTCTTCCCTTCTTCATCCTTGTCTATCTTCGAGAACATGACATTGGTATGTCGATCTTTTGCATTTTTCCAATCCAAACCTTTTGACAAGATCATTCGCATATTTTTCTTGATGGATGAAAGTTCCTTCCTTCATTTGTTTCACTTGGAGTCCAAGAAAGAATGTTAATTCTCCCATCATACTCATTTCAAATTCATCCCGCATAGACTTAGAAAATTTCTTGCAAAGACTTTCATTAGAAGATCCAAAAATAATGTCATCAACATATATTTGAACAAGTAAAAAGTTTTTGTTTTCCTTTTTGATAAACAAAGTAGTATCTACTTTACCTTGACAAAACCATTTTGTAATAAAACTTACTTAATCTGTCGTACCAAGCTCGAGGTGCTTGCTTTAGACCATACAGAGCCTTTTTCAAGTCAAGACCGAGTCCGGCTTCTTTGGGTCTTCAAATCCAGGCGTTGTTCCACATAAACTTCCTCATGGATAAATCCATTTAGGAAAGCACTTTTGACGTCCATTTGGAATAACCTGAAATTTTTGTAACAAGCAAACGCAAGTAATAGACGAATAGCTTCTAACCTTGCAACGGGTGCGTAAGTCTCGTCATAGTCTATTCCTTCTTCTTGCGTATACCCTTTGGCCACGAGCCTTGCTTTGTTTCGTACGACTTTTCCTTTTTCGTTCATTTTGTTCCCGAATACCCATTTGGTTCCAATAATGCTTTTACCTTTTGGTTTAGATGTCAATTCCCGACATCATTGATGTTGAACCTGCCTAAGCTCTTCTTGCATAGCTTCGATCCAGCTTTCATCGATAAAGCTTCTTCTAAGCTTTTGGTTCAATTTCGTAGATGAGAGCCACAAAGACTAGATTCTTCATGCCTTTTGATCTCGGTGCGGATTCCTTCATTAAGTTCGCCAATAATAAGATCTTTGGGATGACCGGATTTGTGTTTCCAAATTGCCGGTTGATGATCTCTTTCTTTATTTGATTCTCCATGAGCGTCTTGATGATGGACTTCCAGAATCCGAGATGCTTCTTGAGATGTAGACATTTGAAGATCTAGAGCGGATTCATCCTCATCGTGCATCGAGTCCGGGCCGGATTCATCTTGCACCGAGTCTTGGAATTTGACATTCATTGATTCTTCCACGATCGGCTTTTTTATTGTAGACTCGTAGGCTTTGCTTGATGTAGAATATCCAAGGAAGATGCCTTCATCCGATCTTTCTTCAAACTTACCAACTCGATCATTTGCATTTTTCAAAATAAAGCATTTGCAACCGAACACATGAAAGTATGAAACAATAGGCTTCTTACCTTTGAACAATTCATAGGGGTTTTATCAAGAATAGGTCTTAAAAAGACTCTATTTATAATATAGCAAGCAAATGAAATTGACTTGACCCAAAATCGTGAAGAAATTTTACTTTCAATTAAAAGTGTTCTAGCCATTTCTTGAAGAGATCTATTCTTTCTTTCCACAACTCCATTTTGCTCGAGTATACGGAGAGGAGAACATGTGATTAACACCAGATTTATCACGAATCTCGTAAAATCTTGATTTTCAAATTCACTTCCATGATCTGTTCTTATACTAGAAATAGCACATCCTTTTTCATTTTGAACCTTTTTAGCAAACTTTTCAAAGTACGAAAAGGTTTCGATTTGTTTGCTAGAAAATATACCTGTAAAAACGAGAGTAATCATCTACAATTACTAGACAATATTTCTTACCTCCAATGCTCGGGTTCTTGTTGGTCCGAAGAGATCCATATGAAGCAACTGTATTACATGATTAGTAGATACATGATTTATTTGTTTAAATGAATTTTTTTACCTGCTTTCCCAGAATGCATGGAGTACATAAGTCAGACTTTTGGTATGGCAGTTTAGGTAGACCTCTAACAAGCTGCTTTGAAGAGATTTTGGCTAATTGCTTCTTGTTGATATGGCCAAGCTTTCTATGCCATAGAATTGCTTCATCTTGAATTGAAATTAAGCATTGTTCTTCATTTGGCTTTACATCAAGGAGGTAGATGTTTCCATGCCTTCGACCCATGAAAGACTCGAGTCGAATCTTTGCTAATTCCGTAACAAATGCCTTCTTGAAAGAAGATCTTGTAACCGCATCACACAATTGGCTAATGCTTTGAGTAGATTGTAGTTGAGTCCTTCCACTAGAGAGACATTGCTTATTGTGAGATTTCCAATTTTCGCAATTCCGAATCCCACAATACTTCCTTTGCTATTTCCTCCGAATGAAACTTTTCCACCATTCACTTTAATAAGCTTTATGAAACACTCGAGTCTCCCGTCATGTGTCTTGAACATCCGCCGTCAAGATACCACTTTACCTTCTTTTTTGACAGAGACCTCAAATTCACTGTCCGAGTCCGATCCAGTCCGAGTCCGATTGCGCCATTAGACACGGTTGGCATATTCCTCATCACTCTCTTCACACTCGTATCGCTCCGTGTTTCGGCTTTAAGAGCTTTTCGAAATTTCTCAGCTTTTCCTCTTTTCTTTTCGAAGAAGAGGACAGTTGGGTACGATGTGTCCCTTCTTTTACATTCGAAGCAAACTACTTCTTTGTTTGGTTCCTCATCATCAAATGACTTGGTCTCGCTGTCTCGAGAACTTTGTTTCTTTGGGATAAACCTTCCGCCTTTTCTATTCAGTTTTCGAATCTTCTTATCATGAGGGCGAGCTCCTCATCATTCATATCATCTTCGAATCTGCATCATCGAATCATCATTTGATTTCAAAGGCAATAGATTTCTTACCTCTTGGATCTTCGTCTTCATTAATTCGTTCCACTTCGTAAGACTGAAGAGTTCCAATCGGTTCGTCTACGATAATGGCATGATTCTTTGCGTCTCTCTTATTGAAGTCTTTATATGATTCCAATCCTTGGAGAGTCCACGTAGAAGCTTGTTCACCTTCATGGGATCAGAAATTTTTTGTCCTTGGTTCTCAAGACCATTGACAATATCTCAGAAACGACTAAACATGTCGCTTATAGATTCTCCTGGTTTCATTTTGAAGGATTCATATTGACCAAGAAGAATGTTAATTCCGGTCTCCTTCACTGATCTGTTCCTTCATAAGTGATATGTAACCTGTCCTGACTTCTTTTGCGTGACACAAGAAGATATTCTGTTATATTCAGTTGGTGACAAAGCACAATATAAAGAATAAATTGCTTTAGCATCAAGTGCTTGTCTCTTGTTTATTTCTTCTTGAGACATTCCGCTGGTTTCAACGGTTTCTTTTCCTCTTTCGTGTTTGATGCAGCAGCAATAGTGATTCCTTTTCCACTACGTCCCATTCCGTAGGATCCTTTGATCGTAGGAAAGCTTTCATCTTGTTCTTCCGGATGTTGTAATCCTTTCCATCGAAGTAGGGAGGTCTCGGTATTGCTTTGCCCCTCCATCAGCCCAGTGCTAGCATACTAGCCATGGATCTTTTACTCGAAGTAAAACACTTCAAACAAAGTAAGAACACAGGCTCTGATACCAATTGAGATAGCTAGTACGAGTACCTAGAGGGGGGTGAATAGGTATACACAAAAATTTCTCGATGTTTGCACGATACTTAAACAATTAGAGACTTTGCAACAGTTGAAAATTCAATCGCAAGACCGAGTAAGGGAAAGAGAGAATTGAACACTCGCCTTTATAGTGGTTCGGCTTGATTCAAGCCTACGTCCACTCTTTCGCACCGACAGCCCGATTGGCTGGATTCCACTATGATCAAAGAGTTGTTACAGTGTTGATCTTCCTTGATTTCTAGGTGTAGATGATCTACCACACTTGCTCAAGGCGTCACCAAGTATAAACACTCTCGCATACAATTTCGCTCGCCTCAACTAACAATCAAAGGATCTTCGTACTCTGGAATTTTTCTATCGATCACACACTTAAAACAACTAGAACGTCTTCCTTTTATACTCCTTCATGCCATCATAGCCGTTGGCACTTACCAAAGGAATTCCTCCAATCTACCCGTTGGACGGAATCAATCAAGAAGATCATCCGAGCTATATAAGGAATCGATGATAGCCCATCAATCCCCGTTCGCCCATACAATCGGGATCTCGGTTTCCAAGAATAGAATAATCCAAGATTATTTCGTCGACCATCGGATCTTCAATCGTTCTTAGATAAGATATAAAGAATCCGAAATGATTATCCAACCAAAGAATCTATCCCGAGAGGATAGGATCAAATCCTCAATCATAAACCTCGACTTTGGATTTCCTTCAACACTGGATTAGAAAGACTGTCAAGAGAATAACTTTGAGTCTTGAGTCTTGAGTCTTGAGTCTTGAGTCTTGAGATAACAAAGTCTTGAGACTATAAAATCTTGAGACTTTAACTATCGATATCCAGACTTAGACTGATAGAAATGTTTTGTCAGCTTCAAAATATTCTGGAAAGATTTCTCCAACAAGAAGCCGGCACAATATCGCACGCAACCGGGCTCGCCGTGCTTGCCGTGGATGCCATAGCAATCGGATAGGCCTGGGAACCATTTGTGGAGGTTGAAGAAATCCACGGAGTGGCCAGATCTGGTCTGCACTGGCCTTTGCGACTCTGGTAGAGACCTTTCCTTCCCACTTGTGACATGATTGGGACTCCATTTGATCCATGTTTTGGTGCTCCTTTTTATGCCAAAACATGCATGAAGAGAGAGTAAATACACGGCTTATTTATACACACAGATATATATTTTATTCATAGCAAGATAATTAATAAAATTTCGAATGAGCAGGAGTCGGTAGGGAAAGCACATTTGGCATTGACTGATCTCTCTAGGGCAACTATTTTAAAGTTCGACCGAAATCGAGTAATAAATTATTCAAGCAAGAAACCTACAGGGTGCTTTGTCGTGGCTGTCGACGTAAGGAGTAGGGGGGGTTCAGTTGTCTAGCTCAATTTACGTATTGGTTGTAATATCTCTTTCAAGAAAGTTGTCTTCACCGAAAATTAACTTTATGGTGTTAGACTTTTTATTTATTTATTTGGGTGAGTACGAGACGGTACAAAATGTTTTTGATAAATTAAAAAAAAAGAACTCTGTACTAGGTGAAGTTGTGGACGTATTCTAAAATTATATTGTTCGACACTTAAGAGCCCAATTGAGAGGGGCATCTTTCACTTGCCAGTGTGTTTCCTCGCATTTCTTTGAGAGCATACTGGGTTCTACTCTATGTAGCACCGACACGGACACGCGACATGCGACACGACACGACACGACACGCCGACACGTCATTTATAAAAAAATAAAGAATTTCGATACGTTCCGACACGTTATATATTAAATATATGTTTATATATAAATGCAAAAATAAATAAATAATAATAAAAAGAGCATAGAATTAATTTACACTAAAAATATAAATCCAACATTTGTTAATATCATTCATTATTTTAATTTGATATATTGAACGAGAAATTCAAAAATTGCAAACATGAAAGAGTAAACTTGAAGGAACATGTCATGTTTTTTTTATACTTGTCGGAGATTAGTGAGATTTCTTGTAATCCTAGACAGAGTTCAGAGTTCATGATATAGACTAGCTTGGAGCTCCTCTACAAAACAAGGTTCAAGAAAAATGAAAATCCAGGACAAGAACTCTCGAAGTATGACCAAAAGAAAAGGAAACCACTAAATTGGCTACGGAAAATGTGTGAGATAACTCACAAGCCAATAACATAATCCAAAAGAGATAACTCGCAAGTGATGCTTCCGAGAGACGGAAATAAGCAAAAAAAAATTATAACTTCTAAGTATGTGGGGGCAACGGAACGACGCCGACGAGATGAGAGGCATTCTAACCATCATCACTCATGGGAAGATCAGAACTTATAAGTGAGAAACTTGAGAGTAAGAATTTTCTTCTTTCCCTTTTATTTTTGTTATTTTCATTATTTGTTCATATATTTACATTTTGACCCCTTGAGTATTGAAAATTTTTAAAATTGACCCCGTGCGTGTCGGAATTTCGGACTCGCGTGTCAGAGCGTGTCGGGAAGAGTTGACCATGTGTCCGACACTCCAACACGGTCAACGAGTGTCGGAAAATCCAAGATAAGACCTACAATTAGCTTTCCCTTGTTAAGAGAAACTCATATTAAGAACAAAAAATTAATTGAAAGTCATATTTGCTTTTCCTCAAAAAAAAAAAAAAAAAAAAAAACAACAACAACAACAAGATAAGACCTACAATTAGCTTTCCCTTGTTTCTAGCTAGTAAGCATGGGATTTACCTCGTAGCTTTTTGCGTGTTTTGTTTTGTGAACAAGTGTTGGGAGTGTGGATGGAGAAACATTTCTAGGTGTTATGGAGATACTTTCCAGTAGGAGATCCGATGCTGACTAGATCACCACATCAATGATTTCGAACAAAATTGAACAGATGGATTATATTAAAATACTGTCAAAAGATTTAGGATTAAATCGGCTAAATTGAAATGTTTATAACTAAATCGGCCATCGTATAATAGGTTTAGTATTTTTTTTATATGAGTTTTTAGAGAATTTGCATTTGGTGATGACAAGAGAATTAAACATATGATTTGAGAGGACTGACATAGAATAATCATTTGTTCAATAGGATAAAACAAATGTTTGATGATGAGATTCTCCACATTTGATGATGAGATTCTCCACATTTGATGATGACAAGAGAATTAAACAAATAGCTCAAGACAAGTAAACAAATGAGTGTCTTTTGTCCAAGAAGTCCAACGGAAGGGACGAGTACTTCACTCCTCTACCTAAGGAGAGGGAGGACTCTCTCTTGAAGAGAAGACCTCCCATTGGTCTACAAATATGTTTGCTCAACTTGCATCCTTGCAGCAAGTTTTACTATGGACAAGGAAGGAAGATAGTAATCATATGATTTGAGAGGACTGACATAGAATAGTCATTTGTTCAATAGGATAAAACAAATGATTGCATCCGATTCTCTGCATTTGATGATGACAAGAGAATTAAACAAATAGCTCAAGACAAGTAAACAAATGAGTGTCTTTTGCCCAAGAGGTCCAACGGAAGGGACGAGTACTTCACTCCTCTACCTAAGGAGAGGGAGGACTCTCCCCTAAAGAGAAGACCTCACATTGGTCTACAAATATGTTTGCTCAACTTGCAACCTCACAACAAGTTTTACTATAGACAAGGAAGGAAGAGAGCAACCACTCAAAACTCATAGGTTAATGGCAAACAACATTCCAGCCAATCATTGTAGTCTGAGGTAAGCACCAGCGTCAATGCCACAACATCTCTTCACTGTTGTAGTCCAGCCTCCAATATATTGGAGGACTACAAGTAAAATCATGCAATCTAGATTTCCTTTCCTAAAAAGGAACTTCCTATCTTCGATCATTTCCCCCGTGTGTGTTCCATTACTCAAACACTGTTTTGTCTCCTCAGCATAGATTAGGTGAACCCGTCCTTTTCAATGTTGCATTTGGAAACCATTGCCCCATTTTTGTTTACTTCGTTAGTTGATTAATGGGTTTATTCTCAATTCTCATTGTTTGAGCTTTTGTACCGGTTGTCTAATAAGTAATCTACTGATTTTAATTTCAAGCAATGGAATAGAGCACGTGGCTCAAATTGCTGCAGAATACAATCAACAACTTGATTCCTTGGTGGAAGCCTTGCTTCAACTCATCAAGGATTGGCATGGCTATTCAAGTCTAGCCAACATTACCGGTGCACCTATCATTATGCTTATTTGTGTAGCAATCAAGATTGTTCGGCAGAAATTACTCTCTGAGATGGGAAGGCAGGATATGGACACAAGGTTCCAAATTATGTATGATCTAATTGCTCTAGCTCTCGGATGTGTTGCGTGCAGTCTGTTGATGTACATTCTGCTTGATGAAATACCTTGGTTGATTGACTTTCCTTGGGTCCTATTGTTACTATTCCTCTTTGCATTCATCATGAATCAAAGGATTAATTAGTGAAAGGTGATAGTTTCCGATTTTCTAATATGGTGATGTGTATTTTATATGAATTGGTTTTTCCTTTGTAACCTTCCAACACTAGCTCGGACATGAACTTCATGGTGTATTTTTATCTTGAAAACAATGATAGTTTCCGATTATTTTTATCTAATAAGGCAATTATTTTTTCGGGCTAGAGAGGAAATAATTTAGAGTATATTGGCAACAATCACATTATCCTTATTCACTATTCTTACATTTTTACTTAGCAATTTCTATGCAACAAAATTTAAGCTAAATCAACTAATCGATAGCTCACAAGTTCTAAGTAGAGCAAGATGGACGCTTGATTCATGGTAGATTCTTTTAAGGGTGACTCTCTCTAAGGAGTACGTGTTGAAACTCCAACCGAACCACATTAATCTTTGATGTTCTTGTTGTTCTTTATTGATTTATTTGATATCTTCTTCTTTTTGTATTAGGTTTGAATTGCAAGATCTATTAACTTATGTATTATTTCACAATGTTTAGTAATTACAAACTTTTAACAAAGTCATTATGGAAATGTGTGATAGTGAACAATTCATTTGATTTACATATATTAACAAATTGGCTTCTGAAGAAGCAAAAAGCCAGCTTAGCTGATAAGGACTTCGTAAGTAAATTCTTGCAATGATCACATGGATCAAAATCGCATAATCAGGTTTCCACAACTTTTTAGAGAAGGGGGGAAAGCGGGGGACCTCTATACTTGTAACCTATACAATGGATTGTTAAAAGCAAAAAAGAAGAAAAAGTCAATATACAGAAAATTCACAAGTTCATGCTGAGATTGAAGCTCCAGGAAATGCAAAACACAAACTTAGAGATTAAACAGAGTCATACCACAAGTATTTAAAGCATGCATAATCAATCAAAAAGGGAGCACAACTTTCTGCCTTCACCCACTAGCTTCTTGAATTGCACTTTCTATCTTCTTGGCCACATATTGGTAGCAAAAATCAAAGTAAGACCTCATATCTTGGAGCCCCTACCACTCAACTGGATCAGCCACAAAGGACCACTCAATCGTGCACCCAACCATTGTTATAGATTAAGCCAAATATTTTTTTAGGGGCTTTTTTGTCTTTTCTATCAGATTTGCTTTTAGGTTAAAAGTGATACCTTTATATTAGCGATGGCAAGACGTTAGCCGTCAAGACGCTCAAAAAGAAAATAGAGAGATAAGAAAAAGAGAGAAGAAAAAAAATGAGTTTTTTTTTTTCTTTATGAGAGTTCTCAATCTCTTTATGCCCTGATTTTGAGAGAAGATCATCGTTGTATTTCAACTTTTTCTAAAGTCTAGTGGATTCATAGAGTGCCTCTACGTGGAGACGTAGCCTAGGTTTGGGTGAACTTCGTTAACAAATTTTCTGGCGTGTTCTATTATGTTCTTTTATTATTATAGTATGCCTGGTGAATTGTTTACAAGCGTTATTTTTCTGGAATCAACGTGCGATTTCGTAACAACTGGTATCAGAGCCTGGGTTGGCTAATTGAGAATATCGATGGTTTTTCGGTGACGTTCAATTGAAAGCAAATAGTATGGCAAAAGATAAAATTAGAATCGATAAGTTTGATGGGCAGGATTTCGGATGGTGGAAACTACAAATCAAGAATTATCTTTATCAAAAAGATTTCTATGCACCACTTGAGGGTTGGAAACCCGAGATGGCAGAGGTGGATCCGATAGCAGAAGTCGAATGGAAAATTCTTGATCGAAAGGCATTAGGTGCGATTCGTCTAGGGTTGACAAAAAAGACGGGATACCACACCACGAAAGCAAAAACTGCAAAAGAAGCCATGGATATTCTAAAGAATATTTATGAAAAGCCATCCACATCAAATCAGATATTTTTGTTGAAAAAACTGGTTAATATGAAGTTATCTGATAGAGTTTCTATGACAGAACATATTAATAGTTTCACGCAGGTCACGGGTCAATTGAAATCCGCAGGCATAAATTTAGATAAGAAGCTTCAAGCTTTATTATTTTTATGTTCTCTTCCAGACAGCTACAATACTGCAATGCAGGGAATTTCGAGCACCATGAAGGATGATTTAACTCTTGATGATGCTGTGAGTAGTATCATGGATGAAGATATGCAAAGGAAAGTCTTAGGTGGAGATAACTTTTTCTGCATCTACATCTTCAATGGCACTCGTAGTGGAGAACTGTGGAAGAAGTAAAAGTAGAGGAAAATTCAGTGGGCGTGGCAGATCACAATCAAAGGGTAAGAGACAAGTTGCAAAAGATGAGTGTTGATTTTGTCACAAAACTGAACACCGGAGGTTTCAGTGTGAAGCCTACACAAAGAAGCAGCAAGATGAGAATCAATGAGCTAATGTGATTAGCGATAAATCTCTGTTAGATAATTTGTGTTTGTCTGCAAAGTTTGACTTGATGACAGATAAATGGTTTATTGATTCTGATGTTTATTTTCATTGCACCTCGCAAAAAGACATATTTGATGATTATGCCAGTGGAGATTTCGGACAAGTGATGGTGGGAAATGGCCACATGTGTCCCATTGTTGGGAAAGGAACTATGATTGTGAACATCTCAGGTGGAGGACATCTAGTTTTGCGTGAAACTAGGCATATTCTGGAATTAAAGAAAAATCTGATTTCAACCAGTAAACTTGACCAAGAAGGTTTGGTAATAACCTTTGGATGCGGAGAGTGAAAGATAACTTTAGGGGCAAAAGTAGTAGCAAAGGGAAAGCGTACGGTACACTTTACCTTCTCCAAGGAAACAATATCAAAGATATGGTTGCAACTACAATGGCTATAGATAATTTGTCTACTCCTTCGCATTATCGTTTATGATATCTTGGTGAAAAAAGTGTAAATCAGTTACACTTGAGAAAATTACTTCCAGATTTGCAAAAAGTTGAGTTAGATTTTTGTAAGAGTTGCATTTATGAAAAACAGAAAGTTGTTAATTTTCAATTGAATAGGCGACAAAATAAAGGCCAGAAACTAGAGTTGGTTCATATTGATGTATGGGGACCTGCTCAGGAACTCTCTTATGGTGGTAAGAGATATTTTGTCACATTCATTGATGATGCAACAAGGAAAACTTGGGTCTATGCTCTTAGAAAAAAATCAGAAATATTCGGGATATTCAGAATGTGGAAGACCATGGTAGAAAAAGAGACAGGTTATCAGATTAAAGCTCTAAAGTCTAATAATGGTGGTGAATACACAAATAAGGAATTTGCAGAATATTTGAGTTGAGAAGGCATACACGGGTTAAAGACTGTTCCTAGAACTCCTCAAGAGAACGGTGTAGCTGAAATGATGAACATAACTATTCTAGAACGTGCAAGATGCATGAGGCTACACGTGAGTCTCTCGCTACACTTATGGGCTGCCACAATTGATGCAGTTATTTATCTTATCAACAAAAGTCCATTTAGTAACGGTGGTTAGGTAAAAAGATTAATTATTCACATCTAAAAGTGTTTGGTTATATTGCATATGCTTTGATTGATAAGGAATATAGGAAAAAACTTGATGTTAAGTCCCAGAAGTACGTCTTTATTGGATATGGTGGCGACGAGTATGACTATAGGCTTTGGGATTATGAGAATAATAAAGTCATCCGCAGTCAGAATGTGGTATTCCATGAAGAAAATATGTACAAGGATTGTTAGACAAAGCATAAGAAGGTAGTAGAACCAGAATATGTTGAATTAGACACAAGACCCGTGAAGATATTTTTAGTAAATCAAAGTGCACTTGAAATAGAGGTTCAAGATGAGCATATTATCAGTGAAGAGGTAGTTCAAGAGGAACTCAGTGATTTAGAGCAAACTAACGACCCTAAAGTACCTGTCTTGAGAAGGTCTACACGTGTGAGAAAGCCAAATGTAATTTTTGATCCATCAGCTAATATTGTTCTAGGTCATGTCTTATATACAGATTCAAGGGAACCGGAGACTTACGATGAGGCAAAGGTAGACACGTCTCACTTGCAGTGGGAGTGTGCTATGAAAGACGAGATGAGCTCGTTACTGCAAAACAAAACTTGGGAGTTAACCAAGTTGCCCACAGGTAAACAAGTTTTATTAAACATATAGGTGTACAGGATTAAGAATGAAGCAAATTGTAATATAAGATACAAGGCAAGATTTGTAGTCAAGGGCTTTTCTCAAAAAAAAAGAAAAAGGATCGACTACTTCAAGATATTTTCACCTGTAGTGAAAATGACATTAATTAAAGTTCTACTGAGTATAGTTGCAGTTGAGGATCTTCATCTTGAGCAGTTAGACGTAAAAATAGCGTTTTTACACGGCGACTTAGATAAAGAACTATACATGGCACAACCTAAGGCTACGTTTGGTCGTCGGGATAATAATTAGGATAGGATAGGATAAAGTAGGATATTAAATCTTCTGGATAATAAAGGTGGACATATCTAATCCTATCAAGTGTTTGGCGCATTTCAGGATAAAATTAAAAAATAAATACGATATTCAATTAAATTAAAAAATTAAAAAATAGAAAATTCAATTAATTAAAGGCCATGAAAAAGCCCTAGATCTAGGAATTGTGGCCACCTCTGCAGTGGCCACCATTGAAAACGGTGAGATGCGAAGATGGGAGAAGAAGTGGAAGAAGAGGGCTGACAATGAATCGAAGAGGCGGAGGCATCCATTTGACGTAGATGCTTATGATATCTTCTTTTTTGTTAAGTTCTTTCTTTCCTTAAAAAAATTCTTATCCAACCCGGGCTTATCCCACCCCTCCCCGGATTTTTTATCCGGCGTTTATCCGGATGTATCCGGGTTTGTCCGATCCGGTGGACATTCCCAAACATTGGATAGGATAACAAATTATCCTATCCAGACTCAAATCCGAACTACCAAACGCAGCCTAAGGGTTTTGAAGTCAAAGGTAAGGAGCACATGATATATCACTTGAAGAAAAGTTTGTATGGCTTGAAATAAGCTCCACGGCAATGGTATCTAAAATTTGATAGTTTCATGAAAGAAAAAGGATTTGCACACTGTGAGTCTGATCACTGTATTTATTTTCACAAGTATGATGATAGTGACATTGTGTATCTCTCTTTATATGTAGATGACATGCTGGTAGCTAGTTCTAATATAAAGAGAATCGTAGAAGTGAAGAAGATGTTATCATCACAATTTGCTATGAAAGACTTAGGAGAGGCCAAGAATATTTTAGGCATGAAAATCATCAAGGATAAGAAAAATAAGAAATTATAGTTGTCGCAGGAAGACTATGTGAACAATGTGTTAAAGAGATTTAACATTGACAA
This sequence comes from Eucalyptus grandis, assembly GCF_016545825.1. Taxonomy (NCBI): domain Eukaryota; kingdom Viridiplantae; phylum Streptophyta; class Magnoliopsida; order Myrtales; family Myrtaceae; genus Eucalyptus; species Eucalyptus grandis. The sequence goes on from NC_052614.1 coordinate 54,497,404, forward strand.
GGCAAAATCGGTTGCAACTCCTCTAGCAAGCCACTTCAAACTTTCTAAGGATATGTGTCTGAGCACTCATGCTTTAAAAGATGAGATGGCGGTAATTCTATATGTATTAGCAGTGGGGAGTTTGTTGTATGCCATGATGAGCACGAGACTAGACATTGCACATGTAGTAGGAGTTGTGTGTCGATATATGCAGAACCCAGGCAGAGAGCATTGGAATGCAATAAAATAGATATTGAGATATCTAGCAGGTATTTCTAATTACTCATAACATCTCTAGAGTTGCAGGGTTATGTAGATGCAGATCATTCGGGTGATCAAGATAGTGGTAAGAGTACCACTGGATATGTCTTTACAGTTGCAGGTACATCAGTGAGTTGAGTATCTCAACTATAAAAAGTAATGGCTTTATCGACAACAGAGACAGAATACGTGGTGATCACAGAAGCCTTCAAAGAAATCATATGGTTACAAGATTACATGGAGGAGCTACATCGAAAACAGCCAATCAGTACACTGTGGAGTAATAGTTAAAGTGCAGTGCACTTAGCAAAGAATACAACTTATCACTCAAGGACTAAACATATCAAAAAGCATTATCACTTTATCAAATCAGCATTGAAAGATAATAAGTTAAAGCTACAGAAGATTAATGGCTTGAAGAATCCAATTGACATGTTGACCAAGGCAGTAGACAGAAAGAAGCTTATTTTCTATACTACTATCATTGCTATTACTCCATGTTGATTGATGGGGAGTATCACAGAGGCACAAGTTTTTCAATTACTATTTTTTAAAGAAGATAGATGCAAAGTTGCTTGGTGCTTGAGTATGTTTGTCTTCAAATGAGAGATTGTTATAGATGAAGCTAAATATTTTTTAGGGGTTTTTTGGTTTTTTCTATCAAATTTACTTTTAAGTTAAAAGTAATACATTTATATTAGCGATGGCAAGACGCTAGCCGTCAAGACACTGAAAAAGAAAATAGAGAGATAAAAAAATGATTTTTTTTTCTTTATGAGAGTTCTCAATCTCTTTGTGTCCTGATCTTGAGAGAAAATCATCATTGTATTCCAACTTTTTCTGAAGTTTAGTGGATTCGTAGAATGCCCTTATGCGGAGACGTAGCCCAGGTTTGGATGAACTTCGTTAACAAATTTTCTGGCGTGTTCTTCTGTTTTTATTCTTTTATTATTATATTTTATCTAGTGAATTGTTTGCAAGCGTTATTTTTCTAGAATTAACGTGCGATTTCGTAACAACCATCTTATTATCCTCATCATTCACGAGAATCAATCTAATTGTGGCAACATAGGACTTGATCCCAATATTGTCCATGACCTCATAGCTGAAGCACTTTTCACTAGGGTCCATCATGAGGAGCCACTCAATGACCCACTTGATCTTCGACGGGTCTGAATCGTTGACGGATGTGGTGGAGGCGACGTATCGAACGAGACCGGGCTGGCCCAAGATGCCCTTAACTTGGTGGCAAGTGTCAATGGAGGGAAGCAACTTGTGGATATTACAAAAATCCGCCAAGAATGGCCAGGCTTGGTTTGGTGTTGGTCCTTTCAGCTCAGTAGTGAGCTTGGCTTCCCATCTTGGTTGGGTTTCTTCTGCCATTGAGAGAGAGAGAGAGAGAGAGAGAGAGAGAGAGAGAGGACTGTTGGGTTTATGGCAAAGATGGAGACGCTTATTAGATAAAGCCCAAACATGTGGTGCTAAATTCCCCTTCTCCTTGTATACAATTCATTTTAGATATTCATGCTTTGAAAATTATAATTTGTCCCCCATTAAGTCAGATGGTTAAAGTGAGTAAGGGTTGTTTGGTAAAATCTATTTTTGTTTCGTGGAACAAATTTTTTTGTTCTTTTGTTTTGGGGAAAAAAAAAGAGTAGAAACGTGTTTGGTAAAACTTTTGTTCCCAGGAACAAAAAGTCCATGTTTTTGTTCTCAAGAATAGATTTAGAACATAAATAAAAAGTAGAAAAAATAGCTTATTGTTCCCGGGAACAATTTCTAAAATCAATTTTTTTCTTTTATTTTTTCTTCTCTTTTCTTCTTCTCTTTCTTTTCTTCTTCTTCTTCCTTTTGGCCGATTGCCAGCCTTGGCCATGGCCGGCGCCGGTGTCGCCAACTAGCCAGATGAGGGCCGGCGACCTCGCCGAAGTGTTGTTGGCCCTCAAAGACACCAAGCCACGGCAAGGCTTGGCCTCACCAGGCTAGGGTGAGGCCGACCTCTCATCGGCCGGCGCAAGGCTCAAGGTGAGGTCGACCTCACACCGCTTGGGTGAGGTCGAGCCTCATGGTGGCTTGGCGAGGCTCCGATGAGCTCGCCGGACCTTGCCCAACCGGTCGGTGACTATCTGCCACCGCCGTGGCTGGCAACCACCATAAAGGAGGAAGAAGGAAAAAAATTAAAAAGAAAAAAAAAAAAAAAAAGTAAAAATATAATAAAAATATTTAAAAATTAAAAGAAACAACAAAATTATACTATTTTATCAAATGCATTTCTACCACATGAATAGAATTTTTTTGCAGTTACCAAGCGCGCCCTTATACTCAAAAATTGTTCCTAAGAACATAAACAAAACAAAAAACAAAAAAAAAAAACCATTTATCATCAAAAATTGTTTCCTGGAATAGAATCGTTACCAAACGCACCCTAACTAAATTTAGGAAATTGTCGTTCGAATCTATTCTGGCGGCATACACATACATGTCAAAGTCAATAACTTAATATCTATCATGAAATTTCTATTTATCCGCTGGCGGTCTCTAGCATGTTTCCCAACTATTATATTAGCAGAGTATTTTCATCTTTTTTTCTCAGTAACTATTTTACAAGTTATACCGTTTTCCACATAAGAAAACAATTCAATTGCTAACATTTTCATCATGTTTACAACTTTGCGTACATGGTTTTATAATTATTTGGAAACTCGAGGGACTTGGGAGACTATGGTAATATTTTCTTTGCTGACTAATTAATTATTTTCATCATAAGTGGAAGCTTCCATGTAATATGAGGGAAAATTACCCAAAAAGTCTTAAATTTATCCATTTCAATTTGGCAAAATTAGTTCTAAACCATTTTAAAAAATTGTCAATGTGGTCTAACCAACCAATTTTGGTAAGAAAGTTGCATCCGATGTGGCACAGCTAACACTGAGAGGAAATTTTAGGGGATTGTCAGCCACCACCGAAGCTCGACAATCCCCACCAGCCACTGGGCAAGGGCCTGTGAGCCCTCACTACCCAATGGGTGAGGACTCGCACGACTGCCGCCCTTGCATGTGACTAGCGAGGGTTGCGAGCCTGCATCTAGTTAGCCACATGCTAGGGAGCGAACCCTTGCCTAATGGTCGAGGGTTGTTGGGTCTTGGTTGGCCTTTAACATTAAAAAAATAATAATGAAAAATTCCAGAAATTTTTCAAGTCCATGGTATCAATTTTTCACTAAAAATTAGTCCAATAGACTAATTTGACAAAAAGGTTAAAAATTAAATTGACTAAATTGAAATATTTAGGATCTTTTAAATAATTTTTCCTATAGCGGGATTGAAAGTCAAGCTCCCTTGAGATACAGATAAATAATTGGGACAATTCAATTTGGAAATAATATCGGACGTACTTTTCAACTTCGAATGGGTTTTGGACAGGAAGAGGTGGAGGATGATCAGATCGGAGCATCGCGATGGGTGCTCCAGTCCCATTCCATCTGCTGATATCTTTCTATCATCGATGGGTCCACCACGCTATTGATAGGTTTTGGCTTTGTGCTCTCGACTGTTCACTTACCGGTTTGATTTGATTAAAGGAAAAGGGTTTTGAAGAAGTTCGTTTCCTCTTTTCCCAGCTCAAAAGACCTTTAAAATTGGAGTTTGCTTTGATGACTACGATGCGGCTTGATGAGAGGGCCGATGCAGGTATTGGCGGCCGTAGTGGACGGAGGCCCATCTATGGCGTCTAGCACCGTCGACAGTCGATGATGGCGACAGAGAAACGATTGAAATAAGCCACGCAAATACGATGTTTCAATCTCCTACAATCGTCGTAAGAAATTTTGATTGCCTGAACCTCGAATGCAATTGCACTTGTCGGAGCTTTCAAGGCTGTGTGGTCCACTTTACCGATGAAAATACGAGCACGACCGGACCACAAACACCGCACTCCTCTCTTACATGAATAATTGCCTTCACATGAAAACGACGCGCCTGAAGAAAAAACAAGCTAAGCAAGACTTTGCGTCACATCACAGAGATGGAATCCTCCATCTTCCTGCCCATGCCTTGCAACCCCACCTCATATTTCCTCACCAAATCTTCCAGCACCCACCCTTCCACCGGGTCTACGGTGAATGACCATTCGATCGTGCACCCGCCTTCGCCGTCTCCGTCACCAGGGATGACTCTGACTGTCGACGCATATGAAGTGAACCCGTTGTTAGAGTCGACCATCTCGTAGTTTAAGCTTCGTCCGAGCGGATCTACACCGACGAGTCGCTCCTTGGACCACTTGATGGGGCGATTCTCGCCGGGGTCACTTGTGCCTTCGGACGAAATGGAGAAGCCGGCACAATATCGCACGCAACCGGGCTCGCCGTTCTTGCCGTGGATGCCATAGCAATCGGATAGGCCTGGGAACCATTTGTGGAGATTGAAGAAATCCACGAAGAGTGGCCAGATCTGGTCTGCACTGGCCTTTGCGACTCTGGTAGAGACCTTGCCTTCCCACTTGTGACCTGATTGGGACTCCGTTTGATCCATGTTTTGGTGCTTCTTTTTTGTGCCAAAACATGCTTGAAGAGAGTAAATACACGGCTTAAATATACACACAGATATATATTTTATTCATAGCAATGTAATTAATAAAATTTCGAATGAGCTGGAGTAGGTAGGGAAAGCACATCTGGCATTGGCTGATCTCATTAGGGCAACTATTTTAATGTTTGACCGAAATCGAGTAATAAATTATTCAAGCAAGAAACCTACAGGGTGCTTTGTCGTGGCTGTCGACGTAAGGAGTAGGGGGCTCAGTTGTCTAGCTCAATTTACGTATTGGTTGTAATCTCTTTCAAGAAAGTTGTCTTCACCGAAAAGTAACTTTATGGTGTTAGACTTTTTATTTATTTATTTGGGTGAGTGCAAGAGGGTACAAAATGTTTTTGATAAATTAGACGAGGGAAACGAACATGAAAATAATAATGTTATGTTTTCAACAGGAGAATTTTTCATTTTCCATGTAATTTTCTAAAGAGGTTGGAAATATAAAAATATTGGTAAAAAAAGTCCACGAAGGACCTCGTATCTTGGACAGCCCAATCCTCGACAGGATCAGCCACAAAAGACCACTCAATCATGCACCCAACCATCTTACCATCCCCATCATTCATGGGCATCACTTTAATTGTGGCAACATAGGACTTGAGCCCAATATTATTGTCCAAGACCTCATAGCTGAAGCACTTCTCACCAGGGTCCATCAAGAGGAGCCGCTCATGGCCCACGGGATCTTCAACAGGTCTAAGTCGTCGTTGATCGTGGTGGAGGCCATTTACCGCTCATGGCCCACGGGCCACGTTGATATCCTCGACTCGGTGGCATGTGTCGAGGGGGGGAAGCAACTTGTGGAGGTTGCAAAAGTCCTCCAAGAGTGGCCACACTTCGTCTGGCGTTAGCTCTTTCAGCTGATCTTGCCTTTCCATCTTGGTTGGGTTTCTTCTGTCATTGAGAGAGAGAGAGAGAGAGAGAGAGAGTTGTTGGGTTTATTGCAAAGATGGAGGCATATATTAGATGAAACCCAAACATAAGGCAGCTAGATTCCCTTTCTCTTGGCGTAGCTAGATTCCTTTTCTCTTGGTATACAATCAAACAAAGGAAAAAAGGAGTGAGACAAAGTTTTTAAAGCTTCTAAATAAAATGAATGAGTACGATTCTAAGATCATTACGATTAATCAAGTCAAGCAGAAACACAAAGTTGAAGTGGGAGATAACTTTTTCTTACATTCCGTGACCGTGAGCGAGAAGCATTTGGCTTTGTGCAGAGCCTAAGTGGCTGGTAGTCCATGCATAGATGTTTTCAGAATTGTGAATACTAGTGGTGAAAGAAAAGTCAAATCATAGATGTTAAAAATTAAAAGGATAATATTACGAAAAACCTCAAAATGATATATGTGACAAGTTTATCATAGATCTAAACTGGTATACCTTGCGATAAATTTATCCTTCACTAGTTTTCGTTAAATTTTATAATTAAATTTCTAAGTTGGATGACACATAACTGTTGACAAGTATAGCATCTCTTTGATCGAAGGAGTATTGAAGAAGTTTTCAGTTTCTCTTAACATTATTGCGAAAAGAGTAATCCCTAATTTGATTGGTGATGAGGGACTTCTAGCGTTGGAGACATGTCTCTCATTGATTCAATCACCCAAGTTTTTTCCCAACCATTAATGAAGTCTTTCTTTATAATAGAGAGTTTCTTTCGAAACCCCACACAACACTAAGGGAGCTGTCGCGACCAATTTTTTTTCGAGGTGTGAACCACCTAGGGTTTGGCTAATGGATTGTTAAGCCTAAACTTAACTCGGGCTCTCCCAAGCCCATACCAATTCGCGACTTTCGGTTCAAGTTCTTAACATGCAAATTTTTTAATTCGGAGTCGCCACTAATCTATTTTTGGTGGGTCGATTAGAAACCCAAGTAAAGTAATAGGAGTTTTACTTTACTCCTACGAACCAAAGATTTGTGAGTCCGGGGACTTGGTTACACTAGATTTCTCTAATGCCCTTTCGGTACCATTCTTTTAATTTCAAAAATGTTTTTTGCAGGCAGCTTGAATTGATTTTAAATTCTAACATGTGAGGTGACCATGCAGGTGCGCAAACCACCAATTTAACACTCAAGAAAGCAAATGAATAAATTGCAGGACTTACCTCATAGCAACGAAAGCATCTGCGTTGTTAGTTTAGAATTCACATCAGCAGTCTAAATATGATTTCTAATTAACACGCAATTTTTGTTTTGTTTTCACTTAATTAATGAAAATCATGCAATATGTAATGCATGCCACTAATTTAACATGAAATGATATGACATGGCAACATAACTTAACTATATGACCTAAGCAATATGACATAATTAAGCATGTAGTCTATCCTAAGCATGAGATGATTTATTCTAAATAATTTTTTTATTTTCCATGAGATTTGAAATTAAAAAAATGCAACACTTAAATATGCAATCTAAATTAATCTAATGACCTAATTCTAATGACGGGCAATTTCTAATTAGAAATAAACCTAACAATAATCACTAAATGACGTGCATTTCATAGACCTAATTCTGTATGACGTGCACATGATTTTTCTATTCTAAAAATGCAATCTGTCCTAGAAATTGCAACTAATTTATCCTAAGACAAATTTTATGAAATTTCAAATGATCTAGCTAGATTAAGATTCTATCTAATTTAAACTAGGGATTAAGTCATATTAAATCCTAATTTAAACTAAGATATTGTCTTAACCTAGCAAGCTCTAACCTAAGATGCAAAAATCAATCTAAACTTAATATGCAATTTTATCCTAATATGTCATGACGTGCCAAGGATGCCTTAATTCTACATGACGTATGCATGATGATTTTTTTTTTTGTGTTTTTGTTTTATTAATTTCGAAACTAATAATTGTCAAATAATTAAACATGCAATCCGAGTTAAAAATCTAACAACCTAAATTGATTGATTTGATTTTTTATTTCTTTGCTTTTTTAAATTCCTATTCTAAATATGCAAACCTTAAACCTACACTTTTTGGATTTTTTTACGAAAACAAAATTAACTTAAATGGCATGACAGCAAATCAAAGCAAGATTGATATCCAAATTGACGAACCATATCCCGCGCATGAGACCGGGTTGGCCAATTTTAAAATAAAATCGCGAATTATATCTCGAGCGTGAGATCGGATTGACGATTTTTACGTGCGATTGCGAGTCGTATTTCGAGCGTGAAATCGGACTGTCAATCATATGCACGTTGCGAAATTAGGAAGATTTCCTAATTTAGAAGGCTACTCGAGATTTCACATATCTTAGCATATCGGAAATTTCCATCATGGGCATCAACGAATTTATCAGATAAGGAAACGGAATTTTCGAAAATCAAAATAGATAAGATTTTTACCTAATTCGAATATTGGCTTCCGAATTCCGATCCTCAAACGCTACTCACGACCCGCGACCAAGGTTGGCCAGCGGTGTACTCGCAGTCACGAGACCCGAAGTATGTTCTCTATTCTTCCACTAAAAAAATATCTCCACACGTCTAAATTCTTCATGAGCTCCTGGCCTAAAATTAATCTTCTGCGGCAACTTTATCCTCTTTTCGGGAAACGTGAGACGCCACGGTTTTGTTGCTGGACATAGACAAAGACACCGGTAAACCTGCAAAAACAGAGAATAGTAATTCGCGGGGCTTGGCTCAGCAATTTGTGGTGCTGCTGGCGTGGTCGTTGGACTCGACAGCAAGGGCGATCGGAGTCACGGATGCTGCAGCGATGGCGTCACGAAGGACTCAAGTGAGGCAATGGAACTATGTCGGCAAGGGTGGCATCCGACTTGCGGGATTCGTGGGGTCTTGGACGCGCTGTTGCGGCGGTCACGTGAAGACGATGCAACGAAGATGGAGTCAAGGTTTTACGGGCAGCATCGTGGAGAGAGAATATTTCGTTCTCTCTCTAGTGCGTGTCGTTGATTCTTGCGGATTCTCCTTCAAGGCTTCTTCAATGTATAGACGTCTAACCTGCAGAAGAAGGATTCTCCAGTTTTTATCTCTCACGTGTTTCCCACTCACGTCCCCTCTCTGCACCTCTTCAGAATTTCAAACAATCCCCTTTTGACTCTTTTTTTTGGCTGCTCCTCCGAAGACCCCCGACGAATGAACCCCAAACCAAAAGGAAAAATCTCCTCTTCTTATGTTCAAATTTCTGACCTAAAAAAAAAAAAAGAGAAGAACCCCTGGGAAAACTTTTCTTTTGATTTTGACCTAAAACTCGAGAAAAGCCCCGTGTATATTTCTTGTGTGGCCTCGTACACGGTTGCTTTTATAGGGGGTGAGAGATAAGCTTTCGATTTTCCCTTCAAATCTACATCGCGATACATTTTCACCAACCGATCACTATTGATAAAAATTTAAGATTACGATAAATATTTTCTCGAAATCCAAATCTCGCAAAGATAATATCGCAATATCGCAATATATTTTTTTACCCATCTCGCCCTATCTAAAAAGATTCATATCTCGGAAAAATTTTAAAATATTATATTCCCATGAGATAATTTTTAATTATTAAAAAACGCAGCTTGGGCCAACTCCGTCGCTTCGTGGGCCTGATCCATCTAATTCGAACTCATTCGCCATAGGTCCAAAATATGCAAATAACAAAATAAATGCAATCTAAATCTAGCTATGCAATTAATATTTTTTTTTTCAGAGATAAAAATTAACCCCTAATTTTTTATGCAATAAATGACTAAATAGATCGCCAAAATTTAGGTGTCAACAGGAGCCATTGCCAAAAACGGGGACTACCCGAGCTAATGATAGAGGGAGTTCTAACCATGTTAACCATATTCTTTTGAAATAGCAATAAAAGTGTTTACACTAGTATCCAAAAATACATCTTTTAGTTCAAATTTCAAGTTTTATTTTCCATTTGTCACATGTGTACCAATTTTGTTTTTTCTTGGTATTAGTCAAATTTAACAAAAGGTAAATTTGTTACATATATATCGCTTTAAGGTTTTTGTGATTAGAAATTTAATTCTTGATAAATTTATCACATGTGTATTAGTTTGGGGTTTTTTAAGATAAAAAAATTAGTTTATAGTAAATTTATCTTAGGTGTACGTGCTAGTTTAGGGTTTTTCGTAGTATTAACCTAATATTAAAACATTAAAAAGTAAAAATCACTATAGCTAGACTAAATCTCGTGCCATTTATTTGTCAATGCAAACTTATAGTTTTTCATCTTTAACAATAAAGTTGAGTGTGGGGAATGACGAAATTAAAGAACTAAATTTACACTTCTTCCTTTAACTAATACTTTAAAAATAATTATGAAAGTACAGTCAAATCATAAATCTTATATTTAATGTAATCTAGGACTTCTTTCGGCTCCATTCAATGTAAACAATGGAAATACTAATATGATAATTTTAAATAATTTTCTGTGATACGTGATGCTGATGTGGTATTTATTTAGTGTTACAATAGAAAGAAGTTGGAAAAAAAAGTGAGAGAAAACAATAAACCAAATTTGGAAAAAAAAAAATAGGAGTCAAGTGAGGAGGCATGCCAACGCAGCGAAAGAATGATAAAAGCTTTTTGCCAAAAAATAAAATAAAAGGATGTTCTTGTAGGAACAATCAAAACTTGCAGATTGAAATATCTTTAAAAGGGTTTTCGAGGAGAAAAGGTGGGGCAAAATCAGAGCATCACGATGAGTGCTCCCATCAATCAGTCGAATTCTCTCTATCTACTGATATCTTTCCATCATGGATGGCTTCACCACATAATCAATAGGTTTTAGCTTTCTGCTTTCAAATGTTTGATTTTGTTTTGATCTGATTAAAGGAAAGGGAATTTGAAGAAGTTCCATTCTTCTTGTTCCATTTTAAGATGATAAACCTAAGAGTGTCCTTTGATGAATGCGAGAAGATTCGATGAGAGGGTGATGACCCTCCTCAAGGAAGAGGGGAAAAGAAAGAAGAAAAGCAAAATGATGAATAATAAAAATAAAACAAAATTGATTTACAAATTTATTGTTGGAAGATTGCTATGTGAAAGAATTTGGTTACATTCTTACCTTCAAGTATGCATGTCAATAATCCAATTGTGAGTGTGTAAAAGTTCTGTTGTACTAGTCGTGGATCTAAAAATTAGCCTTATTAAAATCTATGATTTTTTTATTACTTTCCTATAAAAAGTTAAGCACCTTATTTAGTGCTAATCTATGCCTTGAATTTAAGCCTGTAGATGCAACTCCCTGGTAGAAGTATTGGCTGTATTTTGAATGTCCTCCGATTGGAACATTATCTCCGAGCAAATTTAGTGGAGTCCGAAACTTGATTAAAGCTTGATCTTACATTAAATATAAAATGAAGAAAATCCAAATTTCCCAGTATGAGTAGTCAATTCGTAGAAGAACATAAACAATATTTTTCTCGGTTCGTACACATTAGAGCAAACGATCAAAGTGCTAAGGTTCTCTCTATATGACTTTTTTGAGAGAGTTCTTTGTAAGAGATTATGAGATAAAATTTGCTGGATTGTTTTCATTGTTATATGAATTGGACTAAGAAACACTTGAGAATGATTGAACAATTGAGCAAGTGTAATGTTGTAAATCTCCTGATTCATAATGGATTTTTTCGTGGGTGACTCTCTTTAGGGAGTACATACTGATTTCAGATTAAACCATATAAATTACTATTGTCCTTTTTTGTTGCTTATTGATTTTTTTGATATTTTCTTTTTGTTACATTAGGTTTGAATTGCAAGATCAATTAACTTCCATTAACAAATGGAACAAAGTCATTATGGAAATTGGAGCAACATGAGATGGTGAGCAACTAATTGATTTACATATACTTGTAAATTGGCTTCTGAAGGAGCAAAAAGCTAGCTTAGCTGACACGGACAGTGAAAGTCAATTCTCATAATGAGCACATGGGATCAAAATCGCTTCATCAGGTTGGCATAATTTTTTTGGAAGAGGGGGGACTAGCTACATCTACACTTATAACCTAACTAATATATTATGAAAAGAAAAAATTCAGCATATAGAAATTTCGCAAGAGATGAGCCTACATAATTAATTGAAAACATTTAACCATCAATACGCATATAAAAAGTCAGGGAAAAAAACAAGATGAAGCAAAGAAAAAGGAGATTCATGATGAGATTAGACTTCCAAGAAATTCAAAACATGACCTTAAGATATCAAACACAATCTTACTGAAATTATTAAAAGCATGCATAGTCAATCAACAGGAGGAATCGCATCTTTCTCAATTCACCCACTAGTTTCTTGAATTGCACTTTCTATCTTCTTGGCCATTGATTGGAGGCAAAAATCAAAGAAAGACTTCATATCTTGGACCCCCCAAGCCTCAACAGGATCAACCACAAAAGACCACTCAATCATGCACCCGACCATCTTACCATCCCCATCATTCATGGGCATCACTCTAATTGTGGCGACGTAGGACTTGAATCCAAGATTGTTGTCCAATACCTCATAGCTGAAGCACTTGTCACTAGGGTCCATTGTGAGGAGGCGCTCATTGGCCCACTTGATCTTCGACGAGTCTGAGTCATCGCCAAACGTGGTGGAGGCGACATACCGGACAAGGCCCGGCTGGCCCAGGACGCCCTCAACTTGGTGGCACGTGTCGAGGGTGGGAAGCAACTTGTGGAGGTTGCAGAAGTCCGCCAAGAATGGCCACACTTGCTCTGGTGTTGGCCCTTTCAGCTCAGCAGTGAGCTTGCCTTCCCATCTTGGCTGGGTTTCTTCCGCCATTGAGAGAGAGAGAGAGAGAGAGAGAGAGAGTTGTTAGGTTTATGGCAAAGAGGAGATACTTATTAGATGAAAGCCCAAACATTGGGCAGCTAGATTCCCTTTCTCTAGATTCCTTTCTCTTGTGGTAACTACTATGTTCCCTTTTTCTTGTTATACAATCAAAACAAACAAAAAAGGAATGAGACAAAGTTTATAAAGCTTTCCAATTAAAAATGAATGTGTACTATGTTATCGTAAACTCAGTCCACTGCTTTCAAAATATTACATGATAAGAAACCCAACATTGATTCTAACGTTTTCTCTAATTCATATAAGAGTCGGAGCACAACCAAAATATTCGCATAAATAGCAATCCAAGATTGATTTAATATGTCCATCGGTAGTTTAAACTTTGTTGTCAATATTTCTTGCTTGAGATTCCTTCTAAAGTTTATATATACAATTCTAATATGTCGTTGTTTTCTGCAAATTATTCACTGTCGCCGCCCTCCTTCTCTTTTCTCGCATTCTCTACTCACTAAGAGTAGTCCCCATTTCTATCTAATTAAGCAGACACATCGTTGCTTTTTCTTCCATATATTTTGTGACCGGGCGAGAAGCATTTGGCTTCTTGCAGGTAAATAAGGAGCCTCCTCAAGTAAAAGGCTAATTTCTGGTCAAGACTCAAAATTTAAAAAATAAAAATAGATATGCAAAAAAACTTTCACATGATTTTCAACGGTCTAATTGCCCGTGCGTAGATGTTTCAGAACTGGGAATACTCATCGGTCAATAAGGGTGCGTTTGGTAATGATTCTATTTCCGGAAGTAGATTACGATCATAAATGATTATTTTTTATTCTGTTCCCGAGAATAGATTCTAAGCATTTTAAGTTGTTTGACAACTGTTCAAAATTTCTGATTTTTGAATAGAATTGTGTTTGGTACCGTGTTCATTGATTACTTCCCAAATCAATTTCTTTTAATTTTTAAATAATTTTTAAATAATTTTTATAATTTTTTCCTTTTTTTTTTCCTTTTTTCTTTTCTTTTTTCTTTTTCTCCTATTCTTCTTCTTCTTCTTCAAGCTGGTTACTGGAATGGTGACTGGCCGACGAGGGCCAGAACCTCACCGGAGCGTCGCCGCCCTCGGTGAGGCCGGCCCTCATCGGCCGAGCCTCGGCCGATGGCTGCCGGCCTCGTCGAGGCTAGGTGAGGCCTGCCTGGCCATCGATGGGGTTGGGCGAGCCTCTTCGGGGCTGGGCGAGGCCCGCCTGGCCGTCGGCGAGGCCCCCCTAGCCATCAGCGAGGCTCAGCCTCGCCAAATCTAGCGAGGCCGAGCCTTGCCGATGGCCGGGCTTACCTCCGCAAGCTCGCCGAACAAGTTGCCAGCGACCGGCAGTGGACGGCGATGGTGGCATCGGCAGATGGCAACAGTGGCGGACGACGACGGTGGTGGCGGCAGACGGCAACAATGGCAGACTGCGGTGGCAGCGACGGCATATGGCAACGGTGGCGGCGGACGGCAACCGCAGGATGGCAATCGATGAAAAATAAGAAAAGAGAAGAAGAAGAGAAAATGGAATAGAAGAGTTGGTTTTGATTCTTAGATTTGTTCCCAGAACAAAAATCAACTTTTTTTTTTTTTTATTCTTGATTCTGTTCCAAAGCTACTTTCGGGAACAAAAAAAATAGAAATTTGTTCCCGGGAACAAAAATTTTAGTAAACGCAATTCTGTTCCCAAACTACGCCCAGAAACAAAAAATCATAATCAGTCGCTATTGGGATGGTTACTAAACAGGCACTAAAAGTCAAATCTTAAAAGTTAAATTTATTAGAAGGTCAAAAGTAGAAGTCCCTCTAGATCGATTAAATTTCTCTTTAATTCTATAATATGTGGCAATGTCTAGAATTAGGTAGGGTCAGTAAAGAAAAACAAACAAAGATGGGGTGCAAAATCATGTCAATTTTAAAGTCACACGAGTTTGTGTATCACTGAAACCTTTAGATTATTCTTTAACTAAAACCTATTAATTAGTGTAATCAAGTACTTCTATTAACTCTGTTCAATATAACTAACGGAAATACTATGTGATACTTTTTTATATTTTTCTATTACACATATTGTTAATGTGGTGTCCACTTAGTGCCATGTCAGAAAAGAAGCTGAAAAATAAAAATAAAAATAAAAAGCAAAAGGCCAAATTTGGAAAAAAAAATTAAGGGGAAAAAATTTTAAGGAAGAAGGGAAAAATTCAAGACAAATTAAAGGGAAAAAGATTTTTTTTTTTTTTTTTTTTTTTTTGATATTCAAGATCCAGCCCGGCATACCTTACGGGTGCTCACGGCTGCCGCCAGCCTGATAGGCCAACGGAGACCACCGACTATATCTGAAGAGAGGCTAGCACAAGATTCCACCACCATGGCTCCTCACTTAAGACGTGTTAGCAATGCGAAGATTCGAACCCATTCCCTCGACGATGAGGTAGTAGAGCCCAACCAACGCAGCTACCCACCGGTGGGTTAAAGGGAAAAAGATGTTCGCATGGCATAAATCAAAACTTGCAAAGATTGAAATCCATCATCCCAATTCTCTCTATCTGCTGATATCTTTCCATCGTCGATAGTTTTAACACATAATCACCTAGTTTCAACACATAATCATCGGGTTTTAGCTTTTCTGCCTTCAAAAGGTTTGCCTTTTGTTTTGATCTGATTAGAGGAGAATGATTTTGAGGAAAGTTCCATTCTTCTTCTTCTTCTTTTTCCATTTTAAGATGATAAAGTAAGAGTGTCCTTCGATGACTACGAGGAGACTCGATGAGAGGGCCGACGCAGGTCGTGGTGGCTGCATTGACCATAGTGGATGCAGGCCCGTCTAAGGTGGCTAGGGCGGTGATGGCGACTTTGTTCAAGGAAGAGGGAAAAAGAAAAAGAAAAAAGAAAATGATAATATAGAACAAAATAGTTTATGTACCGTTTATGGATTCATATTAGAGAGAAGCGACTAAAATATTCTACGTAAGATTTTTTAGTCAAAATTTGATCGCACAATTTTACTAATTTTAAGATTGATTGTACTTTTACTGTAAATTTTGGAATCTCTCGTACACTTATGTGTTGTCATCTACTGATGAACACTGCGCATCTTTTACATTGATAATAGTCTTTTATTACAAGGACGTGTGTGAAGTTAAAAAAGGACAAGAGGGAGTTGCATCACAGCAATGAAAGGCCCAAAACATTTATAAAGCAGGACATGTAAAATCAAGGACTACGGTTATCGGCCAATTTAATTCCCAAACGAATCCTCCATTTTTTTAGCCATGCCTTGTAAGCCCGCCTCATATACTACCCTCACCAAATACTCCAACGCCCACCCTTCCACCGGATCAAGGGCGAACGACCACTTGATCTTGCACCCTCCTTCACCTTCTCCGTCACTAGGGATGACCCTAACCGCGGACAGGAATGAAGTGAACCCAATGATATTGTCCACCATGTCTTTGCTTAAGTTTCGTCCGATCGGATCTATACTGACCAATTACTCATTGGCCCAATTGACGGGGGTGGTTCTCGCCGGCATCGTTAGTCCACAGTATCACATGCAACCAGGCATGCCGTTCTCGCCGTGCATGCCATGGCAATTAGATAGGCCTAGAAGCCATTTGTAGAGGTTGAAGAAGTCCATGAAGAGTGGCCATATCTAGGCTGCATTGGCCTTTGTAACTCTAGCAGAGACCTTGCCTTCCCACTTGTCACCTAATTGGGACTCCATTTGATTCTTGCTTTGGCACTCTTCTTTTATGCCAACAGATACATGAGAGGAGAGTTAATAAGAGAGCTTACAAATATAGAACTTTGGGGATTGTACAACAATCTCCAAGTGGCAATTAATTGTGGGTTGGGAAATTACTCTCAGTCATGACATAATGACGGGTATAATAATATTTAATAAATCACAACTCTCAGTCATGACATAATGAAAAACAACGCTTTCATATCTTTTACCAACTATTATTTTCCTTTTTTATTTGGAGGAGGGGTCGCTATAGGGGCACATGAACACGTTCAAACAGTTACATCATTTCTTGTCCGTGTGTGAAGAGGCATATTATGGATGTGGCATGGGAACCATTTAAGCTCTCTCTCTTTCCGCGCCAAGCCCGTTCCACATGGACCAAAAAATTAGATTCGACTTAAAAAAAAAATAAATAAATTAGACCTAGGTTGGGCCATTGGGGTCCATGGGCCTAACCCGACCTTGGCTTTACGGCCGTGCCTGGCACCGCCCTGGCACGGCTGGTTGCACAGTCCTGGTGAGGAGGGCCGCTGCCTCCTCAACTGCAGCTACCCCTCACCTTCCATTGCGTTTGGTTTTTTCTTTTGTTCTCTTTTTAGTTTTTAGGATGTTTCATATTTCTATTTTTATTTTTTTAAATTTGAAAGCAATTGTTTATATTTTGGTTTCCATGTAAGATGCCACATAAGGTAACATGTCGTCATTTAACAGCTACGCCGACATCTCCATTTATATTTTTAACGGCAGGACCAATTGAACAAAATATGTATAGTTTAGGGACCAAATTGCAAAAAAGAAAAAAAGGGTGGAGGGGCATGATTGAACATTTTAAAAAAAGTCAAGGACATCTTGTGCCTTTATTCCTAAAAGATTAAAAAAAAAAAGTTGATAGCTAAAAGAAAGATAAACTTATGAAGTAACTCAAATGAGAGTTGGTAACCCAAAATTAGTTGATAATTTAATAAAATAAAAATTGACAACTCCTAATTAAAGATGGTAGTTTCTAAAAATTGATAAAATCAAGGTGTTCCTAAGATATGCAAAGAAAAATTTGCAAATGACATAAAATGTTTGAAAGTTTAAAAATGTCATATAAATATCAATAAGCAACTCAAATAAAAGTTATTAATCCACTACCATGTGGTAATCTAATGGGAGAAAAATTAATAGTCATGTTAATTTAGTTTTGTGATCCCTAGAAAGAGTTATTAAATGCAAGCAGTTGCTGACCCAGGTAAATACATATTGGTAACTCAATAAAGAAGTTGATAAGATATAAAATAACATTTAAGTGTTAGTAAATAACTCAAATGAGAGTTGGTAACTTAATATGACTATTGTTGGCAAATTTCTCTAATTTAGGTTGGTAATTTATATAAAAATTAGTAAATCTGAACCATTAGTAAGTTATGTAAATAAAAGTTTGTAAATTAGTGCCAAAATTGCTCATTTGCAAACTATAAAAATTGTTAGTAATATCTTAAAAAGGTTTGTAAGTTACCAATAAACCATCTGGAAATAAAAAAAAATAACTATCAGTTGTTATATTATCAACCGAACTAACGGCATTTTGCCCTCCTTCGCGCCCAAAAATAACGGTTGAAATGGAGTCAAAAGGACTCGGCCTCGCTCTCACAGGCTCACCCTGCCCACTTCATCTTCTCTTCGCTAAAGAAACCAAGAACGACTTCAGCCGAAAGGAAGACTGAATCATCCGATTCAGAAGAGATAAATTCCTCAGCTTTCCAGTTCCAAGAAAATCCCAACACACACATCTTGCAGTTGTTCATTGGAAGGACAAGACTGGGAAGAAGAAGAAGAAGGTGAAGAAGAAGGAAAGCGGCTTCCGAATGATCGATACTATTTTATAAACAAGAGATAGCGATGGATGAGTTTATTACTCAGGCAAGTTACATAGGAATTCAGGGACTCGAAGATGAGGGCCACAGCAACTTTCCTCCAATTCCAGAGGAGGTGCGTGATTTTTCTCAAAAATGTTTAGATATTTCGTTCTTTTGGTTTGACTAAATCTTTTTGCAAGTTTTCCGTGATTTTGATAGATAAAGAAAAGGAAATGACCGGCGAAGTCATCTTTGGTAGTTTGAACATTTCGGGTTGTTCTTGTTTTTTTTTCTTTATGACTGAATGAGAAACTCAATTCAAAAGAGAAAAGAAAAGGGAAACGTTCATCTAATTTGGATTGATAGCTATAACCCCAATTGGCAGAATGCAGTATGTTACTGGATAATCTTCAAGGGAGTTTCTGGCTATTTTCGAGGAAATTACTGCTCTGATGTAATTATCACAGAATAACACTTTAGGTCATCAACTAATTTTGCCCTATTTGGAATTCATGCATCCCCAAAGACTCTGTTACTGATCTATAGTTGTAAAAACTTTTTGTTAAGTGCAGTTATGTCGATTATTTTGCCATATGCAAGCGTCGAGTACACCATTCTGAAAGTTTTACTGTCTCAGGTCCAGATTGATGATTCTCCAATGTACAGAATAGAAAGACAACTGGGTAAGGGAGCTACTGGGCTAGTATGTGTGGGTCGACCAATCGGTCCTTCAACTTCCGGTGGTCAAACTGGTTTACATGCAGAGGAGGTACTGCCTTGAATCTCTAACTCATTTTTCAGTTTTGTAAAGTCAATTTATGCTTTACTGCTTAGATAATCAGTACAACACTATCTAGGTAGCAGTAAAGTTTCAGCAGAAACATCCCGGCAAAGACGACGTTCCTCATGAGTGGAAAGTTTATGAGTGAGTCGCTAAAAATGTTTCCACGTTCGTTTTGTTTACATTTGATTCTAGCAAATGAACTTGTATCAGTTATACAAATCTCACATCCACCTTTTACTGCATGTTGTGCAGTGATCTGGGTGAAAATCATGGCGTACCACTGCCACGGGTGCATTATTGGGGGGAAAAAGGTGGCTATGACATCCTGGTATGTGAAATTCCCTTCGAAAAATGATTACAAATTTTTCTCAGATGCTTTAAGTCTTCGATGATCTGCCTCACATATGCAGGTCATGGATATGCTTGGACCGAGTTTACAAGTTCAGTTGGTCAATAACCGTCCATCGTATGCTCCCTTGTGAAGTGCTTACTCTATGATTTCTCTTTTAAATTTGAATGTTGTATCGTGTTATGCGTCTTTGAAATATTGACTCTTACCTTTTCTATTATTTCAGCATGCCATTGGCGTCAGTTGCTTGTGTTGCGGTTGAGGCAATCTCTATTCTCGAGAAGCTGCACTCTAGAGGGTAATGGATGGTGGTCGTCCGATCTTGTTCCTGCTTTTCAATGTCTATCAGGGTGTTCCCTTTATCGAAGTATAGAGTCAATTTCAAAAACCAGAGTCTTTTCTTGGCAGGTACATACATGGGGACGTAAAACCTGACAACTTTTTGCTCGGTCCTCCAGGAACTCCTGATGAGAGAAAATTGTTCCTGATTGACCTTGGATTAGGTTATCTGCAGTTGCATATACAGGTCTATATCGTAAGAAACAGAAATTAGAATACAATCTGTCTCATTGTTGTTTCATCATTCGCAGCTGGGAGATGGCGAGATCGTTCTAGCAGTTCGCATATTAGGTACCATCAATATCCAAACCATTTCAGGTGGGTCCAAGTGGTTTTTATCATCTTCGCACACAATGCCCTGTCCAATGAGCCTCCACTCACACATATACAACAAATTAACTATTTGCTGCAGAGGAACGCCTCTTTTCGCGAGTGTGCATGCTCATCTTGGTAGAGCAAGTAGCCGAAGAGATGACCTGGAGTCCCTGGCATACATGCTCCCTTTCCTTTTCCGTGGCCATTTGCCTTGGCACGGATTTCAGGTTTTGATGTGCTTAAAACCAGGAAGATGATTTTCAACCTTAGAGATGAATATGCCTTCTTAATCACTGCAGCTGTTTCAGGCGGACAATACGCCTATGCTTGTATGCAGGAGAAAGATGGCCACTCCTTTGGAAGCTCTTTGTCACTCTTGTCCTCCGCCTTTCCTGCAATTCGCTGAGTTTGCAGTAAATTTGAGATTTGATGAAAATCCGAACTACGCAAGATATATTTCTCTTTTCCGTGGGCTAATTGATCAAAACCCATACGTTTGGCCTGTGAATGCTGATGCTGCTCGTGAGGTACCACCTTATTGCTCTAAATATGTGTCTTTTGCAGTTTCTCCAGAAACAAGATGTTCGTTAAATTCTCTGATCGGACCTCTTTCTCTATGTGAGCAATGTCTTTCTCTTTGTTTTGACATGCATTTGCCAGTCGAAAGGCGACATGCTACCAAAGAGCTCACCAGCACGAAGGGGGTTGAGGAGATCACGATGGATAAGCATTTTCCACACACATCCACCCATGAGGCAAAGGTGAGGGATTAGACTTACCGCTAACAGTTCCTTCTTTTTCCGCACCTTGAGTTTGTTTTCAGATCACTATGCCTTGATTATTGACTCTAATTGTCCTATGGAAGATAAAGATGGAGTGTTCATCATCTTATCCGACTCTTTTTCTGGGTAGGACTATCCACAATTTGGACAATGTGAGACTAACTTCATGCATTTGGAAGGCATATGCGGATGGAATGTATGTTAGCAGTGCGGCTTCACGCTTGAATTTGTGGGCCGTGGTAATGGATTCTGGCACTGGCTTCACTCCTCAAGTTCATACTATTTCTCCCAGTTTTCTTCCCCAGGTTGCATTCGAGCTGCCTTTAATTGCACTTCCATCATGTACTGTAGCTCCCCGTAGTTCCACGTCGCTATTCTTTTAACAGATTGATCAATTAAAAGAGGAATTCAACCTAAAAGAAACCAACAATACATCAAGCCCAATCGATGGGATTCCCAGTTGGATGTGACTGGACTGCTTATTTTTTTGTTAATGAAGGACTGGATTAGGAGACTGTGGAAGAGGAACTACCACATCACTGCAATCGCCGGAGCAGATAATGGTAGCACATTAGTTGTAATGTCCAAGGGTTAGTCAGTGAATGATTCTTTAATCTCTAATTCCAGCAACAGTTGTTGTACCTCATCGATTATATGAGCTCTTCTTCATTTTACTGAATTCAGGGCCTCAAAACTTTTGGCAATCTTATCGCGTCGCCGATACATTCCCTTACGGGTGGATTAAGAGGAAATGGGCACTTGGTATTTATGTCACAGCCATGGCCACTGCAGGAAATAAATGGGTAGTCATCATGTCCTCTACCGCCAGATTTGTCCACCAGGTTCTCCATCCTTCTGTGCTTCCAATTTTTCTCCTTTCCATGATTTCTCTTTCAAAGTGTCTAGAGCTGAAAAAATCAATCTGATTTGGTTTCTTGCGCTGAAATTTAAGGTTGTAGAGCTAGATTTTCAGTACCCGTACGAGGCAATTGACAAAAGGTGGAATCAAGGCTACTTCATCACTTCGGTTGCAGCTACTACAGATCAGGTAGCCGTTGTCTTCAGCATTCCAGGAGAAGTAAGAGGATCCCAAGATGCATTCCTGACTTCACATTTTCCAGATAGAGTAGCCGCGGTGATTATTTTAGGCCATTTTACAAGCATCTAACTTTTGGTTGCATTTGCTCTGATTCTATGAGATTCATATGGTCTGTTTCTCATCTTATGCAGGAGAGTCGGCATAGGAATTACTACTTGTCCCATCTTTGCTACAGCAGAACTGTTTCATGAACCACCAAGTATGGTGCGTGCAATTACTGGCATCTTCACGGGTGATTGACGCGCTTAACATGCATTTTTGCCATTTATTTCCTGGCTTTAGGGGAAGCAAGGTTTAACAAGCCGCTGATCAATCATGTACAGCTATGAACCCACTTCCCGTGGTACTGTATAGAATTGAATACTGACCAATTCTTGTTTTCCTTGTATGCATGTCTGCGTTAAAGTTTTTCCCATTCGTGGTGCTTTTGAAACGTTTTAAGAATAATAGTAGGCCGAAATCCGGCAACGAGAACGATGCAATCTGTGTCTAGGTTCTTTTTCTCCAATGAGAACGCCCTGCTGATCAATTACCTTGGAACTAGTTGAGACTTGCGTTACGTAAAGCAATCTGCACGTAATCTGATGGAAAGAATCACATGCCATATGGAAAAATTTGGACTATAATTACAAGCCAAGTTGATACGAGTCTCAGAGAACGTGTTTATTAGAGTCCTTATCCGGATCTTAAAATCTTATGATTTAAGATCTGAACCTTAAGGAACTCTCCCGAGCTTAAACAGGATCTTGAGAGATATCCAAAGTTGATTGCTACCGCCGTTGGGACTCGACCTGGCTTGTTGATCTCTTTTGATTGTGGGTAAAAGTTGGTAAATCTGAGAGATCAGTAAGTTACGTAAACAAAAAATGGTCAGTTACTACCAAAATTGCTAATTTGCAAACTATAAAAAGGTTGGTAATTATATAAAAATATTGTTAAGCTATCAATGAGTTACTTGGAAAAAAAAAATATCGCCTATCATCAATTATCAACGGCTTTTTGCAAGTACCATCAACATTTATTGAAATTCACCGGCATGGCGACTTCGGAACGATAGAATTCAACGACGAAGCATGAAATCACTGAACCAAAATCAAAGGATGCAGAACAAAACCAGTGGGAGGGATGAATGAATAAACTATTCTTCTTGAAATAGCCCACCGGTTTTTTTTTTTTTTTTTTTTGGGGTGCTTTTTAAGCATTTAGGACGTCAACCGAATTAACGGCATTTTGCCCTCCTTCGCGCCCAAAAATAACGGTTGAAACGTAGCCAAAAGGACTCGGCCTCGCTCTCACAGGCTCACTACTGCCCACTTCATCTTCTCTCTGCAAAGAAACCAAGAACAACTTCAACCGAAAAGAAGACTGAATCATCCGATTCAGAAGAACGAAATTTCTCAGCTTTTCAGTTCTAAGAAAATCCCACACGCACATCTCGCGGTTGTTCATTGGAAGGACAAGACTGCAGGAGAAGAAGAAGAAGAAAGCAGCTTCCGAATGGTCGATACTATTTTATAGACAAGATAGCCATGGATGAGGCCATTGCTCGGTTAAGTCGCCTAGGATATATGGGACTGGAAGATGAGAGCGAAAGCGACTCTCCTCCAATTCCAGAGGAGGTACGTGATTTTTCTTGAAAATATTTTTATGTAATTACCATTTTATAGACAAGATAGCCATGGATGATTTCATTGCTCAGGTAAGTGGCATAGGATATCTGGGACTGGAAGATGAGAGCGAAAGTGAAAGCGACTCTCCTCCAATTCCAGAGGAGGTACGTGATTTTTCTTGAAAATATTTTTATATAATTACCGTTTTATAGACAAGAGAGCCATGGATGATTTCATTGCTCAGGTAAGTCGCATTGGATATCTGGGACTGGTAAGTCGAATAGGATATCTGGGACTGGAAGATGAGAGTGAAAGCGATTCTCCTCCAATTCCAGAGGAGGTACGTGATTTTTCTTGAAAATATTTGGATATCTTGTTTTTCGGTTTGACTGAATCTTTTCTGTGTGTTTTCCGCAATTTCGATGGACAAAGAAAAGGAAATGGCCGTGAAAGTCTGTCTTCAATAGTATGCACATTTCAGATTGTTCTTGTTTTCTTCTTTATGACTGCATGAGAAGCTCAATTCGAAAGGGAAAAGAAAAGGGAAAACGTTCATCTAATTTGGATTGAGAGCTAAAACCCCAGTTGGCAGAATGCAGTATGTTAGTGGCTAATCTTCAAGGGAGTTTCTCGCTATTTTTCAGGAAGTTAATGCTCTGATGTAATTATCACAGATTAACACTTTAGATCATCAAGTACTTTAGCCCGATTTGAGAATTTATGCATCCCCTCAAGACTGTGTTAACGATCTACAGTTGTAATGATTTTAAGTTGGGTCGATGATTTCGGCATATGCAAGCTTCAAATATGCCTTTAAATCCGTACTACATACTGGAAGCTTTACTGTCTCAGGTCCAGATTGAAGATTCTCCGATTTACAGAATAGAAAGACAACTGGGTAAGGGAGGTAATGGACTGGTATGTGCCGGTCGGCCCATCGGTCCTTCAACTTCGAGTGATGAGCCTTCAACTTCGAGTGGTCAAACTGGTCCACATGCAGCGGAGGTACGGCCTTGAAGCTCAAATTCATTTTTCAATTTTGTAAACTCAATACTTGCTTTGGAGCTTAGATAATCAGTAAAACACTATCTAGGTAGCAGTAAAGTTTCAGCAGAAAGATCCCAGTGGAATCGAAGCCAACATTCCCCGTGAGTGGAAAGTTTACGAGTGAGTCACTAAGAATGTTTCCATATTCGTTTTGTTTACATTGGGTTCTAGCACGTGAAATCGGACGACTTATACAAATCTCACATCCATTTTTAACTGCATGTTGTGCAGTGATCTGGGTGAAAATCACGGCATACCACTGCCAAGGGTGCTTTACAGGGGGCAACAAGGTGACTATAACATCCTGGTATGCGCAATTCCCTGTGAAAAACGACTTCGCATTTTTCTCAGATGCTTATGCTTTCGATAATCTGTGTCGCATATGCAGGTCATGGATTTGCTTGGACCTAGCTTACAGGTCCAGTTAGTCGATAACCATCCATCGTATGTTCTCTCGTGAAGTGCCCACTCTATGGTTTCTTTTTGAAATTTGAATGTTGTATCGTGTTATGTGTCTTTGTAATATTAACTCTTTATCTTTTCCATTATTTCAGCTTGCCATTGGCAGCAGTTGCTTGTGTTGCGGTTGAGGCAATCTCTATTCTTGAGAAGCTGCACTCTAGAGGGTAATGGATGGTGGTCTTCCAATTTCGTTTCTGCTTTTCAATGTTTACCAGGGTTCCCTTCATCGGAGTATAGACTTGATTTCAAAAACCAGAGTCTTTTCTTGGCAGGTACATTCATGGGGACGTAAAACCTGACAACTTTTTGCTCGGTCCTCCAGGAACTCCTGATGAGAGAAAATTGTTCCTGATTGACCTTGGATTAGGTCATCTGCCAGTTGCATACACAGATTTATATCCTAGGAAACAGATATTAAAACACGATCTGTCTCATTGTCGTTTCATTATTTACAGCTGTGAGATGGCGATGTCATTCGACAGGTTTGCATGTTAGGTATCATCAATCTCCGGACCATTTCAGGTGGGTTCATGTGGTTTTTATCATCTTTACACACAATGCCCTGTCCAATGACCCTCCGCTCACAAATATACAAAATTAACTATTTGCTGTAGAGGAACCCCTCTTTTCGCAAGTGTGCATGCTCATCTCGGTCGAACGAGTAGCCGAAGAGATGACCTGGAGTCACTGGCATACATGCTTGCTTTCCTTATCAGCGGTCAATTGCCTTGGCATGGATTTCAGGTTTTAATGTGCTTAAAACCAGAGAAGATGATTTTCAACCTTACAGATGAATCTGCCTTTTTAATCACTCTGGCTGTTTTAGGCAGAGGATATGCTAATATGCAAGAAAAAGATGGCCACTCCTTTGGAAGCTCTATATCACTCTTGTCCTCCACCTTTCCTGCAATTTGCCAAGTTTGCAGTAAATTTGAGTTTCGATGAAGATCCAAACTATGCAAGATATATTTCTCTTTTCCGTGGGATGATTGGTCAAAACCCATACGTTTGGCCAGTGAATGCTGATTCTGCTCGAGAGGTACCATCTTATTGCTCTAAATAAGTGCCTTTGCAGTTTCTCGAGATGCAAGATGTTTGTTAATAATTCGTTCTCTATGTGAACCATATCTTTCTCTTTGTTTCGACATGCATTTGTCAGTCAATTGAGGGCGACGCGCCACCGAAGAGCTCACTAACACGAGGGGGGTTGACGAGATTACAATGGATAAGCATTTTCCAAGAACATCCACCCATGAGGCAAAGGTTAGGACTTAGAGTGACTTACCCCTCACAGTTCCTTCTTTTTTAGTACCTTGAGTATATTTTCAGATCATTGCACATCGATTATTGACTTCAATTGTCCTGTGGACGATAAAGATGGAAGTGTTCATCATCTCATCCACCCCTTTCTTTGTAAAGGATTCGCTACAATGTGGACAATGTGAACCTACCTCTATTCATTGAGGAGGCACGTGCAGATGGAATGTATGTTAGCAGTGTGGCTTCCCGCCTCAATTTGTGGGCCGTGGTTATGGACTCTGGCACTGGCTTCACTGCTCAAGTTCATACTATTTCACCCGAGTCTCTTCCCCAGGTTGCATTCGAGCTGCCTTAAATTGGACTTTCATCTGTACTGTAGGTCCCCTTAGTCCCATGTCACTATTCTTTTAAAAGATTGCACCAATAAAAAGAGGCATTCGGCCTAGAAGGAACCAACAATACATCAAGCCCAATCAATGGGATTCCCAATTGGGCGTGACTTGACTGCTTAATTTTTTTTGTTGTAGAACTGGATTAGGGAACAGTGGGCAAGAAATTACCACATCACTGCAATCGCCGGAGCAGATAATGGTAGCACATTAGTTGTAATGTCCAAGGGTTAGCCAGTGAATGATGCTTTAATCTCTATTTCCAGCAAAAGCTGTTGTACCTCATCGATTATGTGAGCTCCTCTTCATTTTACTGAATTCAGGGCCTCAAAACTGTCGGCAATCTTATCACGTTGCCAATACATTCCCTTACGGGTTGATTAAGAGGAAATGGGCACGTGGTACTTATGTCACGGCCATGGCCACTGTGGGAGGTAACTGGGTAGTCATCATGTCCTCTGCCACCGGATTTGTCCACCAGGTTTTCCATTCTTCTGTGATTCCCTTTTATACTCCTTTCCAAGATTTATCTTTTGAAGTCTAGAACTGGAAAAAATTTACCTGATTTGATTTCTTGCACTGAACTTCAAGGTTGTAGAGCTAGATTTTCAGTACCCGTATGAGGGAATTGATGAAAGGTGGAAGCAAGGCTACTTCATCACTTCAGTTGCAGCTACTCCAGATCAGGTAGCTTTTGTCTTCAGCATTCCAGAAGAAGAACCAGTTGGAGGACCCCAAGAGGCAGCCCAGACTTCAAATTTTCCTGAAACAGTAGTGGCGGTGATTATTTTTGGTCATTTTACAAGCATCTAACTTTTGGTTGCATTTGCTCTGATTCTATGAGATTCATATGGTTCTGATTCTCATCTTTTGCAGGAGACTTGGCCTAGGAATTACTACTTGTCCCTTCTTTGCTACAGCAGACCTGTTTCGTGAACCACCAAGCATGGTGTGTGCATTTACTGGCAACTTCACGAGTCATTGACGCACATAACATGCATTTTTTGCCATATATATCCCGACTTCTGGGAAGCAAGGATTAACAAGCCACTGATCGATCATGTACAGATATGAACCCACTTCCCCTGGCACTGTATAGAATTGAAACTGACCAATTCTTGTTTTACTTGTGTGCATGTTTGCATTAAAGTTTCGCACATTCGTGAAGCTTTTGAAACGTTTTAAGAATAATGGTAGACCACAATCTGGTAATGAGAATGATGCAATCTGTATCTAGGTTCTTTCTCTCCACTGAGAACGCTCTGCTGATTTGTTACCTTAGAATTAGTTGAGACTAGTGTTACATGACACAATTTACATGTAATCTGATAGAATGAATGACATGCTACATGGCAAAATTTGGACTATAATTACAAGCCAAGTTGATAGGAGTCTCAGAGAACGGGGTTGTTAAAGTTCTTATCCAGATCTCAAAACTTCATGATAAGATCTGAACTTAAGGAACTGTCCTGAGGTTAAACAGGATCTTGAGAGATATCAGGAGTTGATTGCTACAATCATCGGGACTCAATCAGGCTGGTTGATCTCATTAGATTTGCGGTTTTAGAAACCACTCCAGCCAAAGGACCATAACATAACTCATAACTTTAGTAAAGACATCGATTTCATAAGAGAGGCTGGCCTTGGATTTGTCTTCCCTCATCTATCAATGCACAAATGCAACTGGACAAAAATACATAAATTTCCCAGAAGACCAGTTGAACTTCTGATTATTTTTTCTGCTATTTATCAAAACTAGGAAGGAAAAATAAGCCAACCGGATTTTAGTATTGGTGATCACTACAGATTGCAGAGCGTCCGTGAATGTCACCATGGACCAAATGAAAGACCGCCCACTGTGGGGACTCAACTTCTTAGCAGTGAGATTTGAAACTTGATCAAATTTATATAGAAGTACCACATGTCAAGTCTATCATAGGTAAAAGACGATCAATTCATGTAAAAGTAGGTCGGTAAAAGTTAATTGATAATCTAGTTTAAGCAATCAAGTTTTGAATGTTTCTCGTGATCCTATTCAAGATCAGGATAGTTTGTTAAGTTTTAGACATCTGATTTGTGATCTGGGTTGTATCTTAATAACTGTATTCTCGAGGGTCTTAGTGAGGAAGAACATTAGTAGGGGACAATGTCATTCTATTGCCAGGCTCTCTGGGAATTATTATATCGGAAAAGCTTCAAAAACAGTATGAATATTGGGGATCTCCTGCACATATGCATATATAAGGAAAAAAAAAATCCGGTTACTGTTCAATGCCTCACATGATTGATCAGTGGCTTCATCCTAAAAAATTGGGGAAAATTAGATGGCAAAAGATGCACGTAAAATGTGACAAGTAACTCAAGAAAACACCGGTAATGTGCAGTGGCGGCAGTGCTCGGTAGCTCACGAAATAGTTCAGCAGCAACAAAGAAGAAAAATACAGTAATACATAGCCCACCCTTCCTGCAAAATGATGAGAGAAGTCAGAAGCCTGGAGAATCAAAGTGAGTTCAACCTAAGCTAGATGCTTGTAAAATGGCTGAATACAATCACCACTACGTAGGTCGGGATAAGATGGGTTTGGGCCTGCCTTGCCGCCGGTAATTCCCCAGGAATGCTCAAAACAAAGGCTACCTGATTCAGAGTAACGCTACCAGGATGAGGTCCGATACCTTTGGCTGCACTTCTCACCTCTCATGAATACCTTCATTAGGGACAATAGTCTAGCTCTACAACCCTGAAGTTTAGTGCGACGAAACGAAACCAATCAGGACACGAATCTTCAAGTAAAGCAGTGTGCGATTCCTAACACATGTTGCCGTCGTCTGCTGTGGCGAACATGTGATCATTGCACCGCGCACATGGAGTTCGTGTTGACCAGATACAGTATAGATGTCCACTTGCTGTGATGGCTCGACTCCAACTTCAGGATGTGGAGTCAGATACGAAGACTAGACCATCTCTCTTCTTACTGTACTCTTGCAATTGACCTATCTTCCTTGCAATGAAGGTTACAACTTTGAAAATGGATATTTAACTATTTGATAATTTTGTTTTGCACAGGTTCAAAATAAATAAATCAAAAATGAAAAATCACAATTGTCATTCTAATTTTTTATCTAATATGACTTTGCTAAAACATGTCTCGAGCTTGAACCCAGAAGCAAAATTTGAGTACGAAATAAAAACATATGAAGTGCAGCTACTATTTGTTGTCACAAGTCCAAATTTTGGTCAGAAAAGCAATAAAAAGGAATTCATAAGCAATCGTATTAGAGGGATATTGGCTTAAGAAATGAGGATGACTTTGTGTAACTTACCCAATAAATTATCATAAGCAATCAGAGGTCAACCGAAATAACGGCATTTTGCCTTCCTTCGCGCCAAAACTGACACCTTCAACCTGGCACCGCCCACTCATTCTCTTCAAGAACCCCGATCGTCTTCTCAAACAGAAAGAGAAAAAGAAGAAACAAGATTGAAGGTAAGTATTCCGCTTGATCTTCCCTTTCTCTTCAAAAGAAGATCTCAATTTCAACGCTCAGTTGAGACCTGTGGGGACTACGCGGCTCAGAACCATCAAGATTGGAGTAAAGCTGGGAGGGTAGATATGCAGCAGTTTAGCAAGGGAAGTTGTAAAGGTGATGAGGGCCATCGAGATGAGAACCAAAGCAACGCTCCTCCAATCCCAGAACAGGTATTTGCATTGGAGAAAGAGTAAAAATTGCAAGTCGAATCCCATGTTGATTAGTTCGCAAAGTTTTGGCCGTCCTTGACTTCTGGGTTTGAGAAATTCATTCCCATGAAGCAGTCAGTGTCTTTCTTGTTTTGATGTTGATTCGGCAAACTTAAACAGAGCAGGAGGAAAACATGACCAAGATTTTGGTGGGTCATCCTTGGCTATTCTTTCGGCCAAAGAGAAAGAGGAAGATTTCATCTAATTCAGATTGCTAACTAGGATCCCATGCAAGTTCCATAAATGTTCTGTCGTCAGCTATTTTTTATCCATTCAAGAACTCCGTGCATCAGAGTGTCAGATCATAAATTACTGGCAGTTGTAATTAAAACAGTTCATCCATTCACCATGCAATTCGAAATATGTACTGAAAATTTGATCTTCTCAGGTTCAGATCGATGATTCCCCAGTTTACAGAATAGAAAGAAAACTGGGAAAGGGAGGTTTCGGGCAAGTTTACATCGGTCAACCCATCGGTCCAACTTCAAGTGATCAAACTCGTGCACAAAAAGCAGAGGCATGGCTCTGAGCTCTAGTTTTATCATTTTCAGATATTTGTTACATTGGCACCAACAGTTTACATCATTTAACGCGGCACTATCTAGGTGGCCATAAAATTCGAGCATAAAGACAGCAAAGGATGTGAAGGTGGCATCCCTAATGAGTGGAAAGTTTATGAGTGAGTACTTTAGAATTATTGCGTGCTAGATTTGGCTATATCTTGCTCTTGCATGTATAATTGGATAAAGGTGTTGAATTTCGCATCTGCATTCTGCATATTGCACAGTGATCTGGGTGAGGGTCACGGGATACCACTGCCACTAGTACATTACAAGGGGCAACAAGGAGACTATTATGTCATGGTATGTCCATTCCCTTCGACTTGGATTTTGTACTATTAGAATGCAAAATTTCAATGATCTTCTTCGGATATGCAGGTCATGGATTTGCTTGGACCTAGTTTACAAGCCCATTTGGTCAACAACGTCCCAACGTATGTTTCCTTGTAAAGTTAACAGCTTTTAAAGTGTCTGCTCTTGAGGATCTCTTAAACAATCTCTAATTCTTTTTCAGCTTCTGATGTTAGCTTTTTCCTTGGTACTACAGCCTTCCATTAGAAGCAATTGCATGTATTGCCATTGAAGCTATATCTATACTTGAGAAGCTGCACTCTAGAGGGTAATAGATTACTAGCTTCCAGTCGCATGTTTGTTAGCATTTTCTTTATCAGTTGGTCAAATCAGTTTTTCGAAGGCCAGACTATCAGAAACATATGCCAGTTCCGACCTTTTGCGATGTTTCTCATGTATGCTTCTTTTCCGGGCAGGTATATCCATGGTGACATAAAACCAGGTAACTTTTTGCTTGGTCCTCCAGGAACTCGTGAAGAGAAAACATTGTTTCTGACTGACCTTGGATTAGGTACCTGCCAATTGCATGAATACTTTTATGCTAGAAATTAGTGATTGCAAAGGAGAAATGCACATGTCTCGTCATTTATTCATGACCTTGCAGCTACAAGATGGCAAGATCCCTCCACTGGTTCACACGTTAAGTACAACCAAACTCCAGGAAATTTCAGGTTCGGTCAAAATGATGTTAAACATCTTCACATGCACATACCACATGCCCTACCTTTTTAATCACAGTTCCATGCACCGGAAAAAAAAAAAATTACTGCAGAGGAACAATTCTATTTGCAAGTGTGCACAGTCAACTTGGCAGAACAAGTAGCAGAAGAAACGACCTAGAGTCTCTGGTTTACATGCTCATTTATCTTATCCGCGGCCATTTGCCTTGGCAAGGACATCAGGTTTCATTCCCTATACCTGGAGAAGATTTCTTGAACCATAAACCTGTATTGGTCTTTTGATCGCCACAGTTCTCTCAGGGAGAGGATACGTCTTTCCCTGTTTGCAAGCAAAAGAGGGCCACTCCTCCAGACACACTGTGCGACACTTGTCCTGAGCCTTACCTGCAGTTCACGACATTTGTGCTTAGTCTGAAATTCGATGAAGAACCAAACTACGCTAGATACATTTCTCTCTTCCGTGGGATCATTGGTCAAAATCCATATGTTTGGCCCGTGCACACCGATGTCACTCAGGAGGTAGTATCCTGTTCTAGTAAAAAAGCAATAGATGTTAATGAAATTTCTCATTCGAGCTCTCCTCTAATCGAGCCATGTCTTCCTCTTTCATGTGATACACACGTATCAGGTACCATGGAAGCAAGTGCAGTTAAATGACGATGACGAGCCATCAAAGAAAATACAGAAACTAACACGATGGATAAGCATTTATGATGTGCATCCACCCATGAAGCAAAGGTGTGAACTTGCATTTCAGATTTATTTAGTTTTTCTGGGGTTCCTTGAGTTCATTGATGACCTTCCTCTTTCTTGCAGATACTGCTCTAATTTGGATTATGTCGACCTGATCTTCCATATTGAGAAGGGACATGCTGAGGGAATGCACATCACCAGTGTGACTTACAGTTTTCGCTCTAAGTCATGGGCCTTAATACTGGATGATAGCGCCCGCTACACTGCTCAGAATTATGCTTTTTCATGCGGCTCTCTTCACAAGGTTCTGTTTGAGCGGCTTTGCTTTGGACTTTCATATATAGTAGATCCCAATAGTTGCATGTTACAATTCTGATAATACATAACTGGAAGAAATTTTGTATTAGACCCATTAGGAACATGGATACATCAACCTCTTATGGAAGGATTCTCAATTAGGACTGTCTTGACTGCTTATTTCCTTATTTGAAGGAATGGATTGAGAAACAATGGTCGGAGAACTTCTACATCACTGCAGTGGCTGGAGCAGATGACAACAGATTTCTAGTTGTAATGTCCAAGGGTCAGCCCATGAATGGCTGTTTCACCGGTTTTCTTGATAAACACACAGGGACCTGGAATATTCAGCAGTCTTGTTGTGTTTTTGAAATATTTCCTTTCAAATGGATCAAGAAGAAGTGGGCAGAAGGTCTTTACGTCACCGCCATTGCCACTTCCGGAAGCCAGTGGGCAGTAGTTTCAACCAAAGGAACCAGATTTACCGACCAGGTTCTTCTTTCTTCTCCTTTTCTACTATTACCCAATTACTCCTCATTTCAAGAATTTCCTTGGAAGTGTCTGGAACCAGAGGATTGCTCTGATTCAGTTTCTTGTGCAAAACTTTTAAGGCCATAGAGCTAGACTTTCAGTATCCAGCCGAAGGCATTCGTGAAAGGTTGAAGCAGGGCTATCATATCACTTCGGTCGCAGCCAATCTGGATGAAGTTGCTTTTATCTTCAGTATTCCTGGAGGAGCAGCAACCGCAAGTGTAGAGCAAGAGATGCTTCAGACTTCCAATTTTCCTAATGATAGTGAGATCAAGGTGACTAGTTTGGCCCTTTTACCAGCATCTATTTGGCTGTATAACCTGTGCTTCACCAAAGCACTTGTTCTCATTTCTGCAGGAGAAGTGGGCAAGGAATTACTATATTTCTTCTCTTTGCTGCGGTTGAACCATTGCTTCGGCTACCAAGTATAAGTACAATCAAGGATGTCTCAGCGAGTGACACGACCACTCCGGATGCGTCTTTTGCCATCTATTGGCCAATTCTTAGGAAGCAGGTTAAACAAGTCACTGATCAATCCAGTACAAAGTTGAATAATAGCCACTTCCTCTAATACCGAATGGAATTCATTGTAACTTCTTTACCATACTTTCGTGTAGGAAAATTTTTGTATAATTCTGAAACTTTCAAGCTTAACGCTTGGTAAATTTTGCCAGGTGATAACCAACTTTTCTCCAAGAGATGCAACATTTCTTGACAAAATTTCCGGTAGCCATTAGGACTTGATATTGTCGATTGTTGGTCTTGTACAATTTGATCTTCAGAAACCAGACCAGCCAAGGAACCATGACAGAATTCGTAACTTCAGTGAAAACATCAACTTTGAACCAGAGGTTGACCTAGGGTTGACCTTTATATATGCATAAATGCAACTAGACAAATTCCTGAATTTCCCCAAATGCAGTCTAGCACTCTTCTGCCTTTGCACTTGAGGGCCAATTTCCATCTGGCCCGAGAAACATCTGATTTGATTCATTCTCAATAGCCATGAGAGATGATCATCTTTCCCACCCATACGGAGAAGACATGCCAAGCCAAATCATTTTTCAACCAATACGGTGATCACAACAAGGGTGGAAAAATTAAAACAAATAAATAAAATAAACAAAGTCATCCGGCTCAGTGTTGGCGATCATTTCAAGTGATCATTAAACTATCAGGAGAGGAGAAATTTAGGAACAGTACCGTTGGATGGATCTGTCATCAGGGAGGTATACACAGAGAGGAACGACCCCTTCTCTGAATACCAAGCAAATTGCAGACAGATAGGATCTGAGTGCTCGGTTTTGCATCTGCTTGTCTGCTACGGTAGTTGTTTAAGCTTAATCAGCAAAAATATGTTAAAAATAGAGAGAGATGACCCGAGATGGTCACCTTCCGACAAACAATAGTTATCAGTCTAGCGCTGCTCTTAGTTCAAAGCAATAATGTTGCAAGATGCGGTCCAGACACAGCGTTGGTAAGCTAATTGTGTTTTCGGGGCCGTATCATGCTGCCATGCACATATAGACCTCAAGATTCAGCTGCAGTGACCGTGAATTTTGATCATAATTATTATAGCTACAAGATGATGGATGAACATGTTACCGTCTTCTGCTATGGACAGTGCATGCCATGGACTTTCGTGTGAAGTTCGCCTTTGACCAGATACACCATAAATTTCCACTTGCAGTGGAGGCTATAATGGTTCATTCCTGCACAAGACCATTTCTCTTGCTACTTTACCATTGCAATTATCCCATCTTCTTTGCAATGAAGGTTAAAACTTTGCTTGCTTGACAATATAAATAAGATAAAAAGGAACATAGGAGAAACCAACACCATTGCTTCATTGTTGACACCTAAATCTTAAAGTCAAGCCTATTATTTTTTCAATGTGGCCGAAAATAAGCTAACAAGAATTATGAGAGTCAAGCCGATAATTGAATTAGGCATAGGCTCGTTGCTGCTGCCTTGCATCGCTCCAGCACTGGTGATGGTCACACAGCAACTGCGGCGAGTGTTCTTAGTCGCTGTGCTACTCCAGTTCAACGTGTCCGCTTGAGTGATCTGCACCCTCCTCGTGCCGCCTGTGGCGAGTGTTCCTAGTTGCTGTGCTAGTGCAGTTCAACGTGTCCGCTGGAGTGACCTGCACCCTCCTCGCGCCACCTCCAGTCGATCCCGACGGTGCTACAACTACTGTACCAACAATATGCGGCGTCGGAATATCAAGCGAAAGCAGCTCCTTATGGCCCCCACACCGAATCCTGCCCTTATAAGTTTTTTCTTGCAGATTCCTAGACGACGTTGCTATCCGACACTCCCGGAATCTTTGTGAGTACTGATTCATTGGGCGACTTTGTCTATGACCAGCAACTAATCATCGGCGTTCCTACGGTCCAACACCTTGTCACCGCCACTGCCAGTCGAACCTGCGGCAAAGAACTCAGTCTTTACGTCCCCAAGCAGAAATACCGGCGAACGTTCTTTACGTAGCTCCGTCGTCTCGTGTCGCTCACCACTTTCCATTTGGAAGAATTCTAATAAAGTCCCATTCTTTCTTATTGAACTGAGAGGGTGGAGACAACTCAGCCAAAGTAACCACCCACCATCGGATTCAACACCAGGGTCCAAGAGGTTTACTTCTCATCTCTCCGTGACACCTCAGTAAGCTTTGCCATTGAAGTTTCACGGCATACCCCGGCCGAGAGCACCACACCTATGGTCCGAAATCGATATCTGGAAAGTAATTATATGATATACCGATTTGATTTGAATATTTTATCGCCTACACCAAATCACAAATAGGATTATTTCCTAATTTGCAATGCACACATAATCGATAATTTAATTTCTTAGATTTGAGATGGAATTATGGATTGCACGGAAATTGATTATTTGATCTTTAAGGCTTAAGAAGAAGTTATTGATTTTATTTGCTTCCATATTCAAATTGAATGGATAGTTATTGCTATCTTTTAGCTTATCTTTGATGATTGAGTGTTTATCTTTTTATTTGTTTTCCTTATCTAACAATATAAAAAAAAAAAAAAATTGCTTGTTAGATTAGAATAGATTTTTTTTTATATAACATTGCACATAGATAGATTTTATTCTTTAAATTAGATTGCATGCTAAGATAATATCTATCTAGTTGGGATAATTATTTGATAAGAATATGATTTAATCTAAATTATTTCTTATGTTTAATTGAATAATATATCACTTTAGATAGTCTAATTTTTCATTATTTATTAATTATGAATAGAAAATAACAAAAATATTATGTGCAAATCATATAGGATTAGATGTTATAAATTCCACATCATCGCCATGTCACTATATATACCATATCATATATTCCATGTCATCAATGTCATGTCATTTGAGGATTGCACGTTTATGTCATTTAATTAGAATTGCATGTCATGTTAGAATTAGGTCAAGTCGCATGTCCATAGTACATCATCTATGTTCACCTAGATTAGAATAGCATACAATTATTTTTCAAAAAAAAAAGAAATCCCCAAAAAGGATTAGTTAAGATTGCATAAACATTTAAATAGAATGTTAAGGCTAGATATTCATTTTCAATTAACATTGTTGCTTCGAGGTAAGTAAATTTCTTCTCTACTCTAGCAATTTATTTACTGTTTTTTATTATTAAGTGTTAATTTCATTGATTGCACACCCATGTAATCACTCCTTGCATATTAGTGGATGAGTTAAAATCAATCCAAGTTACCTAACAAACCTTTTTTTTTAAAATAAAAGAGAAAAAGTATCGAAAGAGTGTTGAAACAATCTAGCATAACCACCTAGTTGATAACAAAGTTGTTGTTCAAATCTCAGAAGAGATCTTGCAAGCTGCCCACCCTAAATGGGATGATTGCTTAGTTGGCTATTATATTGGGAAGAGACTCCCTTTTCAATTGACAGAGGATGCGCTCAAACATGCCTGGGGTAACCACCTAGTTCAAGTTATTGCAGCTGACCTGGGCTTTTACTTTTTCCATATTCCTGATAAAGATTTTAGAAGGAAAGTGCTGGAAGGGGTGCCAATCACTGTTGCCAAAATTCCCCTTATTCTCCAACAATGGCACCCAATGATGGAGCTCAAGAAAGATTGCCACAAATCAGTTCCTATTTGGGTACGCCTAAGGAATGTTCTTGTCAACTTGTGGTCTGCTTCGGGCATTAGTGCCCTTGCGAGTGCTATCAGTAAGCCTCTCTTTGTAGATAACCGCACTGAACAAATGGCCATGGTTGCTTTTGCACGTATTTGCATTGAGATTGATGCTTCGAGCTCATTCCCTGAGGTTATTGATTTTATGCTGAATGGTGAGCCTCGTTCGGTGGATGTCCACTATGAATGGGTGCCAACTCTATGCCCGAGTTGTTGTTCGTTTGGCCATAGATGTGCCGATCCTAAAGCACCTGGCCCCCCTAGAGCTGGTTCTTTAGCTGCCAAGGGCCCTTCGGTGCGCCCCTCCAGTGAATGGCGTGAAGTTGGTGGAAAGCGAAATAACAGACCCCGTACTTTGGATGTTGCTCCACCTTCCTCTCTTACTATTGCGCCCCCTCCCTGTGGAATTGAAGTTCATTTACCTGCACCACAGATAGCGGAGCCTACTATGATTCCTCCGGTTCAAGTCAATAAGGAAGGCTCCCCCCCTCCTCCTGTACTCATCCCCGGTACCTCCCTAGCTCCTTCGCAACCTGGTCATCTTCAGGCACTTGAAAGATCAATGCTGGAGTCATCATCGTCCTCAGAGGATGAAATTGTGGATGACATTAGTTCTGGAGGAAAAGATTCTGACTTTCCCCTTGTGGTTACATCTTCCATCCTTGAGGAGCCGATCCCTCCCCAGCTCCCTCCTGAATCTATTGTGGCTGTCCCTAGCCGCCGAAAGGGTAATCTTTACTCTGCTTCTACTGATGCTGCTATTCCTTCGAGACTAAAGCCAATGACTTCCTCGTTGAAACGAGGTGGCAAGAAACGGTAAGGCCCTTCTTCCCTCCCTCTATGTTTTTTGGAGTATGGAATATTAGGGGCCTCGGGTCCCCCCTTAAGCAGGCTGAGATTAGAAATTTTGTCAGAACCAATCACCTAAGTTGTGTTGGTATTTTGGAGACTAAAATTTCCCCTGTGGCATTTCCTTTGGTCTCGGGCTCTCTCATTCCGGGATGGTGTTGGAGCGCTAATAATGTTCACTCACCTAGAGAAAGAATCTGGGTGGGTTGGAACCCCGAGACTGCCTCTTTTGCTTTATCTGCTTGCTCGTCTCAAGCTATCCACGGCCGCCTGGTTTGTCTGAATAGCGGTATTTCTTTATCCTCACTGTGGTGTATGCGGAGCACTCTTTTTCTTGAGAAGACCCTTTGACTCGACTTAATTCAGCCTAGTCTCCAAGTTGTGGACTCGCCCGGATTATTGCAGGGATTTCAATGCCATTCGGTCCGCATCCGATAGAGCCGACGCCTAACTATTGGATCCCGGCGTTTAACGACTTCGGCGATTGTCTTAATCAAGCTGGACTGGATGATCTCAGATATGTGGGGAACAGATTTACATGGTCAGCTTCCTCGGGTCCTACTCGCAAGCAAAGAAAAATTGACAGGGTGTTGACTAACTCGACTTGGAACTCTATTTTCTCCTTTTCTGAGGCATATTTTCTTCCTCCTGGAGTCTCAGATCATTCTCCTATGATTGTTAGGATTCTGCCTATTCCCAACACCCGTAAACCCTTTAAATTCTTCAATTTTTGGTTTACCCATCCTTCCTTCTTTGATCTTGTGACTCAGGTGTGGGACTCCCGCTTCTCTGGAAAGCCGATGTACATTCTCTGCTACAAGCTGAGGGCTCTTAAATGTAGGCTTAAACTCTTGAATAAAGTGGCCTATGCGGATATTTCAGCTAAAACAGCTGAGGCTAGGAGACTTCTCTCGCTAGCCCAAGATGCCATTCAACTGGACCCTCTCAACCAGGAGCTGGCGAATGCAGAAAAAGAACACCTTCGGGTTTTCTCCGAGTTGCGCATTCAAGAGGAATCCTTTTTTAGGTAGAAATCCAGGGTTCGTTGGCTCAAAGAAGGAGATCTAAACACTAAGTATTTTCATCACTCAATCAAGAGAAGCCACCTTCGAAACAGAATCCTTTCAATCTACAATGGGGACAATCTGGTTTCTGAGCCTGCTGAGGTACAACAGCTCTTTGTCTCTCATTTCCAAGCTCTCTTGGCGGCATCCCCCCCTTCCTATGTGCCTACAATTGAGGAGATCAGAGAAAATCTAAATCATACCCTTGATGATGATCAGATTCAGACTCTCTCTCAGCCTATCTCTGATAAAGAAATCCAAGATACCCTCTTCTCTCTTGCGAGTGGTAAAGCTCCGGGCCTGGATGGGTTTAATGTGGACTTCTTCAAGCGGTCTTGGCAAATTGTTGGCACTTCGGTCTTATTGGCGGTTCGGGACTTCTTTGCAACTGGTCATCTTCTTAAGGAGATTAATGCAACCATCCTGACCTTAGTCCCGAAAATCCCCAATGCTTCGTCTGTCAACGACTTCCGACCCATTGCTTGCTGCAACACAATCTACAAATGCATTACCAAGATTATGGCTAACAGGTTAGCCGCTGTGCTGCCTTCGATCATCAGTTTACCT
Source organism: Eucalyptus grandis (assembly GCF_016545825.1). Taxonomy (NCBI): domain Eukaryota; kingdom Viridiplantae; phylum Streptophyta; class Magnoliopsida; order Myrtales; family Myrtaceae; genus Eucalyptus; species Eucalyptus grandis. Next base: position 54,537,561 of record NC_052614.1, read on the forward strand.
CATAATGCTTTTGTTAAAGGTAGACGCATTAGTGATAACATTATGCTAGCCCAAGAATTGTTCGTAGATTTTCATCATGAACCTTGCCGGCCAAAATGCATCATTAAGGTTGACTTCGAAAGCTTTTGATTCGGTAGACTGGAATTTTATTGAGTTAACCTTATTGGCCTTTGGGTTTCCTCCTCTTTTTGTCCACCGAATGATGACTTGCATTCGGTCCCCCAAATATTCTATCTCCCTTAATGGTGAGCTCCATGGCTTCTTTCCAAGCTGGCGAGGAATTCGACAAGGTGACCCCATGTCCCCCTATTTATTCACCCTTGTTATGGAAGTTTTTACTGGAATTCTCAACACCCAAATTGCCAAGCTGGGTTTAGATTTCTTCTGGAGATGTAAAGCAACCAGGCTCTCTCACCTCTTCTTTGCAGATGATGTTCTATTATTCTCGGAAGCTAATATGACATCTTTGCGGCTTCTTTTGGATGGAATTCACTCCTTTGCTAGCTGGTCTGGGCTCAACAAAAGTGAAATCTTTCTTTCGGGTGGCTCTGATTCCCTAAGAAATGCTCTGGTGCGTACCTCTGGATTTCAGCTGGACTCTCTCCCTTTTAGGTACCTCGGTACCTATTATTTCTTCAAGATTGGGCAAAGAGGCTTGTGTTTCCCTAGTGAATACTATTACTTCTCGTCTTCAATCTTGGACAAATCGGTTTCTTTCTTTAGCGGGCAGATTGCAGCTAATCAAATCTGTCCTTCATTCTATTCAGGTTTATTGGTCTAGTGTATTTATCCTTCCCGCCTCAGTCACCAACCGAATTGAACAAATTTTCCGGCAATTTCTTTGGAAAGGCCCGAGCTTAGGGTCTGGGGGCGCTAAGGTGGCATGGGTGGATGTCTGTTTACCTAAGGAGGAAGGCGGTTTGGGTATTAGATCCTTCGGGTGAGCAATATTGCTGTCATGCTCAAGTACCTATGGCTCCTTTTCACCGATAAGGAGTTGCTTTTGGTCTAAATGGATTCATTCCATCTTCTTAAATCGCAAAAATTTCTGGATTGTCCCAAGACCTACCTATTGCTCTTGGGCTTGGAAGAAGTTGCTTGGCCTTCGTGACTTGATCCAACATCATTTTAAATGCCGTGTTGGTAATGGGCTATATGTCTCTTTTTGGTTTGATCACCGGCACCTCGTGGTCCGCTCTACAAGTCGTTCTCTCGACCGTGAAATCTACTCCTCTCGGTATATCAAGACTTGCTATGGTAGCTACCGCTTAATCGCCTTTCCCTGTCTTCCGTCGCTTGCCACCTCTATAAGTAATTGGGACAATCCCCTTCCAAACCTCAATGAGGCTAGTGACCGTCTTCTATGGCTTGGTCATTCCTCAGGAGTGTTTTCTACTGCCTCAGCTTGGTGCCTTCTAAGGCTGAGGGGTGTTGTAGTCCCCTGGTTGAGGTTTATATGGAGCCCCTCCTTACCTCCTCGATATCAAACCCATCTTTGGTTAATCTCCCGCAATCGACTGCCAACCCAGGTATTGTTATTAGCTCACGAGAGAATCCCTAATGTTACTTGTGCCTTCTGCTCTTCTATACTGACTCGGTAGATCACCTTTCTTTGGATGTTCTATCACTAATCTCCTTGCATCCTTTTGGGCGGCTAAGTGTAACTTACCTTGGAGGAATCTTGCTTGGAATGACAATCTTTTATGGGTTATTGAACACCTTTCTGATGCATCCTTCCACCAATCCTTGGCTTGCTTTGCCTTTGGTGCCTTATGTTATCTCATTTGGAAAGTAAGAAATAACATTATCTTACGCAATGAAAGATTATACATCCCGGCTCTCAAGGACCTCCTTCGTAAAGCTGTCAATGACAAGGCTCTTTCTTTTCCCAAGGTCCCGGACAACCCCCGCAATAGAAGACTACAACTTAGTTGGGGCATCCCTCCCTCCATCTTTGATTGATTTGGCTCTCGCTCTTGCTGGTTGATACTTCTGATGGATCTCTCCCGATCCTGTTGGGGTTGGGTTCCCATCTTGCTGTCTCTCCTATTCTTCTTCTCCTCTTTGCATCTTTTCCTTGTGCGGGCCACAGTGTTGTGTGCTCTTTGCCCTTGGCCGCTGTTTTGGCCTTCTTTTGCTGCTGCTTTTATCTGCAATGTATCTCTCTTGCAGCTCTTTTCCCTTGGCCCTGGCCCCTTCCACTCGTTTGGATTTTCTGTCCTTCTGAGTGTGAGCTGGTGCCAAGCCCCCTCCCTTTGCTGTACTTCTGTATAGCTTTTTGTGCTATTGTCTATATACCTATTACCTTTTACCAAAAAAAAACAATCTAGCATAACCTAAGTCTTCGAATTCATTTAATTTTTGGTTTATAGAAATAAAGTATTCTCCCACACTTTACATGCTTTCTAATCACTCCTTGCATGTTAGTGGATAAGGCTAAGTGTAGGTTAAGTGTGGGATAATACTTTATTTCTACGATGTGCCCGCCGGTGGACTTGTAGTGGTGGCCAGCAGTGCCTTGCGATGTGCCCGCCGGTGGTGCTCGGCTAAGTGGGCTTGTCATGGTGATTACTCACGGCAAGACTAACCGTCTCATGGTGGCATTCAGCTCAGCTGGATAGTCGCGGATCAACCTGCAAAACAGAGACAACGATAACGACCGTACAAAGATGCAACGGGGACGGCTGAAGCGAAGCTGGCAGGATGGGGACGAGGGTGCCAACGGGCAGGGAGCTCTCTGTCGCGCAAGAACAGTGACAATGCACATCTTGAGGACGGCAGCTTTGTCACGTGGCTGGAGACAATGCTACGGCATTGTTGGGGCAAAGGGGACAACGTAGGATGTCGCCGGTGGATCAGCAAGCAGCAGCAGCAGCTCTCGCAGTTTGTGATGCAGGCAGCAAGGAGCAGGTTACGGCGGCTGGCATCGTCTTGGTGCAAGGAACAACAAGTTTGTCGTCACAGCCAGGAAATCAGCAGTGCATCGCGGGAGAGCACCTGGAGATCAAACAGCATAAAATTTCAAACAGGAGACAGAGTACCGTTATACTCCGAGGAGACTATTAGCTTCACTTTAATTGCCAAGGTATCAAATGAAAAAACAGCCTTGTCAAGAGAGTACTGTTACGCTTACCATCCCACAATCGACTTTCTAGCTAATAGCTGTTCATTGAGTCTTCATGGCTCAAAAGATAATGTTCACAAGCCAATTAAAGAAACAGATAACTGTTTGCAATAAAGCCTATATATCGGATGATAAAATGAGGATGGTGATAAGTGAATGTATCCGAGAAGAAGAATTATATTCCCAAGGCAACTTGGCCAGATGACTGAGCTATTACCATGCCCCATCTTCTGTTGACTTGGCCTTAAAACTCCAATTCTATTAGTCTGCCATCTTTTGCCCCGCTGCTACTGAAGCAGCAACACAAATAAGGCACATCTATCTACAAGATCATGCCATTACCAGTCAACTTTCAAAACTGCTACATCAGTGTAATCACTAGCAAGCCAAGAGGGAAAATCTCAAACTGGGGTCCGAGGTATGGGCTTGAGAGATAACTAGATCCCGCCGGCATGCACGCTGCACACACGCAGACTGCAGAGTGCTTCTAGCCTTTGTTGCTTTTGTGCAAGACAGGCATTACAATTTCTCCCATATTAATTCACATGCACATACACAGAAAGAAACGCATTAGTCTATTCCAATATAGCAGTAGTTGGAAGTTTCTTCACTTAACACTTCCCCAATTGATCTACGTATCCTTGGAAGCCACTAAAGCAGAGACAAAACCCATTTCCGGCTTAAATATGTAGATGCTTCATACATCTTTGGAGGAAGGCTTACAAGTAAAAACTAAATTACCCTTCGTTCCAATTTTTGCGCTAAATTGCATAACCGGTCATTTTAGCGAGGACGCCCTCGTGTATATTCCCATTCGGTTATCATAAGCATTCGGAGGTCAACCGAAATAACGGCATTTTGCCTATCTCCGCTTTCAAAAGTTCGTTCTTGGCCCCCCAAAAACTAACAAACTCTTCTCGCAGTGCCCGCTCATTCTCTTCAAGAACCCGAATCATCTTTTTCCAGAGAAGAAGAAACAAGAACTGGGAGGACTAGAACCCTGCTTCATCGTGCCCGTCTCCTCGGAAGAAGTTCTCCTCTATATCAACTCAGGCCGACACTGGTGGAGACGAGGCGGTTCAGAACCAGTCGAGATTGGATTAAAGCTGGGAAGGGTAGATATGGATCGGTCTAGAAGTCGACGTCGTCGAGGCGACCCTCCTCAAATCCCAGAACAGGTACTTGCGTTGTTCTTGGAAATGGGTGGTCTAGTAGAGGAAGTATAAAGATGCAAGCCGAACGCCATGTTCAGTAGTTCGCAAATCTTGGGCTGTTCTTGCATTTAGATTTGAGAAGTTCAATTCCAAGGAACAATCGGTGTCGTTCTTGCTTTTGCGTTGGTTCAGCAAAAATTAAACAGAGCTAAATGACGAAGAATTTGGTGGGTCATTTTTGGCCATTTTGTCGGCCGAAGAGAGAAAAGTGGAAATTTCCATCTATTACAGATTTATAACTAAGATGCCCATGAAAGTTCTTTCAGCGACTATTTTGCTCCATTTGAGAACTTCATGCATTACAATATCAGATTACTTGTTACCGACAGTTGCAAAGCTTTTAGGTACGGTGCAATTTGTTCAGTAATTCACTATGCAAGTTCCAAATATGTACTGAAAATTCGATTATCTCAGGTTCAGATTGATGATTCTCCAGTGTACAGAATAGAAAGAAAACTGGGAAAGGGAAGCTTCGGGCAAGTTTATGTTGGTCGAGCAATCAGTCCTTCAATTCCATATGATCAAACTGGTGTGGAAGCAGCAGAAGTATGGCTCTCATTTTATCCTTTTCAGATAATCCGTTACATTGGCGCCATTACTTCGCATGATTTAACACAGCGCTATCTAGGTGGCCATAAAGTTCAAGCATAAAGACAGCAAAGGATGTGAAGGTGGCACCCCTCATGAGTGGAAAGTTTATGAGTGAGTCCTCAGAATTATTGCATGTTAGATTTCACTGTATCTTGCTCTTGCATGTAAAATTAAATTAGGGTGTTGAATTTCATATCTGTGTTCTGCATATCGCACAGTGATCTGGGTGAAAGTCATGGCATACCACTGCCACGATTACATTACAAGGGGCAACAAGGTGACTATTATGTCACGGTATGTGCATTCCCTTCGACTTGGATTTTGTACTACTAGAATGCAAAGTTTTCAATGATCTTCTTTGGATACGCAGGTAATGGATTTGCTTGGACCTAGTTTACAAGCCACTTCAGACGACAATAGACCAACGTATATTTCCCCATAAAGTCATCAGCTTTTACAGTGTCTGCTCTTCAGGTTTTCTTAAACAATTTCTGATTCTTTTGTCAGCTTCTGATTTTAGCTCTTTCCTTGCTACTACAGCCTTCCATTAGGTGCAATTGCATGTATTGCTGTTGAAGCTATCTCTATACTAGAGAAGCTGCACTCTAGAGGGTAATAGCTGACTAGCTTCCAATCGCATGTTTGCTCGAATTTTCTTTATCGAATGGTCAACTTGAAGTTTTGGTAGGCCAGACTATCAGAAATACATGCCAGGTCCGACTTTTTGTGATGTTTCTCATGTATGCTTCTTTCCTGTGCAGGTACATCCATGGTGACATAAAACCAGGTAACTTTTTGCTTGGTCCTCCAGGAACTCCTGAAAAGAAAAAATTGTTTCTGACTGACCTTGGATTAGGTACCTACCAAATGCATTAATACTTTTATGGCCCAGATATTAGTGATTGAAAAAGGAGAGGCACATATCTCATTGTTTAGTCATGACATTGCAGCTACAAGATGGCAAGACGCCTCCACAGGTTCGCACATTAAGTACAACCAAACTCCAGATGATTTCAGGTTCAGTCAAAATAATGTCAACATCTTCATATGCACGGACCACGCGGCCTACTTGTATAATTACTGTCCCATGCAATGCAAAAAATTTGCAGCAGGGGAACAATTCCTTTTGCTAGTGTACACACTCAGCTTGGTAGAACAAGTAGCAGAAGAAATGACCTAGAGTCTCTGGTTTACATGCTCATTTATCTCATCCACGGTCGTTTGCCCTGGCAAAGTCATCAGGTTGCATTCCCTATATTCAGTGAAGATTTCTTTAACCATACATCTGTATCAGTCTTTTCATCTCCACAGTTTTTCCAGGGAGGAGATAAAGCTTTCCCTGTTTGCAAGCAAAAGATGGCCACTTCTCCAAACGCCCTGTGTTTTTTATGTCCTAAGCCTTACCAGCAGTTCACCACATTTGTGCTTCATCTGAAATTCGATGAAGATCCAAACTATGCTGGGTACATTTCTCTCTTCCACGGGATCATTCGTGAAAATCCATACGTTTGGCCTGTGCACATCGATGTTACTCATGAGGTAATAGACGTTAATGAAATTTCTCATTTGAGCTCATACTCTAATTGAGCCTTGTCTTTCTCTTTCATCTGATACGCACATATCAGGTACCACATAAGCGAGCACGGTTAAACGATGACAGAGAGCCATCACAGTTTATACGGACGGGGTTGAAAGGAAAACAATGGATAATCGTTTACCGTGTGCATCCACCCATGAAACAAAGGTAAGGACTTGCATTTCAGATTTTTCTCTGTGGTACCTTAAGTTTATTGATGATCTTCCTCCTCTTCCTTGCAGATATTTCTATAATTTGGACGATGCCAACCTCAAATCACACTTTGAGAAGGGAGATGAGGAGGGAATGTATGTCACCAATGTGGCTTACTGTTCTAACACAAATTCATGGACCGTCATAATGGATGACAGCACCGGCTACACTGATCAATGGCTTGTTGGTTTTTCGCAACGCACTCCTCCCAAGGTTTTATTTGTGCGGCTTTACATTGGACTTTCATCTATATTAGACCCATTAAGAACATACATACATCAACCTCTTTGGGATTCTCAATTAGAACTGTCTTGACTGCTTATTTCCTTATTTGAAGGAATGGATTGAGAAACAATGGTTGGAGAACTTCTACATCACTGCAGTGGCTGGAGCAGATAAGGGCGGATTTTTACTTGTAATGTCCAAGGGTCGGTCCGTGAATGCTTAATTTCTATTTTGATGACTCCTTAGTAATGTCATCCTCGACCATTCACCAGTTTTTCTTGATACGCACATAGGGACCCATATCACTCAGCAGTATTTTCATGTTGCTAATACATTCCCTTTCGAGTGGATCAAGAAGAAGTGGGCAAAAGGTTTTCGTGTCACCGCGTTGGCCACTTCCAGGAGCCGGTGGGCAGTAGTTCTGTCCAGTGGAACCAGATTTACCGACCAGGTTATTCTTTCTTCTTCCCCTTTTCTGAGACTACCCGATTACTCCTCATTTAATGATTTTCCTTTGAAGTGTCTGGAATCGGAAGATTTTGCTCTGATCCCGTTTATTGCACTAAATTTTCTAAGGCCGTAGAGCTAGACTTTCAGTATCCTGAGGAAGGCGTTCATGAAAGGGCGAAGCAGGGCTATTATATCACTTCGGTTGCAGCCACTCCGGATGAGGTTGCTATTATATTTAGTAAATCAGAGGGAGTACCAGCGACTGCAAGTGTGGAGCAAGAGACGCTTCTGACTTACGGTTTTCCTGTAGATTTTCGGATCAAGGTGATTAGTTTGGCCTTTACCAGCGTCTATTTGGTTGCATTTGCTCTGGTTCACCAAGCACTTGTTCTCGTCTTCTGCAGGAGAAGCAGGTAAGGAATTACTATATTTCTTCTCTTTGCTTCGGTCTAACCCTTGCTTAAGCTACCAAGTACATGTGCAACCAAGACTTTCTTAGCAAGCGACACGACCACTCTGCATTCGTTTTTTGTCTTCTATTGCAGATTTTGTAAGAAGCAACTTCAACAAGTTGTCTAATGCCGTAAGAAATTGATTGAAACCTCTGTGTCATACTTTTGGGGAAGAAGTTTTTCATATTGATTCTGAAACTTTTCAAGCTTTAAAAAAGAAAAGTAGGCCTACAGTTGGTAAATTTTGCCAGGAGGTAACCAACTTTTTCTCCATGACAGGCAACAGTACATAACAATGTTTGCATAACAACGTTTGCATAACAATATTTGCAGTATGCATTGGGACTCAATCGTATGGATTGTCGCTCTTGCATGATTGGAATTTCAGAAACCAGACTAGGCGAACAATCTCAACATAATTCGTAACTTCAGCGAAAATGTTGACTTTGTACCAGAGGTTGACCTCACATTGACCTTACACATGCATAAATGCAACTGGATAAACGTTCCTGATTTTCCAAGATAAGTACAGTATCTTTTTTATACTAAACTACTTTGATCACAGCAAGGGAGAAAAGAAAAAGGTCAACTGGCTTATAGTGTCAGTGATCATTTCAAGTGATATGTTGAACTATCAGCTGGGGGAGAAATTTAGGGAAATCAGGGTTGGAAGGAGCTGGCATATGAGAGAGAGAGAGAGAGAGAGAGAGGAACGACTTCTCTCTGGATATCAAGCAATTGCAGAAAAAGTGAGGATCTGAATGCTCGAATTTGTATCTGCTTGTTCACTCCATTGTGTCATTTAAGCTTAAACAGCTAAAAAAGCATAGAGAGTGATAACCCGAGATAGTTGCTTTCTGCCAAGCAACAGTCATCAGTTGAGGTCTGCTCTTAGTTCAGAGCAATAATGTTGCGAGATGCGGTCAAGACAAAAGTTGGTGAGCATAATCTGCAAAGGGACCAATTTCATTTCTCAGGGCCATACCGTTTTGCCATGTATATTGTCCTAAAAAATTTGGCCTTATAGACTGCAAATTACAATCATAGTTATTACAACCATACTGCATTGAATGAACATGTTACCATCATCTGCTATGGCCGTGGTGCATGCTATGGACTTTCACATGATCATCACTCTGCTTGCATGAAGTTTTTCCATCGACCAGATACGGTATAGATGTCCACTTCTTGTGGGGTCTCAACTCCAGCTTCAGTTTTTAGAGCCAAGACTCGAAAACTACTCAAGTTTGCTGAATGATCAAGCGGTTTGAGAGACATTCCTTGACAAGACCATCTCTCGTTACTTTGAAAATAATCATGGCGTTTAAATGATCATGGCGAGCCATCAAAGGAAATTCAAATGGGGTTGAAATTAACACAATGGATAAGCGTTTACCATGTGCATCCACCCTTGAAGCAAAGGTGAGGACTAGCATTTCAGATTTTATTTTATTTTTTTGGTAAAAGGGTAATATTGTATAGAGCTTTAACCAACAATTACAAAAGATCTGGCGACTTGCACTCAACAAGATAACAAGTCAGAGTGAGTGGAAGGGAGCTGAATGCAAAAGAAGTCCGCAAAGAGCAGAACAAACAAGCAAAGAACAGCCTAAACAACAGGCAAAGAGACCAAGCAAGAGGCGGGAGAATTTTTTTGGCAAAGGAGAATTTTTTTTATATTTGGTACCTTTAATTTATTTATAACCTTCCACTTTCTTGTAAATTTTTCCCTAATTTGGATTATGTCAAAGCATAAGGAAGGAACAGGCAGAGGGACTGTATATTGCCAGTGTGGCTTACAGTTCTCCCTCTAAGTCATGGACCCTATAATGGATGATAGCGCCGGCTACACTGCTCAGATTTATGCCTTTGCACATGGCTCTCTCCCCGAGGTTCTATGTGAGTGGCTTTACTTTGGACTTCAATGCATGGTAGATCCCAATCGTTGCATGTTAAATCCTGATGATACGTAACCAGGAAGAATTTTTGTATTAGACCTATTAGGGCAGTCTTTACTGCTTATTTCCTTCTTTGAAGAAGTGGATTAGGGAATATTGGTCGAAGAACTATTACATCACTGCAGTGGCTGGAGCAGATGGCAGCAGGGTTTTAGCTGTAATGTCCAAGGGTCGGTCCGTGAATGCTAAATTTCTATTTCAATGGCTACTTAATAACGTTATACTTCACCCTTTGACTAGTTTTTCTTGATATAGACGTAGGGATCAAGAGTGTTCGGCAGTCTTATCATGTTACCAGTACATTTCGTTTCGAGTTGATCGAGAAGAAGTGGGCAGAAGGTTTTCATGTCGCTGCCATGGCCACTTCCGGGAGTTGGTGGATTGTAGTTTTGTCCAAAGGAACCAGATTTATTTACTAGGTTCTTCTTTCTTTCTCGTTTTCTGAGACTACCCAATTCCTCCTCCCTTCAAGATTTTCCTTCAAAGTGTCTGGAACCAGAAGATTTGGCTCTGATTCGGTTTCTTGCACTAAACTTTTAAGGCCGTCAAGCTAGATTTCCAGTATCCGGCCAAAGGCATTCATGAAAGGTCCAAGCAGGGCTATTAAATCACTTTGGCCGAAGGCATCTGTGAAAGGTCCAAGCAGGGCTATTATATCACTTCGGTCGCAGCCACTTCGGATGAGGTTGCTTTTATCTTTAGCAATATAGGAGTGCCAGCAACTGCAAATGCAGAGCAAGAGACGCTTCAGACTTCCACTTTCCCTGATGATAATATGATCAAGGTGACCAGTTCGGCCCCTTTACCAGCATATATTTGGTTGCATTAGCTTTGCTCCACCAAGCACTTGTTCTCATCTTCTGCAGGGGAAGTGGGCAAGGAATTACTATATTTCTTCTCTTTGCTATGGTCGAACTATTGCTTAGGCTAACAAATATACACACAATCGAGGACGCCTTCACAAATGACACAAACACTCTGCATGCCTTTTTTGCTGTCGATTGCCCATTTCTTAGGAAGCACCTTCAACAAGTCACTGATCAAGCCAGTATAGAATAGCATAATGGCCACTTCATCTGATTCCGTATGGAATTAATTGTATCCTCTTTGTCACACTCTTCTGCAGGAAAGTTCTAGTATTGATTCTGAAACCTTTTAAGCTTACCAACAACAACAAAGAAAGAATTAGGCCTCCATTTGGTAAATTTTGCCAAGAGGTAACCAACTTCCATACACAAGACGCAACACTTCTCGACAAAAATTTCAGTACACGTTAGGACTCGACGTTCTGGATTGTGGGTCTTGCATGGTTGGAGTTTCGGAAACCAGACCAGTCAGAGAACCACGGCTTAATTCATAATTTCAGCGGAGACATCAACTTTTTACCATAGGTTGACCTTATATATGCATAAATGTAACTAGACAAAAGTTCCATGAAGTTCACAGAGAAGTTCTGCACCGGTTCTCTACTAATACTTGATCACAACAAGGGAGAGAAACGAAAGGGTTGACCAGCTTAGTTTTGGTGATCATTTTCAAGTGATGCACTAAACTATCAGTGGGAGGAGAAATTTAGTAGCATCAGGGTTGGAACGAGCTGTCAACAAGCACACAAGTTTTTGTATTTTCTGAGAGGCTTTCTCCCGTGTTTCCAAACCCTTTCTCTTAAGGGTGCGTTCGTGACTCTTGCCATTCTAAGATGGCAAGTTTATGAGCTACTCTAACTTCTAATGGCTTCTCCCATCCCCACAAACAGCATCATTAGCTTACATATGGGATTAATTGCCTAGAGTGCATCTTATACTCTCCGACATTTTCTTCAGTGTTGAAACTAGATGGTTGAATCTTGCAATGCAATAATTTGAGTCTTGTTCACGCTTACAAACTATAACTTGGGTCATTATGCATTTGCAGGTTGCCTTACACTAAACATTAAACAGCAAAACATGCTCATTATGAATTTAACTATCGCAAATCCAACCGAAAATAATTTAAACACAATCCACAAAATTCCTCATCTCTCATATTGACACATATCTTTTCACAGCTTGCTTCCCAGCGAGCACCGCCACTTGTCACCAATGTGGTGAATTAAGAATCGCAGGGTGCAGAATTAAGAATCGGAAAGGAGCATACCACTCGTCACCAATGTGGTAAATTACGCTTACATCAACACAGTAAATTCCAATTAAGCCTAGTTAATTGGCTAACTGGGGTCAGTACACGTTAAAGCATTCCTTCGAGTAATTCAATTCGCCAAAAGAGGAGTTTGCTAAAAAGTGCTTTAGGGGCACGTTCTAATACAATGATTGCCCTCATGACATGCACAATCAATACTTTTGCTTGTGTATGTATCAAATTCTGTCATGACATCGAATATTTTCTATTTATTAATGCCATAATTTTACGTGTCCAACCTAATAATTTTGATTCCAAAACCTTTAGTGATATAAGAGGAAAATCATCATATTGTAAAAGTATAGGTCAAAAACTTATTAGTGTTAGACCAATATAGATACTTGTGAAAAATAAGATCATGGGACAAAATATTGGTTATGCATAAAAAAAAGGGGGTTAATCACAAAATGGAAATTGTAATTGTAGGGGTAATTTTAAAAAGTGAAAGTAAAACAAATTACACTTTTGGCTTAAATATATAGGTGAAATGTGAGAATGTGAGTTTTTTTTTTTTTTTTTTTTGGCTCAGTCTTACTCTAACTCTCAATTCACTATCAAACTTTTATCATGCCTCTTTGCAGAGCATGGAAGTTGAAAACCACACCTAAAATTAAACATCCCTATCCCAATCCTTCATAAAAAGATGGAGGTTCAAACCTCTCACCTCTCCCTTCCAATGTGGAAAGGGTGGCCATTGAAATAAGCCACAATAGTATTTAAGATAAAATGGTGGTTATGAATGAAAAAATGGGCGGTTATTCTAGCATATAGAAATTGTACTGTCGGGGTGATTTCATGTAGCGACAAATGAAGTAATGACACTTTTAACCTAAATATATGGATGTCCTAAAAATATTCTTCATGATTCGTGTGCCTCTTTATATGCACGCTCTCTTTGTAGCAAAGTAGCACATCTCCCTATAATGAGCAGCTGAAAGCAAGTTGTAATGTTAAAAATTATCTTTGTGGACGTGTGGGTTTAATTTTTGGAGAGATTTATCGAGTGTGATTCCCATATATCATCTAACTAAGAACTTGATTATCATTTTCCCCATCGAGACTTTGATTAATTAGATTACCAATATTATTTGAACTTGAGTGTCAGGTAAAAAAAAGTCAAGAACAAAATGAGAGATGTAGATCCCTATTGTGACTCACATTTAGTCTTACCAAATTAAGTATAATAAATTTAAGAAACGATAGAAACTTCAAAGATATCACATTTACTATTGGAACTTTAAAAATGGTGACATTTTTATTTTGTTCTCATTACCAAGCCACATTTCCGAACTCACTATGTAAACTATATAACTTCTATGGCTGTGCTTGGTCATCTTAATGAACTGAAGTTTGATAAAATAGCATTTGATTGAAGTGAAAATCCTATAAATTTTACTCATTTTCAGTTTTGTGTTTGAAAGATGATAGATCTTGCTATGTACCATACTAGGTCAAGAAATTACTTAACTATGGAAAAAAGAGGAAGTAGAGTATCAAATCAATATCAGTGATGTTAGCCGGTGCTCTCCATTTGTAGATGTGACTAAGCTAGATGATTTGAAGAACAGTCAAATAGCTTAATCCATCAAGTGGTATATCAGATTAAAAATAGACCTTTATCCACATGGGTCATATGCAGCACATTAAGAAAAGTTTGACACTTGCATAGTATTCCAATTTAATAAATCAATCTAACTGTACTTTTTATTATTTTTTCTAGAAAGTAATAGCATTCATTGATCATTTAAAGAGCCGTAGAAGAAGGCATTATTTGTTGGAGAAACGGGACGACCAAGTTGCACTCAATCCTATCCTTTCGTGGAGTCAGAGACACAGAGCACAGCATGGATAGAGGGCTGAGCGGAGATTTAATGGCTAACTTGCAACCACTTTCATTAATGGCGGCTGGGAGATCCAAGTCCTTTTCGAGGTTAATGGCAAGATGTGGCCACTGCTTCAATTTTGACCAAAGGCACTAAAGGGCCAAACGCTCTAAGTTGGGGATTTTAGTTAGGAATATACTGGATTTTGACCACTTGTAAAAATAATGAAAATCTTGTCTCAATTTTGCGACGGATCATACTAGACACAACCAGTAGTTTGGATTAATCAGATCCTAAAACATTAGAAAGTGAGCACGGCTTTCTAGACAATTCCACAACCATGTTGATAGAACGATAGGAATATCATGGGTGCCCCGTTAACATTGACCCACTTAAGGGGCACGCTCCCTACCAAAAGAGGCACATTTCTCATCCGAACGTCTGAAGAAGCTCACTCTTGACCATAACAAGTGTTCACTCCACCCTAAGAAGGATGCACTTGGTCTCAAAGGAATGTGCGCTTTGACATGAAGGAGAGCATGCATTATCATGAGAAGCATTAGGGGTGCATAACTAAATTAGTTCTACCCAAAAACCTGATCGAACCGCCCGAAAATCAAGTCTGAGAACTGGTTCTCATTGGAACTGGTTGTAACCGGTCTAAGAAAAAAAGTCCTAAGTGAATACTCATCTAGGAACTAGACTAGGTCGCCTTGTTTTGGAATCGGTTTTATACGTTAAAAAGCCAAAATCTTAATTTCTTTTTCCCTTAAATTCTAACAACAGCACTCGTTTATCCTTTGTCTTTCCTCGAAACTCTTCACTGGTCTTTCCTCTTCCCCTAAATGTTTTTGGATGAATGGGAAATGGAATTTTATAATTTATATTTTATGTTACGTGTTTAAACTTTTTATCATTAATAATTGTACATGACTACGTATTCATGGATTGTTGTTTTCTGTGGATTAGGATTTCTGTTGTTCATCTTTTACTTTGAATCGTTTCATTTCTCATTATCTCATATGATTTTGTTGTAAAAAATTATTCAAAAAAATGGAAAAAAAAAATACAACAGGTTCTTAGGTAGACTCTAGAACTGGATCCGAAAAACAATGTATGTTCCAGAAAATAGGGTAGGTTCCAGGATTCAAAAACTTATAATTAATTATAACATGATAGGTTCCATAACTTATAATCTACCCACCCCAAAACCAATTATCTCTAAGAAACATAGACTTCACCGTAAAAAGTGAGCAATCTATTGTGAGGAGGGTGCACTTCACACTAAAGAGCATGCACATTATTTAGGATAGGACTGCATCTCAACAGGAATTTTCATTTTTTTCCATAAACAAGTATCCCTTGACACCCTGTACTTAGCTGGCTCAAGAAATGGGGGCCAGACAACGGCAACAAGGAGTACTGTGGGTAGGAGAGGAAGAAAGTACAAGATGACAACATTGAAGGTAAAGGTAAAGAAAGTATTGTACCGGAGTCAGATCTTTTCTCCTGTCATTGAAGCATATATCCAGGCAACGATATTGTCGAACTGAGACAATTCATGGTTCATCAACAAGGAGAACCTTCGTAAATTCCTCAAGGGGCCACATCCCTTATCCATTGTACGCTCATTTTATCTTAACTAGTAAATTGTCACGTGCCTTGTATATGTTAAGACAATATATATTTTCGGCGATGTACATAAATCAAATTTGATTAAACATGAGTTGAGGATTCTTTATTTGACTCTTGAGTGTTATTGAGTAAGGGAAATTACGTGACTTTTAAGAGAATCATTGATGATAAGGAATTGTCCTCCTATAATTAATAAAACTCTCTAAAATAGAAAAAGAAAATAACTTAGGTAATATATATGCATGTCATACCGCAATTGTAACAACGTATATCTTATCGTAATTTCAACATGAAATCGTAGTATTTAACAAAGTTAGAAATGTTCTTAATCAACTATCAAGAATTCTAATTTTTTTATGATTCAAATATCCATCAGTCCTCTCATAAAAGGTTTCTAGATGATGAGATGTCCCTAGACATTATTGTTGGACGCAAATTGCGCAACCCCAAGATCTCCATAACTAGAACAAGAACATGCATAATTGAGTAGAAAGATTAACGCACCTATTTTGGGATCCATTGTTCTTGAAGCGGAAGCAGAAACACAATGTTTCACGCGCAAGTCCTTCTCCTCTATTGCCCTCCGTATCACTGGCTCAATGAGGCGGCCCCTTCACATGTAGCGTTAGGTAAACGCTCCTTAGGTGAGGATATAGGTGAGAATTAGGGTTAGAGGAGAGACTTGAGCACTATTTATAGAGTTTCCGGTCTACTCTCATTACGGGCCGGGCTCAACTCGCCCACATTAGTCACCCATATTAGACTAATTAAGAAACCTTCTATCTCACCTTAGACCAACCATGTTTTACGGTAACCATAAAAACAGTAAATTATAATATCAATTAATTTAGTCAACATTAGGAAAACTCTTACATTCTCCCACTTGGACTATATTAATTGAAATCGTACTGTATGTGCGTACATTTGGTCGAGAGATAATTATTAATAGTCAATCCAGAATGGCTTGACCGGTGGTTAAGCCGGTTTTGAGCGATAAGAGGCATCTTCCATCAGCCTTCAAAACCCCCAACGGTTAGCTTGTTTGCATCTTGTCTTTGGGCTATTCGTGATCCCGATGGATTAGGGTTACGCGTCAGTGATCTTATTCTCGAGATGGAGCCCGATTCTAATCGATCTCGCCTGAATGATGAGGGAACGCACTCGTCTGGCCCCTTCTCCCCCAGGAATGATCGTCCTTTGGCGAATGCTTCTGTGTTGAATGTGGGTAACTGAAACCCCCCTTCTGCTGGAGTTGGTGCTTCTAACCCCCCATCGACATCTGGAAGAAGTCGTCCTGTTAATAGGGAGTGTTCTAAGTCAAAAAGACCTCAGTTTAGGGGTCGATCGAAGAAGCCTGAGACTCGCTCCTGGGCTGCTGTCGCAAGTGGCGCGAATAAGGGATATGACCTTGAGTTTACCCCCCCCGATAATTGTAAATAACAAGCCAGTTATCCAAATGGAAGATTTTGATATCGATGCTGCGGACCCTAAGTTGTATGATTGCCTTGTGGGACACTTCATTGGGAGGCAACTTCCGTTTAAGCTGGTTAAGGAGTCCCCGAGAAGAGCTTGGGGACCAAATTTGTTAGAAGTAATGTCCAATGGGTGAGGCGTGTTTCTTCGCGCATTGTGGATCGCGAGTTCAGAAGGCGTATCCTTGAGGACATTCCCATTACCGTTGCAAGAATTCATTTAATCCTTCAACAATGGAAATCGGGCGTTGAGCTGAACAAAGATACTCATAGGTCTGTTCCAATTTGGGTAAGACTAAGGAACCTTCCGTTTGCCTTCTGGTCTGCACAGGCGATCGGAAAGGTGGCTAGTGCCTTGGGTAAGCCACTTTATGTTGATCAGAAGACTGAGCAGATGTCCATGTTGACTTTTGCCCGTGTATGTGTGGAAATCACAGTTCAGCAACCTCGGTATGAGACCCTTGATTTAACTACCAATGGATCAAAGGTCGTGGTGGAAGTCGAGTACGAATGGAAACCGATGGTTTGTTCAAAATGTGAAATGGTTGGTCACACCTGTAAAAATGTTACACCTGGTCCTTCTGCTGGACGAGCTGAGGGAGCTTCAGAAAGCATCCAGAAGGCCAACCCAGTAGTTGAGGCCAGCTCCTCTAAGGGAAAGGAGGTGGCCATGCAGCAACCTTCTGCGGAAGATGTAGATATTCAAGTCACCCATCGTTCGAAAGTGGGTACTGCAGGACCCGCATTTGGGGTGGCTGTTAACAGGCCTTCCTATGTCGGTGAATCAAGCTCGATTAAGGCGACTCATCGGGACCGGATGTTCCAAAGGCTCCATGTCCTATCCTCTCTGCTCTAGCTGACCCGCAATCAGTTGCTAAGGAGGTAGGGTGGAAGCAAGTTAATCGGAAAAACAAGAAAAAGAAGATGAAGCAGGCAGCAAGGAAGGCGGCTATTACTGCTGCTGTTGTTGCTGCTGATGCAAACGCTGTAGCAGCTACTGATATTGTTCAAGCGGAAGTTATAGATATGCCTATGCTGAATCCAAATGACCCTTCAAAATCTATTGATCCAGTGATTCATAACCCAAAGAAGATCAATTTCTCCTCTCCGAGCGGACCTTCCTGCTCAGGATGTTCCCCTGGCTTTAAGCGATAGCTCCGACGAAATCAGCAATTCTAGTATCCAAGAGGACCCGATTGGAGTAGATTCTCAAATTCGGGATATTCCCGATCCCAAAAGGCTCACCTCGCCGTTAATGGCAAACTTCCAGGAAAAGCTTCGTATGCTCCTTTCTGATGGTCCAGAAGATCTGAAGAAGGAAGTTCTTGCTTTGAGGACCTCTAAAAAGAGGTAACTTTGCTCCTTGTTTTTTGATGATTGTTGGTTTTTGGAATATTAGAGGTATCTTAGATCCTCTTAGGCGTGCCGAAGTAAGACATTTTGCCGCGGTAAATAAGCTCTGTCTTATTGGTTTGATTGAAACTAAAGTTCCTTTAGAGCTTTTTGAGTCTATTTCGGCCACCCTCATTAGGGGGTGGAATTGGTGTGCTAACTATGATTATGCTCCGCTTGGGAGGATTTGGGTTGGATGGAACCCGAATCTCGTCGCCTTTTCTACCATCTCCATTAACGACCAAGTGTTGCATGGCAATTTAAAATGTATTCTGTCTGGAAGGAGTTTCGTATATCGGCCGTCTACGGGGAACATTCGTTTGCCCGTCGTAGACCGTTATGGGAAAATCTTCAGCGCTACAGTGAACTCTTCCTCGATTCTCCTTGGCTAGTTGCTGGTGATTTCAATGCTATCAAGGATCCATCGGACTGAGTTGGGGGCGCCACAAATTGGATTCCGTATTTTGATGAATTCCGCCAGTGCTTGGAGCAATCGGATCTTACGAACCTCAGATTTGTCGGGCTCCGTTACACTTGGTCCACTTCATATGGGACCGAGAGGAATATGAGAAAGATAGATCAGGTTTTGGTTAACAGCAAGTGGAACCTTGATTTCTCGTATTCGGAGGCGTCTTTTTTGAACCCTGGCATATCTGACCACACGCCGATGGTTGTAAGAGTTGTCCACCCGGCCCCAAGGAGGAAACCCTTCAAATTCTTTGATTTTTGGACAGATCATCCAGAGTTCAAGACGATCGTGCATTGTGTCCGGAATACTTCGGTTAGAGGCGTCCCTATGTTTAAACCGGTCTCTAGATTGAAGATTTTGAAAGCTCAGCTCAAGACCCTCAACCAGATGCTTTTTCTAACATTTCGACTAGAATTGCTGAGGCAAGAGAAGCTCTCAGCGTCACTCAAGTTCAGCTTCAATCAAACCCGTCCAGCCTTGCTCTTGCTGATCAAGAAAGGAGCCAGCGACGGCTGTTTGTTGAATTGAAGAATCAAGAGGAATCTTATTATAGGCAGAAGTCCAGAATTAGATGGCTAAAGCAGGGTGACCGGAATTCGAATTTCTTCCACCAATCTGTGAAGAGGAGACAACAAATTAACAGAATCCTTTCGATGAAGGATCCCACCGATTCGCTGATTACTGACTCGGGGATGGTTCCGCAGGTGTTCATTAGCTACTTCTCTTCGTTGTACTCCCCCCATGATGCGTTAATTAGGCCTTCCGTCCAAGAGGTGGAGCGGATTATTTGATAGCCTTTAGCAGCTAATCAGATGTGCTTTCTCTCTAATCCAGTTTCTGATGCGGAGATCAAGTCTACGCTGTTCTCCTTAGCCAAAGGCAAGGCCCCTGGACCAGACGGATTCTCGGCTGAATTCTTCAAGTCCAGCTGGGAGATCGTTGGTCCATTGGTATTGGAGGCGGTTCATGACTTCTTCCACACTGGCCGGTTGCTGAGAGAGGTAAATGCAACCATCCTTGCTCTCGTCCCCAAAATCCCTAATGCCAGTGCTGTTTCGGATTTTAGGCCGATTGCTTGTTGTAATACTATATATAAGGTGATTACCAAGATCTTGGCCAATCATATAGCGGCGGTTTTAAATGAGTTGATAAGTCCGTCTCAGAATGCATTTGTTAAAGGAAGGAGAATTAGGGATAACATCCTCCTGACTCAAGAATTGTTTGCGGGGTTTCATCTCCATCCATACTTGCCTAAATGTGCGGTTAAGGTTGATTTCCATAAGGCATATGACACGGTAGATTGGGAGTTCCTTGAACTTGTTCTTGTAGCCTTCCACTTCCCGGAGAATTTCATTAAGTTAGTGATGGCTTGTGTTCGGACTCCTAAATACTCTATTTCTATAAATGGCGATCTCCATGGCTTTTTTTCGGGAGGACGTGGTTTGAGGTAGGGGGATCCTATGTCACCTTCCCTCTTCACTCTAGTTATGGAAGTGTTTTCCGGTTTACTGGTGTCTCGAACCTCAAATCATGAATTCAGGTATTATTGGACGTGTAAGCCGGTCCAACTAACGCATCTATTCTTTGCTGATGATGTTTTCCTATTTTGTCAAGCTGACTGGCCGTCAGTATCCATGCTGAAAAGAGGCTTAGATATATTCTCATCCTGGAGTGGATTGGTTCCTAACAAAAACAAGAGCGAGGTTTTTATTGCAGGTGCTAACCCTTCCATTCGAAACAGAATCCGGTGGGCATTTGGTTTTAAGGAGGGGAAACTCCCTTTTCGTTACCTTGGGGTACCTATAATATCTTCCAGATTGAATAAGGGGGATTGTATTGCATTGACGGAGCGTATTACGGTTAGGATTCAAGCCTGGGCGCATCGTTTCCTGTCTTTTGCAGGGAGATTGCAACTGATTCGGTCGGTTCTTCATTCGATTCAATCTTTCTGGGCAAGTGTCTTTACGCTTCCCGCTTCGGTTTTGTCGGACATCGAGCGAATTATGAGGCAATTTTTATGGAAGGGAACGGCTTTTGGCCGTGGAGGTGCAAAAGTAGCGTGGGAGGATGTATGTCTTCCGAAACTTGAAGGGGGTCTTGGCATTAGGAATTTGAGAGATTGCAACAAAGCCTCTATGCTCAAATTCATATGGATCCTCTTCTCAGACAAGGAATCGATGTGGTGCCGGTGGATTCATTCCATTTTCCTGACAAAGAAGAATTTTTGGATCTCATCTCAACCCGCGACTTGTTCCTGGGCGTGGAAAAAAATCCTCCAGCTTAGAAAGCACTTCAGAACTTCGTTTAGGTGGAAAATTGGAAATGGGCTGTTGGTATCTTTATGGCATGATTACTGGCTTCCATGTGGCCCTCTTGATGGATTTGTCCCGCCCTCATTTAGGGACAATACGTGGCTACCTGACTATGCAGTATTTGCTGACTTATACACCCCGTTAGGTGACTCTTTCTCTCGGATATTAATCAGATGGGGCGTAGTTTTACCGACTCTGGAGTCTTATAATGACAAGTTTATTTGGTGTGGCGATCCATCAGCCTCTTTCTCGGTCGCATCCGCATGGAATGCCATTAGAGCCAAGAGAGTTCGGGTGGACTGGGCTCCTTTGATTTGGGATATCGATATAGTCCCTCGCCATCAATTTATTCTGTGGCTTATATCTAAAAACCGTCTTCCCACTTAGGTGATGTTGTTAAATCAAGGCCGAATTGATTTTAATCTTTGTGCCTTTTGTAGTGAAGTACCGGACTCAATCGAACACCTATTCTTCTAGTGTCGCATCTCGGCCTCGCTGGCCTTCTTTTGGGCTGCCAGATGTAACTTGCCATGGAGGAATAGATGTTGGAGAGAGGTGCTCACTTGGGCCAAAAAATTCCTTATGGGGAAGGATTTTTACCACAGGATAGTTCGATTCTCTTTCGATGCTTTGTGCCATCTCATTTGGAAGAAGAGGAATGCGATTATTCAAGGGAGAATCCTTGGTGGTCCCTACCTTTAAATATCACCTAATCAAGGTGGTTAAGGACAAAGCGCTCACATTCACGGAAGTTCTTCCTTCTCCGAGGAACAGTAGACTGCAAAGGGGGTGGGGATTCGACCCCATGATCTTCTCCTCAATAGCTGATGCTCCCTAGCTTGTTGTTGTTCCTGTTTCCTCTTGTTCTTGTAGTTGCGGGTTCCTTCCATCCCCGTTCTTCGCCTTCAGCTTTTGAGGGTTAGAGGGTTGGGGAGGGTAGGGATTCCTGTTGTTCGTTTTGGTTGCTAGTTTCCTAGGTTTGTGCTTCTGTTGGCGCCCTCGGGCTTTTATATCGGATCCCCGTCACTCTTGCTCCTTTGTTAAGAGTGCTTGTTTGGATCTGATCTTTTGTTCTTTGTCCATTCTCTCTAATATTATTACCTTCACCAAAAAAAAAAAAAATAGTCAATCATATCCCATAAAGTCTTAAACACCGAATCATGGCGGTAACTGCATGTATACACACAGAGCCTTCCATGGTCACGAGTGCTCTCAAATTTATTGATATGGATTCAATATGTTAGTGTATCAAATGAATAACATCTCTCATAGATAAATCCCATTTGTCAGTCACAATTCTCTTATCTTAGGTGTCACAAAAACTTGTGCCACTAGATAATGCTTTATGGTTCCAATAAACCCATATATGTCTTGTCCTTATGGTTAACATTTCTTTATGTATCATAAGACATATGCACAAGGCTAATAACCGGATGCCCGGATGCCCCTAGCCTTCAATCAAGGTTTATACAATCCCTTGAGACTTTATCAATATGTATTCAACATAATAACAATACATTCAAAAATATTTTATTGAATGTAAAAGTTGATACATATCAAACCGTTACAAAGTGTAACGAACACGGATGAAACATTTATCAGAGTAAAGCCAAAATAGCTCCCACTAAACAACAACATCTCATGATGCTCTTAGGTCCATGCTAACAATATCTCACTCAAATACACACGGGTGTAGGCCTTTAGTTAGTGGATTTACAATCACATCATCTGTGAAATATATATTATATTAAAACGTCACCTTTCTATACCGTTTGCTTTTGGTCAAAAATTTTGACTACCATATATTTAGACCCCTTGAGACCTCTGTAGTAAATAAATAATACTACAAATTTGTTATCTCAATATAACCGTATGGGTCTATCCATAAAGTTAAAACGATTAACTTATTCATGAGGTTTTGGAGCCTAAAAGAATGTTACTAACACTGCTTACATAGTAAAAGATGATATAGAACTTTATTTACTACACTTACTGCTAACATAAATACGTATTCCTTTATTAATTGTATGTCATCAGAATAGCCAGCAAAGTTTACATCTAAATACCCTACTAACTGCAAGAATTGAACATGTCTGTAAATTAGCATATAATCTATTGTTTTCTTTAAGTACCTTAAAACCTTCTTGACAGCAACCCAGTGATCATATCCTGGATTTGACCGATATCTGCCTAGAAGTCCCGTCACAAAGACAACATTTAGTCTAGTGCAAATTCGAGTATACATTATATTTTTAAGTGCACTGACACAAGGTACTCCATTTAATTAGATTTTCTCAATATCTAAATAAGGACAATGTGATAGATTTAGTCCATCACCCTTAACAACAGGAGCAATTCCTGGCTTGCAATAATGTATATTGAACACTTCCAATATACAATTAGCAAATGTCCTCCGGGAAAATCTAATATAATATCGCAAAAATAATCATTACAAACCTCAGTACAAAAGATATAAGATGTCTCAAGGTCACAACTTGTAAGCAAAATATTATGTACATAAAGTATGAGAAAAAATAAATTTCCTCCCACTAACCTTGCAGTATATTGAATTACTTTGTTCCCATTAGAACAAAATAACAACACTATAAAACTTTAATAATATTATCTGGAAACTTGTTTAAGACCATGAATTAGAACTTTTCAGTCTACACACAAGTTTACTTGAATCTGTTGCAAAATCATTTAGTTGCTCTTATAGATTTTGTATCTATTTAACGTAACTCCAAATAAAAAAGAGTTATTAATGCCACGTTCACTTTGAAAGAATATTTAAAGAAATAATTATTTATTCACTATAAACTATCTACCCCTCTTTCAGAGCGAAAACTTTAGCTACAAGTTTAGTTTTAAACTTTACAATTTTCCTTTGAAATCCTTTTAGTTTTGTACGCCAATTTGCAACTAATGAACTTATAATCTTTAGACAAGTCAGTAAGTTTCCAAACATGTTTCATAGATTGTATATCGCCTTTTATGGCATCTAATCACATACTTAATGAGGATGAGAAACAACATTTATTTATATCGATAAATCAACCATGTAATGGATATTGTGGTCATACTCTCATGGATAGACTATATAGTCTAATGGAATAACTGATCGTCTTTCCTTAACAAAATCTCCTGAGTAAAGCTATAACAACTTCATTCTATACTTGAGAGGTTTGAAAAAATTTCATCATAAACTATATCAAGAATAGTATCTTGAACCTCATCAAGTTTAGTCTATGGTACAGGAGATTCCACGATTGTCTGTATCACAATTATCTATTTATGCAAAGACAAAGACACAGTGATTTTCCATCGTACTATTATCCTTAATAGTCTGAAATAGCTATCATTGTCAAACTGTAGAAACTTTACAGTATGTGATACCATAATTCTTGTATCTTCTTTAAGGTCTTAAAATCAATACCCTTTTGAACAACCTAGGTAAGATACAAAATAATTCCGAGTGAATCTAAATTCCAACGCATCTAATATTGGATTAGATAATCTCACTTCTATATAACACCTCTAAATTTTAATAAGAGTTAAGTAATTTACATCAAGCTCTTAAGTCAAAATAAGTTTATGAAATAACTTTGATAAGAAACACGTTTTGCGTGTGAAAATGTTGTTTTCAAAATACCATTCTATAAAAGACCGAATAAATTAGTCTTACTAATCATACTCAATTACCATGTAAATAATTGTGCAATTATGCATTTCGGCCAAATCTTTTGTCAGGATTTTCAAGCATAGTAATTAAGTTACCACCCCAGAATCTACCAAGTATTTGACAAATGACGCTTTAAGCTATTTCGCATTGTCATACTTGCCAAAATACTCACGGCCACTGTTAAGCCTGAGAACCTTTTAAGACATTTATCTCGGTCATTTTCCTTAAATAGAAAACTTTCGGAAACAACCTTTTAACAATATACGAGATGTATATGTCATTAGGACTTAAACACAATCTTTGCAAATGTGTCCTAATTTCAATATCATACAAGATATAATTTCAAGCAACTAAGGCTTCCATCATCTTATAGCAGTGCAGTCCACAGGCAAACCTCTTTTTAAATGTTCCAGAATGAAACGCTTTATAGACAGTAAGCAAAATTCAATTACTCTTTTCTCAAGCAACAAATCATATGTCTACAACTTAAAATTTGAAGCAGTAAAAACCTCAATAATAATGAAGTTATTAATTACAGAAAATGTGATTGAAAACCAAGCAATATATATATATACCATAAAGGGGTTAGGATCGGAGTACTATATGAGAGAACAAATAAGTATCAAAGTATAACAGATCTATATGAAAGTAGAGAGATGTATCTAAAAGAAGAATGATGTATAAGAACAGGGAAGTAAATGACTTAAATAAAATCGCGAGAATTAAAAATAATGTAAAGACCGAAAGCAATATATAAGATATAAAGTAAGAGTATGCATAAACAAAAACCAACCATGAAGGTGGTCTGAACTTGTATTAAATAAAGCTGAAAAGCTGAAATTACATGTATTGAAAGATGCAGAAACTTAAAGCATCAAGTCATCCACTAGGGCGGTAATCCGCACTCCAGGGAGTATTGATGTGTATTACAAAAAATGGTTAACCAACTATCATGTAAGTTAGTAACCCTGTATAAAACTATGTATGTGAAAAACTAACTTACTTTGGAACCAGGGGATACAAGGTAAGAGAGCTTGGAGATGGAAGAGATGAGGATGGGGATGGAAGGGGTGATGGGTTACAAGTGAGAGAGGGAGAAGAAGAAGAGAGAAATCTGGAAAATTTCGAGCCCCTTCTTCTATGTTGAGAAGGTGTATTTATAGTGGGTGCTACAGTGAAATTGCTACAGTGCTGAACAGTGTAAAGTGAACAGTACTGAGTGAACAGTGAATAGTGAACCGTGTATGAACAGTGTATGTCTATTACGGTACGGTGTATAGCCTTTGTGCCGCTCGTAATAGTGTTGGCATGTGATGTCTTTGAGTTTAATCTCTGTCCAGATTGATCCCGTAGCAGTCGTCTTCATTAGTGTTTCCACTGTGATGTGACTGAGAGGATCCGTCTTGACTGTCTTGAGATTTGGAAGATCCACATTGTGATTCTTCTGCTTCTAAGAACATTGTCCTGAGGATGTTGCAGTATTCCTCTCTGTTTTGGACTGCTGCAAGTGCTGCACTTGCCATGGATTTTTCCTGTAAGAACGATGTATTTGATGGGGATGCGATTATTTGGGTTTTCTGGCTATTTAGCCATGTTTTAACCGCAGCTTCGGATCCTTGATCAAAAAATCTGAATCCATCCCACCATTTTGTTTTGTATTTTCGGACAAGTAATCGGTACACCCGGTTTATTGGATGTATTGTATTCAAATTCCCATGTTTGTTACCCAAGAGATTCTGAATATTATGAAGAAATGCGAAGGCATGGGAACCTTATATCATGAGGTGTTGGTATGAAGTGTTCACTGAAAACCTTGTATCCTTGTTTGATTGTGGGGTGTAATATTATGTCTAAAGGACCAAAGAGATCCCACCAGGAGTCAAACCCGTTTGGTAAACTTTGTCTTGGGAAGTTGTCTTTGAAGAATAATAACCAGGAGTGTTGGAAATTTGTATTCTGTCTGAAAAAGACGTTCCACCAAGCTTGTTGGTAGTCCCAGTATGTATATGAGGAGGAGTATGGCAGGCTTTGGGTAAGTCTGGTTTGGAATTTTCTGGGTGTATGAGGTGAGGCTCCCCATTGTGAGGGGTGTATGACTTTACTGATGGATATAGTGGAATAAAGGATATTTTCTGTATTGTTTTTATCAGCAAAGTGAGTGAACCTTGCCGATTCTGTTTCCACTAAAATTTGCTCATAATAAGCAAGGGTTTTGTTTGTATTGTGGGGTTTGAAAAGCCAATTTTTTGGAAATATGTTTTTGCAAATTTTATTGGATCTTCATCGAAGAATCCGTCTTCCACAATCAATATTTTTGGAAAGATGTTTTGGGGAAAATTTTGATCTTTGAGAAGGAGGGGTTGCCCGAGGCCTAATAACCACCTCACTCGAAATTCTTTTGTATTCCGCTTGTTTTTGTGTAGCAAGCGGGAAGGATTTTACTTACCTCTATGGCACTTTGGATGGCTCTTTCTTTACGTTTTGTAAAGACTAGGCAAGTAGCAATATTGTTTCTTTTGGTAGTATGTTGGCTAATTGATTAAATGCTAGTATGGGTTCGAGATGATATGGGTTCATTGTCAAAGGTGTTTGTTGTAAGAATGTCTGGTTGTTTTCTGCCATTTGGAGCCATGTCTTGACGGATGTTAAGCCTTTTGGCTTTGGTGGTGTATTGGAGGGTTCGGCAGTGGCTTTGCCTTTGCCTTTATCTTTGTCTTTTTGGGTCTTGGCATGATTGTATCCCTGTAAAAATTCTCTTGTGAGAAAATCAGGTAATGAATTTGAAGAACCATTTATAAATTCAATGTCAAAATCGAATACTGAAAGTATGGCTTGCCATCGGGCAAAAATTTGTTTTGATGCAATGTTTAAAACGTCTTTTTGTAAAACATCTTTGGCTGATTTGCAATCAATCCTCAAGAGGAATTTTTGATTTAATAAATCTCCTTGGAATTTTGATATAGATAAAACTATAGCAAGTATTTCTTTTTTGATTGTCGAATAATTTTGTTGAGTGGAATTCCAATGTTTTGAAATGAATTGAACAACTTGTTCTTTGTTGTTATTGACTTGTTTGAGAATACCACCATATCCTAATTCCCGAGGCATCTATTTCAACTATTTTGAAAGTGGAAGGGTCAAGAAGGTGTAAGCATGGTATATCTTTTACATGCATTTTGATTTGTTTGACAATGTCTGTATGGACAGAGGTCCAGGGTGGAGGATCCTTTCGTAACCTTTGGTGTAAAGGTTTACAAAGGATATTTATATTTGGAAAGAAATCTAAAATATAATTGAGACTACCCAAAAACCTTTGTAATTGAGTTTTGTCTTTGATCTCATCAGAGAATTTATCGGTAAAAGAGATTGATCTTTCAATGGGGGTTATAGTATTTAAATGAATGTAATGACCTAAGAATCTAATCTTGGTTTTGAAGAATGCAATTTTAGTGGGAGAAACTACAAGACCATTTTGTATTATTATTTTTATGAAAGTAGATAAATGTTTGAAATGTTGTTCTATATTGGAAGAAAATACTAGAACATCATCTATATAAACTATGATGTATTCTGAATAAGGATTGAAAATCTCATTCATAATTCTTTGGAATTCTGAAGGGGCATTTTTTAGGCCGAATGGCATAACATTCCATTCATATTGGCCAAAAGGGACTGTAAAGGCTGTCTTGTATTTATCCTTATCACTGACCTGTATTTGCCAAATCCCGACTTCATGTCAAATTTTGAAAATATTTTTGATCTACAAAGTCTCTTTAACAAATCTTTTTATTGGGTATAGGATATCTTATCCACCTAAGGGTTGTATTAAGAGGTTTATAATTAATGACTAATATGGGAACTCCTCTTTCAAGTTCAGCATTTTTATTGACATAAAAAAGCGAGAACAACTCCAAGGTGATTGGCTTTTTCTTATGAGTTTTTTATCTAAGAGATCTTGTATTTCTGTTTGACAGAATTTCAAAACTTCTTGATTCATTTGTGTTGGGCGAGCTTTGGTAGGTATTTTGTTTTCAAAAAGTCATGTTCATAAGGTAAATCAACGATATGCTTTTTTTCTTTCCCAAAAGGCATTGGGTAGAGTAGAACATATAGTTTTTTCTATGTGTTTTTGTAGGGAAGCTATTTTCTCTATGATGTTTGGTTTTATAAGATTTTCTTCTATTCTTTTGAATTCTAAATCTTCTTTTAAGAATTCAAGTTGATTTTCTTTGTCTTTTATAAGGCAATTTATTTCTGAAATAGAATGTTCTTGTAAAATATTTAGGCTTCTCTTTTGTGGTTTTGTTATGAAGTTGAAGGTGATTTTTCTGTTTAGAGCATGGGTTTCAATACCTTCGTTAGTAACTGTAAAATGTTGTATTAGTTGTATGAAAGGAGTTCCAAGAATTACTTGTTGCCTCATATTTTTAACTAAAAGAAAAGAGGTTTTATAAGACATTTGGTCTTTTATTATTAGAGCTTCGGGTAACTTGTATTGTATATTCAGTTTGTCTCCTGAGGCTGATTTTAAGGATTCAGATGTTTTATCAAAGTATCTTGTTGGAACAAGGCCTTCCTTGATACAATTGAGATCAGCCCCGTATCAAAGAGTGCCGTTGTTTCAATAATATACTCATTATTGATTTTTATTTTAATATTTATTATCCATTTCCTAGATGTGATTTCTGTTAACAACATAAGAAAGGCTGGATCAGAAGTATTTGGGGTACTAGTGATTTCATTTTGGTCATCAATATTTGTTTTTCCTTTTATGACAAGAGACTTTATATCAGAAATTTCTTGTTTCATTTCTGATTGGGTTTCTTTTAAGGCTTGTATTTCTAATTTTTGTTGTTTTATTTCGTTTTGAAGGTCATTAATATTTATGGGTCTAGATTGGGGTTTTTTGTTTCTATTTAGAATGTCTCTAAGATTGTAAGAAGTATTAGGCTTGGAAGTAATATTCATAGAAGAGTGTAGTCTATCTAAGTATTCTTTTTTGGCTTCAGGGTCAAGTATTTTGTCAGCAGTGCTGAGAAGGAATTCTTCTTCTTTTGTTAAGACGTTTACTTCAGGAATGGGTTTTCCTGGTGAAGCATCTTCGTATTCGGAATCTGAAGAGGATTCTATCTCATTAATCATAAGACCTTCTTCCTCAAGAAGTTCATCAGAAGAAGTATCATCATTTTCTATGAAGATGTTATTTAACTGATTAAGAGTATTGTCATCTAAAGAAAGTTCATTCAATTTTTTATTAATCCTACAATATTTTGAAATATGACATTTTCTACCACAAGAATAGCATTTAATGTCTTTAAAAAATTTTCTATCAGATTGAGGTCTATTTTGGTTATTCTCTTGTCTTTGTCTGTTTCTACGAAATGGAGGTTTTTTTGTGATGTTTCTTTGTTTCTTTCTCAGAGGACAAGTTCCCTTACATTTTGATTTTGTTTTTTCATTATAAGAGGGGTCGTATTGAGCACAAAAATCTCCTAGACTTCTATTGGTGAGGGATTGTTCTTCCTTGAGTTGTCTTTGTAATTTGATTGTATTACACATTTGGGTTCCTTGTTTATAAACATAAGAGACTATTTCTCCATAAGAAAGGAGATCATAAGGAATTTGACCGCTATAATCTTCTCTAATTTTATCTCTAACTTGGTCACCTATAATTTGAGGTAAACCGGCTAAGAATTTTTCTTTCCAAAAGGGTTGATTGCAGTCGGGTCTAATAAGAACCCTTTGAAAGAAAAGCTCTTTGTATTCTCTAAATCTTCCTAAGGATTTGCAACGCATATTGGAAAGGAGATCTTGGTTTCTATCCCTAATGTGTGAAGGATCTCCTACAAAGTGTTGTGAAATAGAATAGATAAGGGTATTGACCGCATCTTGGATGAGATGTCCTTGATCATCATCCATGCGTTGACCAAAATCATCTACCTTATAAGCAGTTAAAATTTGTGTCTTTTGTTCATCTGTTAGGTAGTTATCCCACCAACCTTTTAGTTGTCCAGTAAATCCGGCTACTAAAAGATTAGCAACAGCATAGTCAGAAACATCTTGCTGTGTTTTGTAAGCATTAGCAAGCATCACCATGTTGTTAAGAATGTTCATAATATTGGTTTCTGCAACACCATCAATGTTCCATTCATAGATGGCGTCGGGAGAGTATTTATTCTGTATTTTTGCGATGATTCTTCTTGGGCAATGTCTAGTGGGGTAGCTCTACTATAATAAAGCTTCGAGGTTGTCTCCAATTGAGTCTGTTAATCTCATTGACGGACTCATTATCGGAATTGCCAGAGTGTTTGGTCAGGGTACTAATAGTGGGTTGGTCTGGAGTGTCTTTAATGATAAGGTTATGGAATTTAGGAGTGTCTAGTATAGGATCAGGTTCTAACTTTGATTTTCCTAAGAGTTTTTTCTTTTGTTCTATAGCTTTGGCAAACTCTGGGCTAAGATTTTTTGGAAATTCGAAGGCTTTAAAAATGGGTTTTTTGAGTGTGTCAACTTGAGGTGAAATAAGCTGAGTGGGATTCTGTATGGTGGATTCTATCCTATTCAACTATTTTCCTAGGGTTACTAAATGTTGATTAGTAAAATTGTTTTGTTCAATAACTTTGTGGGTGTATAGAGAGTCTCCTTTGTCTCGGAAGTCTAAAGGGAGTGGCTGTAACCTCGCTATCTCCATGCTGAATTTTTATTCTTCTAAGGGGTGGATGATTGGATTCTATGGTTTCACCATTATCAAGTTTCCATTTGTAATGATGATCTAAAACAAATATTTCTTTTGGTTCGAGGAATTGTTCTTCTAACCAATCAAAGAAAAATATATGGACTTCATATTCATATATGTAGTCGTAATATTTTTGTTTGATGTCTTTTGCTTTATCAGCAAAGGTTTTGAAGAACCATTCTCTGATTTGTTTGTTATTTTCAGAATTAAATTCTTATTAAGAAAAGTTTTGTTTGGCTCAAAATGTTTTCTAAAACATTAAGCTCAGCATCTATCATTTGTGAATAAGTAGGAGAATGATGAGGAGAATCTGTATTTTCTAGGACTGGTTCAGGCTGGTTTTGTTGATAAACCGGCCTGGAAATCCTCGATCTATTATCTAATCCACTAATTTCAGGTTCAAGAGGTAACTCATTATTACTTCTACTAGTGGAAGGAGGTAAAGTGTTGTATCATGTGTGGGAGTGTTTCTATGCACACTAGGAGGAGGAGTGTTTCTATGAGTACTCGGAGGGATGGTGATTATAGGAGGAAGATTGGGATTAAGATCTACGGACCTTGTATAAGAATTGTGAAAAGAAGGACTAGATCTTGAATCGAATGATCTTCTAGGAAATCTAATGGTCACTCTTCCTTCTGGATGTTGAATGACATTAGTAGGATATGTATTTTGAACAACTTGTTGGGGAATTTGGTTTTCTAATTCCCATTGTTCTGTAAAGTAACTTGGTTCCAATTAATAGATCTAGGAATTGTTGTATTTGCTCTGAAATGTCAGTTTGAAGGAGAAGTGTTTCTCCTCGAGGACTATGTTTGAAAGCATTTTCTCCAAAAGCGGAGGACATGGCTTTATAATGAATTCTATAGACAAGGGCTAAAGGAATAGATCCATCTGCTACTTTATAATTATGGGTTTTGATTTGGAGTGTTAGAGCTCTAAGAATGTTCCTATCTTTGAGGGAAACGGAGAAA
This sequence comes from Eucalyptus grandis, assembly GCF_016545825.1. NCBI lineage: Eukaryota > Viridiplantae > Streptophyta > Magnoliopsida > Myrtales > Myrtaceae > Eucalyptus > Eucalyptus grandis. Next base: position 54,570,035 of record NC_052614.1, read on the forward strand.
TTGGGATAACAATCAAAATGTATAGGTCCTTTGCAGAGACTTGTCTCTACAGTACCTAAAATTGACTCATCATAATTTAAGAGACGTGAATCTCTTAAAACTAAGAGAATGGAAGTATTAAGACCTTCTTTTGTGAGAGGTTTGACTCCTACTTGTACTAATCCTATATGAATGTAATTGTATTTTTGTTTATGCTTTTGAATGGACTCTTTGTTTAAAAGATGTATTTTTTCATATGAATTAGAAAGAGGAATATCTCTTTCTTCGGTGGATATGACATAATCAGATTTTTTGAAAAATTTCAATTTTGATTGTTTGTATATTTCCTTAAGCTGTATTTTAGGAATTTCCCAATTTTCTATAGATTTGTTGAAATCTTCTATCCTTACTTCTTCTCTATGTATAGGACTTGGATCTGAGTCCATTTGTGATAAAGAACTAGAGGAAGATGTAGATCTTCTATGTAAACTCATACTTAAGATCGGAACTATTCCTTCTTCGAGAACCATTACGAGCTAAACCAACGGTCTAACAGCCACTCAGGGACTTACGGCCTGGACCACTCTGTAGAAACAAGAAGGATGCCAACTTATGGCTCTCGATCTGAGAGTATGCTTTTACAAAGACTATCTATATATATAATTAACATTATGTGAGTACTGTGTAACTTGACGTACAAGTACACATCTAGAGAGTTACACGCATAATCATATAATCACCTTTGGGCAGAATACATGACATGCAGTTGTACACTCCCCACATGATAGCGGTTATGAGAATATATTCCAATTTTTTGTGAATTTATCACTTTTGGGCATATGAATCACTAGAATCAGTCACTCCTCCACCACACTATCATGTATCCCTCCATGAACTAATACACAATCACCTCCTTTGCGAGTATGACTACGCATTAGATCAGGAGATATCTCAATCATCATACGAGGCCAAAATTTCTCAAACCCAATCAAGCGGGCCACTTTGGCGGTCACTACTCAATTGAATCATTGAAATTCTCTCATACCAGGAATATAAAATTTACTCCTCATATACAACATATATATGTGATTTTAACTTTAGTGATAGGGGCAGGTTATCACTAAAATCACATATCATGCTAATTACATTACTTTATCCATTTATATATATAGCGAACTTGAAAGACAGATTCCAATGAGATCACCGATCACAGCAACACAAGAAAATTCTCATAACATAGAAGTAAGCATCTCTTTTGTGCACCCCGATTTTTTTATTACCAAAACAACATAAAAAATACTGATCTAAAATATCTCTCACAAATTAACATCAATAGTAATACAGGGTACACCAAATTAACAAGCTTGATAACTAATCAACTATTGCTCATGAGTATCATACAGCAAAACATGACTCCAAGGCCAACAACTGATTTATTAGCTAATTTTAAGTAACAAATTATCATTGTAATCTACCAATGGCTTATTAATTGAGTCAAACCAAAGAACCAAATATCTAAAATTTAACAGTAAATACTATTGCTCCGCGTAAATGTTGTCATACTCCTTAACCAAAAAAATATTCAACTTGATATACATTAACAAGTGATCAGATGAGTTCATGTACAATATGCAATAACTTAATTGACATGCATTACCCACATACAGTAGATATGTTAATCAGTACAATCAGTTTGGTCACAAGTTCTTAAGATGTCTATCATTTAAAGATTACCAGCGTGTCAAGGAGTATGCTTGAGCAACAAAAGTTTCATAATTTTTACTGTTTCTCATCAGCTCAATACATAGCTTAATTACTATTCCATAATGGTTGTATCTCATTAAGCAAGCTTCAGTTCACAATAAAGTTTGATTTTTGTTGATGAATCACACATTTATAATGATTATGTAATAATATACCTATAACCCAACACTTGTATTTCCAAAATCACAGAAAAATACAAAGAAAATACGCAAAAATTCATTTAAAATACATGTATTTAGGGTTTCATATGCAATTTCACATCAATAAAAGCATCAAACATATAAAATAAATATATCACGAGATTGGAAATCATCATATGAGTCCAACGCCGCCAGCCATGCACCGAACGGAGGCTCCACGCGCCCACACGCGCCGCCTGAGTGCGCGGCGCGTGGAGCTCATGCACGACGCTTGTTCGACGCCCAGGCGCGTGGCCGCGCGTGGGGGCACGTGCAGCATCCCTTGACGACGCACTGCCGACCCTCTTGCTTGTCTCGTCTCCCCCAATCCAAATTTGTGATTTAATTTAATTTTTATTGAACAAAAAGTCTCGAAAATCACTAATTAGGGCAAGATCCGTACTAATTATGGCTAATCCGTACAAATTAGGGTAAAATCAATTGCATTCAAGTTCTAAGGTTATGGAGGCTCTGATACCACATGTTGGACGCAAATTGCACAACCCCAAGATCTCCATAACTAGAACAAGAATATGCATAATTGAGTAGAAAGATTAATGCACATGTTTTGGGATCCATTGTTCTTGAAGTAGAAGCGGAAACACAATGTTCCACGCGCAAGTCCTTCTCCTCTATTGCCCTCCGTATCACTGGCTCAATGAGGCGGCCCCCTCACATGTAGCGTTAGGTAAACGCCCCCTTAGGTGAGGATACGGTGAGAATTAGGGTTAGAGGAGAGACTTGAGCACTATTTATAGAGTTTCCAGCTAGTCCCTCTCATTACAGGCCAGGCTCAACTCGGCCTACACTAGTCAGCCCATATTAAACTAATTAAGAAACCTTCTATCTCACCTTAGACCAACCCTATTTTACGGTAACCGTAAAAACAGTAAATTACAATATCAATTAATTTAGTCCACATTATGAAAACTCTTACAATTATTTCTCACCGTTGAGCTTCCGTAGCCTAAGACTCTAGTAAAGGTGCGGCTCGATTGAAGGAAGTTCAACCAGAGTTCCAAAAGCGTCCCTCTCTCTCTCTCTCTCTCTCTCTCTCTCTCTCTCTCTCTAAAACGCAAAGGAGGAAAGCTCCCTTAGCGTTGTCCACAACAGCTGCACATCACCGTCGTGCGTCGCTGGTCTGTAGCTGGTCCTTCCACCAGCTGTTTGTTTTTTATTTTTTCTTTTGCTCTCACCAGCGACTTCTCAAGCTCCTTCCTTATCAATCATTTTGAGCCATTCACACCTCTCGAGCATGTGAGACTAATTTTAAATAAAACCTTCTGATTCCGATCTACCATTCTCAAATAAATACGTGCATAATTCGGAATTGATTTGCGAAAACGTAAAGATCGACATACCTCTAGCTATTTATGAAAATTTGCAAATACGAAAAGTCCTAAAACCTTGAATGGATCCACAAAGCACGATTTATGTTGTTTCTTCCATTAGTGACGTATTCCATCAAAACCGTTGTAATAACATATTATCAGGTAAATATCACGTAATAAATACGGATAATAATTTGAGTAATAAATTGAAATTAATTGAAACTACAATATTACGATTACATTTAAAATAATAAAATATATTACAACAAACCATCCATTTAACTTTTGACCGTTTGGCCTAAGACAAACACTTTTAAAGAAGGGGTGGCAGGGCTACTTCCATGCATTAACATCAGGACAGGCGTGGCGCAGAAACAAAAAATAATGACAATAATAATAATAATAATAATAATAATAATAAAGAAAAGAAAAAAAGTGATGTCAATAATTAACCAGGGCGGGGTCAAATTGCTTTCTGGGCCTTCCTCCGTCACATAGAATAGCCATCATCAAGCTTCGTGTTACACGTCAACCTCGCGCTGCAGAGGGCGGTACGACTTCTCTCCTCTCATGTTTTGGACGCGCGAGCTAAAAGTTCAAGCCGCGGTGATGGCCGAGGGACCCAACTCAACCGCGGCACTGTCCTGCCGTCATTTAGACTTAGGATCCATTTGATTCGACTTTCGAGGAATGCATTTGTTAAAATGCAAATATCTTTAAGTGAATGAGATTTTTCGAAATACAAATATCATTTGATAAAATTTACGTTGAAATACAACTTTGACCAAAATACCCCTTGGCTAGCAGTCGTTAGCCTCCGATCAGCTTCTTTACCGAAGAGATGAATAGTATCGAAAGTTGCATTCCGAATGGACCTCTACCCCTTCCATTCTCCCAAAAGCTTTTGAAGCCCTTTGAAGATGCAATTGTATCTCCCCAAAGTCCTCAAAATATTGAACCAAACACCACAATATTTGGCCAAACCCCTTTAGAGTTTCAAGGAGCATTTCAAATGTTGATTTAAACAGGGCCTTAATGCCAATATTAAAAAGGATACGGAGAGATCTATTTCGTGTTCCAAAAGGGAGATGGATGGCCCGTTGCAATGGAGGCTTGGGTGCGGCAACCCACTATCTTTGTACAACGAAGCCTCACCCTTGCATATTTTCTTTTTCACCGCCCCGGGCAGAACCCGACACGTTCCGTCAGTACGCACGACAGTGTATATTTACATATCGGGTTCCAAATCTGTAAAAATTATCACAACAAATATTCTTCAAAAGCAACCTCTTAATTCGGTAACACAAATGGTTTTAATGGATGGTAAAATTATACTTACCCATGTAATCCAAAATTTAGTCATCGTGCATGTATAAATATAGTAGTCCCGCAGTGGAAGTCTTTTTTTTTTCTTGGGCTGACTGTGCACATAATAGAAATTCTGGCTAAAAGAGTATATATTCCATATGTAGCTTTGACATTCAATTCATATACTAAAAACAGGTAATACAAAATAAACTTATAAGATAGTACTGAACGAAAAAAAAATACCCCCCACACGCACGCACTCGCACAAACGTGTCCATGCACTGTTGCAGAGGATGAAGAGGTTGTCTTGTTCATCATCCACTTTGTTTCTTTATGTAAACCATCTACAGCTCATCTCTACTTCCTCATTCTTATTATGGCTTGATGGGCAAAAATTTTATTTACAAATGGAATGAGAAAAAGCAAAACAGAATTGATTATCAATGGAGCGTTGTAGAGCAATCAAGGGAGAAAAAAACACCAGCAACACCGATCTACCTGTAAAGGCTATATTTCCATAGTTACCCAGAAAGTGATACACAAATGGATGCAGAGTGAAGAATCAAGAATCGGAAAGAAGCATACCACTTGTCACCAATGTGGTAAATTAAGAATTGCAGAGTGCAGAATTAAGTATCGGAAGGAAGCATACCACTTGTCACCAATGCGGTAAATTACATTTACACCAACACAGTAAATTCCAGTTAGGCCTAGTTAATTGGCTAATTGGGGTCACAGTACACTTTGAAGCATTCCTTCGAAAAATTCAATTTGCCAAAAAGGAGTTTGCTAAAAGGTGCTTTAGGGGCACGTTCTAATACCCAAGAGCATAAGCTTGTTTCCAAGGGAAAGCATAGATCCTTGTAAAATGTATATGATCGTGTTCAGGCTAATTCCTGGTGAAGCGTCTTCAATCACCAAAACCCTTTGACCTTCGGCAGACATGATTTCTTATCAAGTCAAAGCATTGAAGCTAGAGAGCATGGCAGGTGGGAAAAGCTCTCAAAACTCAATTCTTATGTTGAATGCGGCATGAGCTTTAACCAGCCAAAGCAATTTATTGGGATAATCAATTATCTCAGAGATTTTGTTCCAAATATCGCAAGACTGCCGATTCCACTACAATCAATGCTAAAGAAGCCCCACCTTGGGGAAAATCTCAAACTAAAGCAAGCACTAACTTAAGGAGATCATGCAAACTCTTCCTCCATTACAAATCTCATCAAGAGGAAAGAGAATTCTCCAAACTGATGCTAGTGATAAATATTGAGCAGCCAACTTATTTGAAGAAATTGATGGTAAGAGACACTTGTATACTTACAAAAACGGGAAATTTTCTTAGGTTGAAATACATTATCATTTCACTTTCAAAGAAATCTTAACGGTGAAAAATGGAATTAAAAAATTTGAATTCAATCTCATCAGCCATCACTTTCTGGTAGAATTGACATGGCATCATTTCCCCAAATGACCAAGTTCAAACAGAAGCAAATTACATATTTTCAACTGCTTCGATAGGTTGAATGGTTTTCAAAATACTCTTTTAAAACCAAACACATTGTTGAGAAAAAGAACGTGCTTGCTAACTCTAGTCAAGACTAAAGGCACTGGCAGAAATCAACATGAACATCATGAGGCATGCTTTCCATACTTTTCACCACAGTGAAAAGTATAAGATCAAAAGAATACGAGATTGTCCAAGCTAGCAATACCCCCAAGAGATTGTTAAACAAATCCAGAATGATTCGATCATTTATCCTTTTCAACATGTACTTCATGAGGCATGCTTTTCATACTTTTCACCACAATGAAAAGTATAAAATTGAAAGAATACGATATTGGCCAAGTTAGCAATACCCCCAGGAAATTATTGAACAAATCCAGAACGACAGTCTCACTGAAATCTAGAAAGCCTTATGTGGCAATGCCACACAAATCTATTCAGACTCCATGGAGGTTTAATCCTTTATCCTTTTCAACATGTACATAATGAGGCATGCTTTCCATACTTTTCACCACAATGAAAAGTATAAGATCGGAAAAATACAAGATTGGCCAAGTTAGCAATACCCCTAGGAGATTATTGAACAAATCCAGAATGACAGTCTCACTGAAATATGGAAAACCTTATGTGGCAATGCCACACAAATCTATTCAGACTCCATAGAGGTTCAATCATTTATCCTTTTCAACATGTACATCATGAGACATGCTTTCCATACTTTTCACCACAATGAAAAGTATAAGATCGAAAGAATACGAGATTGACCAAGTTAGCAATACCCCTAGGAGATTATTGAACAAAGCTAGAATGATAGTCTCACTGAAATCTGGAAAACCTTATGTGGCAATGCCACACAAAATCTATTCAGACTCCATGAAGGTTCAATCCTTTATCTTTTTGGATTAAACTCCGGCTATCCATTCATACACCCTCTAATCTGGAAGGAAGATGACTTCCTTGGTCAACTCCGATGGTTATTATGGTACTTAATCAATAAATACTTAATAGCTATCGAAATTCCAACCAAAAGGTTCATTGCCAACTTAACTAGGATATTTGGGCTCAAACGAAATTCTGAAAAGGAAAGCGATAGAAACCTTTTGGCTTTCCTCAATTGGTTTTATCCTCCTACTCACCGGAAGCACCTTCTACAGCAAGAACTAAGAACTGTTCAACTAAATCTTGAGATCGATATTGTTTTGTTCTTTAGATGACCATGGGCTTTTGTAAAAAACAATGGCTTCATTACCAGTGCTCCACAAAGTATTTACAACAAAAAAAACCTCAATTGCACCTTAAGGAAGCTCGAATTTACAAATATTTTCCAGGTCTTGTTGGTTGCTGTGAACACCAGTACCGAAAACTCTAAAGAGTTTTATGCCAGGAGAACAAAACCATCCATGAAGACGTATGAAATTATAATGTACCCACTGTATGTGATCATTATAGCCTTGCACCAAAAGCCAAAAAAAAAAAAAAAACACTCGAAGAATTCAAACATGCAAGGACAACCCCATCACATGAGCAAGAAATGACAGACACGGATGATCCTACACAATCATCACAATATCCATATGCCCAATGGGGGCCCCTCTCTCTCAAGACCCCTATGATTAAGGATCTCTGTTCTTATCCCTAGGGATGAACACATCTTATTATGCTCAACCATCAAATTGACCTTAGCCAAACCTACCTGCCGACACTTCAAAATCTTCCGGGACTCATGAAGAAGTATCTTCATCAAATGATGCAAACATGTGGAATACTCGAAGCTCCTCTGACATTCGACTTGCAGAACTTGAACAAAAATACGAAGAACATCTTATGGTAGAAATGCATAGTTCTAATGAGTCAAACTATGACTATAATGCCCGTGATGGAAGAGATCACTAACTGTAGCTAATCATTGTAACAAGTTACTATAGGAATAGGCTAGGGAAATCACTTTTCATTGTCACTATTCATATTGCCAAGAATAATTCCTGATCAGATGTTCTAGAACCCCTGTTTATTTAGGACCCGTGAGCTTGGTCATTGTTTGCTTGTGACCTCTTAATGCCTATAAAAGGCGAGGATGATGTAATGTGTTGGGCAGAGTCCCTTGAAGTAAAGTGAATGTTTTGTTAAAATTCTCAATGTCTTTCCAAACATTTCTTCGTCTCCAACCTGGTAGAATCCTCTGAGAAATGCAGCTTGGATAGTTAGAAATGTTACCATCCTGACATCTTTGAATGTCTCTAAACTCTGAACTAAAAGTCTAAGTAGTTTTCTACTAAAAGGCTGTCCCTGAAGGGCTTGAACAAGAGGTTCACCTATCGAGGGAATGCATACTTGCAGAAAACTGACTCCGTCTTCTCTGATTTTAAGCCTAGGTCCATCCATGGTCCCCTAAGGATCCGCCATAAGGTCCTGAATGGATTGACCATAGGTCATTGGCCATGGGATCGATCGATTCGATCGGTAAGGCATCAAGGATCAATTATGGTTCGATCGACTGACCGGTTACGAATTGGTCGAGATGTTTGTTGTGAATTATTCACCAACCATACTGATGGGATAGGATCACCAGCTCATAAGATGATCTTTTGATTATGAAGATTGATCATGGGATGATTTTGGATTAGCGGATGGTCATGAGTCGATTCGACCGATCGCAGTGCCCAGTCACGGGTAATTCTGCCCGGTTATGCATTGATACATGGACGATCCGACTTGATCAAATGCGATCGCCCTCGGACCAAAAATACATCATTCCCTATTTAATTCTTAGTGATCAGAAAGAAATCTTGAATTTGTGATGTTCGATCATGGAATGGTAATGCACCAGCCATGAACCATACGGATGGATGTGTCGACCGGAATGAGCTCAATGATAGACTCGGGTATTTCATCATTAATTCTAAGGTCCATGAGTGCCCTGGCTTAGTGCTAGGCCATAGGTAACCTTAGGATTGGCCTTGATTGATCGAATGACTGAAGGACCAAGGACCGCCATTAGGCTAACCGATCGTCCAAAGAAACAGTTTGGGCGAGCACGGGGCGTGATGACCAAACCTCGAGTTTATTGCAAATGGTCATTAGGGGATGTACACAAAAAGCTCTTGCCTGCTTCCCGTTGCACTTCCAATGGCCTATTTCCCATGATTGTCATATTCTTTGGAAATGGACAAAATAGAACCTTCTAGAATATCCTAAGTTCTTCTTGAAGAAAGATGACTCGCCACTTTGGATAGATATTTTTAAATTTGGTAATGATTACCAAAGATTCATCTTGGAAATTAAGTAAGGGACTTTTTGGCAAATGGACCAATCAATAGAAGACATATAGAAGATTCTAGAACGCCTTATTAAATGTAAGGATGAATCATCCCACTTAAGTGTCTTTTGAAGATTTAATAATGATTGCTCAAGATTTTCCTTGGGGAAGAATCAAATGACTCAAGTGCTTAAGTGGACCAATAAAAATAGAACTTGGTGGAATATTCTAGAAGGCCAAAACTTAGAAAGCAAGTTCTTGAATTTAGGCATGTGGTAAATATCCAAACCCCATAATTGACTAAATCTAAGCATTTAATGAGAATGGTAAATCATTGGCTTAGGTGTCCATAAAAGATATGGTCATCATTACCATAAGATTTTCCTTAGAGAACAAGCAGGCCAAGCCATGATGGCATTGTATAAATGATCTAATAGGAATGAAACAAATAAGCCTTCAATCATTACATTAGGTCATTAGGTGTGCCACATTTAAAAATAGACATGACACCTTATAACTTAGGCTTGCCACCTCAATGTCATAGTCGTGCCACTCCGAAAAATATGATTAGGTCATTTGGATGAGTAATGATGAGGTTCTTGTCTATAAATAGGGGAGGCTCACATTCATTTCCACCACTTTACACCCTTTGCCATTCACGCCTATCCTCCTGCCCCTTCTCTTCTCTCTCGGCCTCGCATCCTCAACCCACCAAGCTATCTAGGTCGGTTTTTAAGTTTGCCGAGGTAAGTAAGATTCATCTTTCTCCTCTTGGAATGTAGATTTCGTTGTTGAGGTTAGCATAATGCTCACTCGTCAAGCCGTGGATGGTGTGTAATGTCATTTATTTAGTTTTACTTGCAATTGTGTTTGGTCATGTGCTTGTGTCACGTACGTTCGGAAATGAAGCCAAGGTTCGCTCAAATTGAGTTCATCACAAGGCAAGGCTGTCTAAACCATAAGGCCTAGAATCAATATAAATTGAGTTCATCGCAAGCCAAGGTACGAGGATTGCCTAAGGCCGCAAGGTCCTAGATCAACATTAAGGCGTGCCGTTTCTAAACCTTGATCGGTACGAGAATCACCCAAACCCACGAGATCTTGGTAAGGCACAAAAGGGTGCCGATTTCAGGGTTCGGTTTGGTGCGAAGACCTTCTGCTTGATGTTGAATCAAACCAAGAGCTGATGATCATTCACAGTATGTGGTATGTTCACATCGAGTCAAACCGAGGTCCTTCAAGCTTAGGATCTTCACCTAAGCGAGGTGCACCTAGCCTCAAGGTCACGGATCAGCATTGAAGCGTGTCGTTTCCAAGCCTTGTCCAGTGCGAGGATCGATGCTAAGTGATCGGTTCAAGTTACGAACCAAAGATCGTTTCAAGCGTGTCTATTAGAGTAGTGCAAGAACTCATGGCACACACGATCGAATGAGTATGCCTTCGAGCCATGTATGTGTTGACTAAGAGAAAAGATAAAAACTGACTTGTGTGATATACTTGTGTGTGTGCACTTAAAGAGAAAAAAGCGTCCGTTGTCATATAATGTTGGCGGCGATGCCTCATTCATTGAACGAAATGCCCTGATTGAGCTAGGAAGTTCCTGAAAGTATAGGATGCCTGACTTGATGGCTGGATGCCCTAGTTGAGCTAGGAAGCCCTTCAAAGTATGGGATGCCTAACTTGATGGCCGGATGCCCTAGTTGAGTTAGGAAGCCCTTGAAAGCATGGGAAGCCCTTGAGAGTATGGAATGTCTAACCTGAAGCCGGATGCCCAGCCTACAGTTGGAAGCCCCTGAAAGTATGGGAAGAATCGTTTATACAATTAATGAACTTATTAAACATGTTACTATGTGATTTTGATAAATTTGTTTGGTGAAATAGCTTATTAAGTTGAAAGTGGATCACATACAGATAATTGAGATGTGGCAATAGACTTACAATTGATCTACCGTCGACACTATTTGCAAGTATTGTACTTGCTAGGGTTTAATGATGATATGATTTTCTAGTAGAGAACTATGAATTTTACTTATTAAGTTTCTTCAAAACTCACTCTATTATCTTTCAGTCTTGTAGACATGGAAGTCTCATGTCAATATTGAGAGCTGCAATCATGCTAGAGAAGATGGGAATTTCCTTGACTTATATGGAAAACTTGTAGTGTGATGCAAAAGGAAAAGAGAGCCCTTAGAGAATGGGTTTATAAAAGTCTTATTATAATATAAATCAGTGTATTTTATGTGATGTATGTCCCAATCTTCTAGCTATTGTTTGTCTGGGAAGTTACTTGTTCACGTTTTTGTATATGCATGATAACAAGATAAAAGGAATCGGGACGGCAACGAGCCTAAGACATCGCAAAAATAACTCTTGCCACTCATGATCTTGGAGATGGAGTCGGGGTCATGACAATTTATGTTTTAGATTTTCTTTCTTTGTGAGATTTGTATTTTTATTTTGAAGTTATGTGCATCTTTTTCATTTGAAATAATTTTTAATACCAACCAAAGAAAAATGTGCGGACAAAGGTCTCTTCATTATATCTGTCTTCTATGTAAATGGTTTTCCATCGTCAGACATGTGTACTTCTGTTCTGATACTTCAATCTCTTTCACAACAATGGAGTACTAATTCTCCAGATTCTGGTCCGTTTCCTGCAAATGCTCCGTCATGGTGCCAAAGCCCCTTTGATCCTAAAGGCCATTTAAGGTGATTTCTTGAGATTCTGATATTCGTTCTTTTTTCTCATTTTAGGACCTGCTCATGGGGAAGAGGGGAGGGGCTAGTATGGGTAAGGAAAGACGGAAGATGATAGGAAGCTTGATATCAAGCTATTGCCACTCTGGAAGGACACCCACGATCGTGGAATATAGATTATATTGTTTTGTGGAAGATATGACATTTTTGAAAAACGTTATTTATATGTGAATTTTTTAGAAAAATAACCATATTTTTTTAGTGTTTGATTAAAACTTGAAAATATATAGGAAAACATTCTCCGTCGTTTGGAAAGGAAAATAACTTTTTTTTTAAATAGAATACTAGTAACTTGGGCATGGGTAACCAAAGAATCGAGTACGGGCGCTGAGGTATCGAGTCCAACTTTTGTGAACTAGGTCTATAGGTTGGGCCCAAGCCTAGGTCCATTGAGGCCAAGCACCGGACTCCATGCCTGTGTTTCGCTGCATCCCGACTCGAGTCCATCAAGGGAGAGCACGGAAAATTATCAAGTTCCCAAGCCTGACAACATTATAGAAATTTTTCGGAAAAAATCATTTAAAGATTATTCAAATTAACAACCTTGATTACTAATCTGATGTTCAAATTAACGGTAAAGTTAGGTGTGATTTTGCTTTCAAAAATCACCGTTGAATGAATAATACGTGGTGTTCAAAGTTAATAATGTGATTCTTTTACCATATTACAAGTGAATTTAATAAAAGTAGATCGACTAATCGATTTATCGAAAAAAGAAAAATTACGCAAAAATCCCCCACACCTTAGCCTGTAGCCAATTCGCAAAGTTGATAATCCGCCATGGATGCACAAATCGAGCTCGCTCACATACTCTGGACTTCTCTTCTTCACTCGGTCTCTCATGGCGCGCCCGATTTATCTGGACACCGAGCCTCTTCTCCCCGAATCTACTTTGCTTCTTGTTATCTTCTTCCCCATTTCGAAAATTTGGAGAAGATGGTGCTCAGTGTTGTCGGTTTCTGATGATTTTGGAGCCTACTCTCTCTCTCCTCATCCTCAGGCGTCTCTCCCCTTCTTTTCCCGACCCCTAAATCCTCCTCTCGCTTCGCCGGTAGACGCAACTCCTCCGCCTCTCCCTCGCCTCCTTCGCCGGAGCCGCCGCCAAAGCCTTCCAACCTCTTGCCTCGCCTCAGCTTCGTGCTCGACCAGATCGACGCGATCGAGAAGGAGCGCGAGCGGTCTTAAAAGGACGAGACTCTCTAGCGGATACGCGCCTGGCGCGATGGGAAATGCTCCCCTTGTTGTGGAGCGCGGGCATCCGTGATGGACCTGATGGTGAGGATGAGAGTTCGAGAGAGCGTGGACATTTATGGAGAGAATGGGTTGAGTCGATGGAGAGACTGGTGCAGCAGAAAGATTGGGGGGAAGGTGCAGCTGAGAAGGAGACGAAAAAGTGAGAGAACTGGGAAAAAAATGATTTCCCTTTTCCTCAATTTTAGAAGAGTATTTTTCATTGACTGAAAAATGTTTTCTTTTGACTGCTCATTTTCCAGCCCCAAATGTGGGAACATAAGGAAAACTACAAAATAAACTGAGTGTTAACGAAGCAACTAACCTCATCTTTAACATTGTGGTTCATTTGCGGTTCACACAGAAAATATGAGTTTTGTCCAGTAAGGTAAGAGAACTGCAGTTTTCTCCAAATTTCAGGGCTTTTCTCTGTACATAATTAATAGTTCGCTATCAATTTATTTTTTATATGGGATTTTACAATGGCGATTTACAACAGTGACTTTGAAGCCAAAGGGGAATAGATCTGACTTTGAAGGCTTTTTGATTTTTTTTTTTTTTAAACTTTATTTCGCCGCAACTTCTTAACGAATTTAATCAAGAAGAAAATGTTGCAATGGACAAACATGAAGAAGACTGAAACAAGAGAAACATCATTTGATAATGATAAATAGCAGCCAAATATCCATCATTCGGTATATTTAAAGAGGGAAATGAGCATGCTGAAGGCAGCAGGAAGATCATTCATATCTGTTAGTTTGATAGGGTGAGAAAATGTAAGGTTAGTGAGCGTTACAAAGGCTTTATGTACGAGGGATGATGCTTCTTTCTTGGTTTCCTGTTATGCTCTCCAATGTAGATGGCTATCCTATTTACGGTCCCCCGGTGACCGACAGGTAGAAGAAAGTCTTCTCCAAGAGCTTCACCGTGGGCTCTTCTTTTATTAAAAACTTTAACTCTGTGGACTTAACTTATTAATGTATTAGAATCAAAGGTATATATGCCCCCAACAATATATAAAAGAAAGGAAATAATCTGATAAGGAAATTAGCTATTCTAGAAAATAATGAGATACCAAATAATATCCCCGATATCTTATAATATCTCTAAAAATATTATCTGATAGGGAATCATTTAATATCCTTAAATATACTTCAACAAGAAAACCGAAAAATGGAAAAGAAAATAATATTGAACAGGGAGGCAAAGAAGGTTTCATTTGTTGTCGCTGAGCGCAGAATATACGGTCTGAATTATGGTGAGCGCGAAGAGGAGAACGGCGGCGATGAGAGACAATATAACCCAAGGATTCCTGAAGTAGGTGTGGATAAGATTAGCCCTCCACTTGTGCCTCCTCTTCTTGCAGTACTCTCTGACCCTGTTGATCACGTCTCGAAGACTGCTGTTGCCGTCGAGCATCACACAGTTGGCCAGAGAGTTGAACAGCTTGGCTGCCGCCTCATCGCTCTCCATGTGATTCTCGATGATGCCCTTGGCTTGGAGCAGTGTGACGTCCTGCCCTTTATCAATGATGTTGTCCATGAGGCAGATGTAGGACGTGACCTCATTCCCGGCCCCGACATGGAAGTGCTCGAATGCGATAAGGTTGAGGAATGCAGACTCGGTGGCGTCGTCCACTTCGATCGAGGGGAGCCTCAGGACTCCGCTGTCAAAGGAGACATCCTCGAGGCCGCTGGTCCCGCTCTTCCTTAATCGGATCCCATGCTCGTGGAGCTTGGTGGCCGACCAGGTCGTCTCCCCGCACAGCTCGGGTGGGACCTCATTGGACTTGACCTTTTTCTCGGGCTTCTCCTTTGGGAACAGCAGGCTCTTTCTATAGACGTCCAGGACGTGTAGGCATTTGCCAATGTTGTTGCTGAGCGTGCCGGAGGGGTTGCAGAAGTCGAGGATGAGACCGTTGATGAATTCGTCACCCTGCGTCGTTGGAGTATAAAGTCAGTGCCCTGATACGAGATTGTCATCGTATGATTACTACTTTCATAAGAGGTGTAGAAAGAAGTTTCCGATAGATCTAATAATGAAATTGTTGGTCTCGAATCGGTCTCACGGATCCCACGTGGAGTCCATCTGAAATCACTGAGATGTACTGTTAGGTTAGCATAGTATCGCTGGTTGCGAGCATACAATAACCTCTCTTACAATCGAGTGAAATCTAAGAAACGAACCTTCTCGCCGCCCCCCTCGACGGTGACCAGCCGATCCAGCACTAGCAATGGTAGCTGATTCTCCAGCATCAGCATGTCCCGCACTATGTAAGGCCATATGTGGAGCCTCCCATGGTCGCTGAAGATGGGGTCGTTGACCGCATAGCCGTCCACCTGTGTCTCACTCCTCAGGATCTCGAGCATGAAGCAGCCGTCAGTGATCATCACCTTCAGGAACTGGTCCGCCGCTCCCTCGCTGCTGCCCACCTTCCACGTTGGGTCCAGTGCATCGTAGCTTTCCTCAAGGACCTGCGCCACCTCCCTCAGGGAATCGAGGAAGGGCTCGAGGCGCTTCCCGGACCGCTTGAGGAAGCGACAGAGCGCGCGGCGCTTGTGTTCCTCCATGGGGAGTAGGTGCTCCTCGCCGTGGTGGAAGGGGCCGAAGGAGACAACCTGCGGCTGGTAGGCCTTGCGGTTGAGGTCAGCAATGCAGGAGCGGACCTTGTAGATGGATCGCTTCCCCCAGTACTGTTGCTGGCCAGAAGGCGGGAGCTCGAGGTCGAGGCTTTCATTGACCTGGACGATCCAGTCTGTCTCATTCGGGCCCGGAGGAGGCATGGTTCCGCTAGTTCCACAGGTTTCACAAGTTTGCGTTCCGGAGCGTTTCATGTTCTTGTTTTTTCTTAAGCTGAAAGAGAGTGAGAGGAGGTAAACTTACAGGGAAGAGAGTGTTTTGGGAAGAGTACTTTATGGCACTAGGTAGAAGACAAAAAGTGTTGAGGTAGAGTCCATGAAAAACGAGTGAATCGAATTGCTGCACGCCATCCACATAATCGACTATGTACGAGCATTGAGATTTGTGGTCAAGAATCTCTCAAGTGTCCTTTTTCTTTTTTTTGTGGTCAAGAATCTCTCAAGTGTCCGCCTCAACCAAAATGCTCGTATTAAATTGAGTAGATGTCACATGATTTGGGTGCAGACTTACTCACCTACTTGACGTGACATTAAATTTATAATTTTTACCTTTGAGATTAACTAATCTCTTACTTGGGTCTCCTTTTAGTACTTAATGCCCTTTTCCATCCAATATATGTCATGCAACAACAACAAAAATATATATAATTCAAAAAAAGTGACTTCCCGATAATATATATATACTGCCCATGGCAATTTAAGTAACGTCGATACGCGACACGATATTATACAACACGTCGATATGTCATTTATCAAAAATAGAAAATTTCGACACGTTGAGACACGTTATATATTAAATAAATATTTTTATTTTTAATTAATTTGATTCAAATTTAAAAATAATTAATTAACTAAAAAAGAACCTACAATGAATTTACACTAAAAATTTTAATAAATTAATAAAAGTTATTGATGAAACTGATGACTAACAATAAATAAAAATCAACTTATTTAAATAAATTAATGATTTTTCAAAATTTATTATCATTTAACATTCAGTATTTTTATTTTTTGAAATTACTTTTTAATTTCATTTAATTATTTTTGATTAAATAAAAATCACCTCCGAGGGTCCACCCCCACCCTCCACTCCCTTTTTCTCTCGTCTCTTTCCCCCTACCCTCAAATTTTTTTCACTTTTCTTTCCTTCCCCACCACCTAAAAGGCTATCAAACCATCACTTCCCCCTCTCCTCTTCCTCGCCGCACGACCCCTTCCTCTCTTTTTAATTTCATTTAATTATTTTTTCGATTAAATAAAAGGTTGCCTTCGAGGGTCCACCCCACCCCACACTCCCTTTTTCTCTCGTCTCTTTCCCCTACCCCCAAAGTTTTTTCACTTTTCTTTCCTTCCCCACCACCTAAAAGGCTATCAACCCATCACTTCCCCCTCCCTCCAACATGCCAAGTCCCTTTTTTATTCTTTTAGTTTTCTTCTTAAAACCCTAGTAGCGCCCTTCCTCTCCTCTTCCTCACCGCACGACCCCCTTCCTCTCTTTTTAATTTCATTTAATTATTTTTTCGATTAAATAAAAAGTCGCCTCCGAGGGTCCACCCCCACCCCCACTCCCTTTTTTTCTCTCGTCTCTTTCCCCCTACCCCCAAAGTTTTTCACTTTTCTTTCCTTCCCCCACCACCTAAAAGGCTATCAACCCATCACTTCCCCCTCCCTCCAACATGCCAAGTCCCTTTTTTATTCTTTTAGTTTTCTTCTTAAAACCCTAGTAGCGCCCTTCCTCTCCTCTTCCTCGCCGCACGACCCCCTTCCTCTCTTCTTCCTCTTGATCTCTGCTTGCTCTCGGTCCTCATCACAATGGTTCACTGCCTCGCCTCCAGCCCTTCCTCCCTCGCAGCTACAGCCTCGTCGTCGATCCATCTTAGCATCATTGAGTGACGGCCCTCGCCTTGGTCTTTGCTCTTTCTCTCACCGTCTCTCGCTGTCGCGGCTTGCTGTTGCTTGCAGCCTTGTCTATGCTCCCTCACCCTTGCATCCACACTTCATCGTCTCTCGGACACGTGTGTCGAGAAAAGTTGACTACATGTCGAAAAATCCGACATGCGGTCAACACATGTCCGAGCATGTCAACGTGTCCGCCACGTGTCAGACACGACACGGAAGCACGTGTAACATGTTCGTGCTTGATGGCAATCATATAACTTCTCATAAATTAACTTTAGGGGGCACACAAGTCATGTTATAATTGTGTCAAATTTAAAAAACTTCCATTGGCTTTATATGGAAAAAAATTGATTCTAGCAAAAAGATATATTAAATCTCATATCAAAGTCAAACTAGTATTGCAAAGTTTATTTTATAAGTTAAACTAAATATTATTGTGGGTTTTTTTTTTTTGGTTTCGAGTCACCTTGGCGTAATCAACTGCGAGTATTTATGACCCTTAATCAACAAGAACTTGGATACATTACAATAGCTTATAAGCTCCAATCAAGAGGTGCTTCAATCTATTATAATTGCTATGATTAGTAAACAGTAAACACATATATCTCATGAAAAATGTTGATTTAATCCAAAAGGACTAAGTCCATCGACCAATTAAATTAATATATCAGTTTGGGAATCAATATTCTATACTAGTTTCAATATCCCAAACATAACTTTGACTATGTACTCTTATTTTGGGATAGGTGTACTGAAAGTCTTTAAACTTGCAACAAATGCAATCAAATCCTAAAATTTATCAAATTTTTGCAATCAAATTCTTCCGTTAACTCCGTCCAACTTGATTAATGGAAACATGCTTACGTGACTTGTTTTTATTATTTTTTCTCTCATACGTGGCCATGACGTGGGTAAAACATGAAACATAAGACTAAAATGATGTTGTTTTAATCCAAATATAATTTTTAAATTTTTTAATAATATTATTATTTAAATAAAATATTAAAATAAGCTAATTAATCATATTTGAACCAAAATAACATTGTTTTAGTCACGTCACGCCACATAGGAGAGAGAAAATATTTCAAAAAGCCATGTTAGCATTGTCCTTTAGATAAGTTAGACGAAGTTAACGGAAAAATTCGATTGCACCAATTTGACAAGTCTTAAGATTTGATTGCATATTTTAGAAGTTTTAGAACTTAATTGCACTTTCATGATAAGTTTTAGAACTTTCAGTGCACAAGGTCAAATTCTCTTATTTAAAATGCCAAATTCTTATGCTCCATAACTTTTTTATATTAGGGAATTCTTATAATCCGCTCTTTTGAGATAAATTACATGGCGTGCATCTTAATCCTCGAGTTCTAATTACCAACATTGATGACCCATTTTGGGTCCCTCACATTCAATTTTGATCCCAAATAAACCAACCCTTGGACATCACTTTCTTGCTCAAAGAGAAAGTGCAATGGATTCTCTTTCATAAACAATTGAAGGCTCTTGTTATTTTATGAGATTACTACCAACTATTTTCAAAGTTGAAACTGTTAAATAAATGCGTGATTTAATATTTAAATTTTCTAACAGCTCTGGTGGAAGCACAAAAACAAAAATACAAATCAAAGGCCATTCACTAATTCTGCTCTTGGACTTGGGTCCAGACAACAATTTCTTCTTAAATCTAGGCATATCTACTTCTAGGCCTGTAAATACGAAATGCATACGTGAATTTTTTATACAAGAACTTTTTATGATTTTAGACAGGCCAAAGAATTTCAAAAGAGGCAAAGATCTTTAATTTCAACAATGTTTCTTTAGGGGTCTTAGCGAATCTCAATCGTTGATATAGACCTCATATGTACTGAACAACCGTTGATATTTATTGAGACACTAAGAGGAGTATTGTACAATATAGAGGATTCAAGTCATTTCGAAAGGTCAGGACATGCCTATCCATACCTACTCTTTATTGAATCTTAAATTGGGTTGGCCCACAGTTCACTCCATTACCAAAATTTTCTCTTTGATCTATAATCTCCATCCTATCTATTTCCAACTGACAATGAAGAGGTTCTAGTCCAAATTCTTAAATTAATAAGACATATTCGGAGATAACAAAGTGTGATGGTTGGTAAATTTTTCTCAAAGCCACTTTTCCTCCATTTTCTTTTCTTTTTTTTTAATCTTCAATTTGTATTTCAACAAAAATCTCTCTTTCTTCCCATCTTCCTTTTCACCGCTTTGCTTCTTTAGGTTTTGTTGACACCCAAAAATACCACCACTATCATGTGCTCATCACAAGGGATAAAAGCCTTTAAAATCACCCTTGTTGGGCTGTGATTTACATCAACCCAGCCCATGGTGAACATGAAAACGAAGGATGGCCAAGGATTTCAAGAGCTCTTGGCTAGATTTCGATGAACCTACAAGCAGAGATACATGATTTGATGATGAAGCAGTTCATTGTCATGTGTCTAAGCTAAGAGACATTGTTGAAGACATAGCATTAACGGTAGAATTTGGGCGGTAACAGTTGATGCTTAAAAGGGCGATAAAATCAAAGGAGCGGCTAATACTTACTGGATAAGCCATGAGAACATTGTCGAACTTGTCAGAAAACAAATAGATATGGATAAGGCAGTTCAACATAGAACATGGAGTGACTTTTAAGGAAGAAGCAACCAACCATCGACGGTTATCAAATTAACCTATAAATACCGCAGCCAATCCAATAGAGAAGCCCCCTCTGAACAACACACAAAACTAGTTTATCTTACCTTTTAATCTTAGTCTAGTCTAGCTTAGCTGTAACTTAAGATTCTCATCGTAGATTCAATTTTGGCAAGTGTCTATATCCTGAGTAGTGCTATTGATTAGATTCCAATACTAACCTACCGTCCAGCGTCGTCGATTAGATTCCGACATTGTGTCCTCATATCCATCTAGAAGCAATGTTTACTAGATGTTGTTTCTACCATCTAGTGTCATCAATTAAATCTCGACATTGTGTCATCTAGGAGCAATGTTTACTAGGTATGTTACCACTGTCCAACATCGTCAATTAGAATCCGATATTGTGTCCTTATATCTGTTTGGGAGCAGTGTTTATTAGGTGTTGTTTCCATTGTCTTACGTCATTGATTAGATTCCGACGTTGTGTCCTCAAATAAAACTAGGAGAAGTGCCTTCTTGGTATTATCTTCAATTAGCTTCGATATTGCATAAATTGATTTAATTGTAATGGGCTTTCATTAGAATATGAGTATAGATCAAGCTATGGATTGAAATTCGACATTAGTTGTCATTAAATTTGAACTCGTGTTAAGCGTGTTAAGCGACTCCATTAGATTCGGGATTATATATTATATATATTCTCATTAGCATTTGATCCTCTATGTCTAATATTAACACAGAACCTAATTCTCCTTTAATCAAAATCAAAATATAACACTTAGTGAAAGATATTTTGTTACAAGATCCAAAACCGGCGAAACATCTTTTTGGCACGCTCGGTGGAACTTCAATGTTAATATGAGAGGGTGCTATGCCATGCACAAGAAGTCGTAACAATCTAGATGATGCCATAGACGAACCCTTGCCATCAATGGAGGATATTCCACATGCTAAGTTATCATCCGCTCAACCTGTTCCGAATCAGACACAAGGTGAGATCATAGATGTCCCAAGGAAACATATGGAGGAACCAAGGAGATCAGCGGAAATTATCCCTATTATGCTTTCATCAATGAGACAAGCCACGGAAGAAACTCAAATGATTTCGCTAATTATATGGTGAGATGAATGATTGATGTTGTTAAGCTGTCGATAATTAACACATATCATGAATGTGCTCAAGAGCAACATGGAATCCCAATAGGATCAGCCTAGCCATGAATTGGAAATGCTCCCACAACAACAAGATACACTTCTTTCCTATTAGCTCCTGCGATAAGTTTTGGCACAGTAGGACAGAGTGCACCACTCTTAGCACTTATAAGGATTTTGTAAAGGGGAATAGTTTCAAACTGCTTGGCCAAACGTCCAGAAAAATCCGATATCAGAGCATGAGGGTACAGTCACCGCTATCTTGGAACCCGAAGTCGGTCAAATCAAGAGCTTGAAGGTGCATGTGGCAGATGCTTACAACGGCTTGGTAAGAGCTGGATATTATCCAAATCGTGAGGATATTCCCCTATCATTGCTGAGGGAAAGAGTTGTTAGAATGGTGGATGACGGCATCATTTTGTACGCTGACCATAACTGCATAGTTTCAACTATTTCCCACATCATCATCAATTGGGAGGAGGAACAGGCCGCGCTCGTTGCTGATAAGGAAGAAGTTGATCCTTCGCTTGGGACATGCCCCCACTAGAAGATGCATCCGATAAGGAGATAGTGATCGAAGTGCCTCAGCCGTATGAGTATGTCAGTAATAAGGCAGTGCCTTGGTCTTATGACCTAGCTGTCGACCTCGTTACAAGGTCTGGTCGGACTTATGCCCAAGCTAGCGCCCAACCTGCAAAGCCCGTCACTGATGAAGAGGCTAAGAAATTTCTGGCTGCAATTAAAGCAAGCGAATATAGTGTGGTTGACCAGCTGCGGAAGATGCCCGCCCAGATCTCCTTACTCGAGCTCTTGCTAACATCCCCCACGCATCAAAAGTCGATGATGAAGGTGCTGGATGAAATTTGTGCGTCAAAAACGGTCGAAGCGGACAAGTTGGAGGAATTTGTGGGATCGGTCCTTCTCAAGGACTTGATTGCTTCTTCTGATGAGGAATTCCCTCTCGAGGGTAGGGGGCATAACAAGACACTCTACATATCTGTCAAGCACAAAACTTCCCATGTGTCCCGAGTGCTCATTGACAAAGGGTCCACTCTGAACATATGTCCGTTGGCTACCCTCAATCGCCTCAAGATAGACTTATCCAGGATACATGCTGCGAAGACTTCGGTGCGAGCTTTTGATAGAACAAAAAAGGAGGTGATTGAGGAATTCCACCTTGATGTGCAAATAGGACCGGTCGTCTTCAACATCCCCTTTCAAGTACTAGACATCCCTACCACATTTAATTTCTTGCTAGGTCGTCCTTGGATACATATTGCTGGAGCGGTGCCTTCAAGTTTACATCAAGCTGTGAAGTTTGTGATCGAAAGGAAGCTAGTCACTGTCTACGGCGAAGAAGATCACCGAATTTATCATGAGATAGCTATCCCCTATGTGGAGCCAGACTGTGAGTTTGAGTCGAGCTACCACTCATTCGAGTTGGTATCCACCATTCATGCTGCTCGCAACTCATCGCTACCCACCCTTGAAGTTTCAAATACTGCCCTCATGGTGGGAAGAGTGATGGTTAGGAATGGTTTTGTTATTGGTAATGGTCTTGGAAGAAATGGTCAAGGCATCCGAAACCCCATTGAAGCTCCTCAGAGGTCCCGTTCTGCTGGATTAGGGTACCGTGGAAGAGGTAGACAAAGTCCTGGAGGACGAAGACAAGAAATACAGAACCCGCCACCTAATCAAGAGCGAGGGAGGCGAGACTCACCACCGCCAAGCATTCATGAGACATTCCTTGGTCCTCTAATAATGATGCAAGATTAAGCGGAAGTGATAGACACCCTGGGGCAGCCAAGCGGCAAATTCAACTATCTAGTGAAGTGTTCGGCTCCTCCCAGCTTTTACATTGACCCTCATGACATAGTCCCAAATGGATGGGATGGCATGGACAATCCAACACCCCCGGAGGCAAAAACCCTGATGATGCATTGGAAGGAATCACAAGCATGTTCGATGATGTCATCATATGAGCCATTGACGAATGACCTCCAAAAGAAATGGGCCCTAGCCCACAAGAGTAACTCATTTATTGCTTTTCCACATTCTCTTGCGTAGGAATCTTTATTGCTTTCTAGGAATTGTTTTCAATTTCTCCTTTTTTTGCTTTCTTTTTAGGGCTTGAAAATCGTATTTTCCATTCAATAAATGTAATTGATTGATGAGTATCAATAAAATTACAATTTTTTGTTTTGAGGGCATGATGAGGTACACCAAACCAACCCGGTGATGATATCCAGCCGATAAAAAAAAAAAAAAAAAAAATCTAAGGAGAATTCTCGAAGCACTGGCTTCATCATGCTTCCTCGTGTCAAAATGTTTCAAAAATACTTCTACAAGTGCTTTTCAAAAATCCTTCAAAAGTCTTTCATAAAATAAAAACAAAAACAAAAGATGTAACTTACTTTGTTTGTGTTTCTAATTTATTTACTTCATGTTTCAGGAACAGTCTTACGGCATGCAAAATGTGGAAACCATCCAATCCAATACAACAAATGCTGATATTGACGACCCGAAGATTCCATTGAGGTGCGGCATAGCTGGGAAAAACACGAAAAGGCCAAAGCCCATACATCCGAGCAGACCGTCACTATTAATTTAGGTGACACTAAAGAGGCCAAGGAAGTGAAAATTGGGGTGAATCTCCCTGAAGACGAGGCCGAGCGCTTAATTCAGCTATTGAAGGAATATCAAGATGTCTTTGCATGGACCTATGCTAACATGCCTGGTTTAGACCCATCAATCGTTGAGCATTGCTTCCTACGAATCTAGATGTGCCACCCAAGAAGCAGAGACTGCAGAGGACTAAACCCGAACTCTCAAAGAAGATAAAGGAAGAAGTAATGAAGCTTTTGAAGGTGGGATTCATTGAAGTCTCACAATATCTTAAATGGGTGACTAACATCGTGCCAATAATGAAGAAGGATGGCCGAGTTCGAGTCTATGTCTACTATCGAGATTTGAACAAGGCTAGCCCAAAAGATGATTTCTCATTACCTCACATAGATGTCCTTGTGGATAGTACTGCTGGATTTGAACTATTCTCATTTATGGATGATTTCTCTGGGTACAACCAAATAAGGATGAAGGAGGAAGACAAGGAGAAGATTGCATTTATCACCCTGTGGGGAACCTTTCATTATAAGGTCATGCCATTTAGACTCAAGAACGCAGGGGCAACTTACCAAAGAGCTATGGTAGCACTATTCCATGATATGATGCATTGGGAGATTGAAGTCTATGTTAATGATATGATTGCAAAGACTCGGCCTAGAAAAAGCCATATCGAAACCTTGAAGAAGTTGTTCGATCGACTCCGTGAGTTCAAGCTTCGACTAAATCCCGCTAAATGCGTGTTCGGAGCAACATCCGGTAAATTACTTGGATTCATCGTGAGCAGTAAAGGGATTGAGATTGACCCATCCAAGGCTAAGGCCATATGCGAGTTGCAACCTCTATCGACGGTGAAAGAAGTCTGGAGTCTTTTGGGGAGATTGAATTACATTGCTCGATTCATTTCCCAACTTTCTGAAACCGCCAAGCCGTTCTTCAAGCTCCTAAAGAAGAATGCACGAGTCAACTGGGATAATGAGTGTCGAGAAGCATTCGACAAGCTGAAGTAATACCTGATGAATCCACTAGTTCTTATCTCGCCTTTGCCCGGGCATCCTTTGATCCTCTACCTCACCATTCATAATGAATCACTGGGTGCAATGTTGGCTCAGGAAAGTCCTATCGATGGAAGAGAACGAGCCATTTATTACCTGAGCAAAAAGTTCACTGTATCATAACTGAAATATCCTAATGTTGAAAAAACATGTGCTGCATTAGTGTGGGTATTGCATAGGCTGTGATAGTACACACTGCATTATCAGACGTTCCTCGTGACTGAGAACATCCTATCAAGTACTTGCTTGAGCTGCCAGCTTTGGTGGGTAAGTTGGCAAAATGGCAAATTTTGATCTCGGAATTTGATGTGCAATTCGTGCCACAAAAGTCGGTTAAAGGTCGAGTGATCGCTGATCTATTGGCCGAGAATTCAGGAGTCTCAAATGACAATGACAGTTTCCTAGATGACCGTATCTTGAGTGTAAATGAAGACTCATGGACAATCTTCTTTGATGGAGCTGTGAACTTGTCCATTTCTGGTACTGAGGCAATTCTGATATCCCCATATGGACAACACCACCCCGTAGCTACGAAATTGATATTCACATGCATTAACAACATAGCTGAATACGAAGCTTGCATCATTGGGCTTCAAGCCGCAATTGAGATGGGCGTGGCCAAGTTAAAGGTGTTCGGGGATTCAGCACTAATCATACTACAAACTGTGGGTGAATGAAAGACTAAAGACGCCAAATTTTTCCCGTACCACGAGTACTTAGAAAATCTGATAAAGGAGTTCGAGGA
This sequence comes from Eucalyptus grandis, assembly GCF_016545825.1. Lineage (NCBI taxonomy): Eukaryota > Viridiplantae > Streptophyta > Magnoliopsida > Myrtales > Myrtaceae > Eucalyptus > Eucalyptus grandis. The sequence goes on from NC_052614.1 coordinate 54,596,131, forward strand.
AATTTCGTTCGAATACTTGCCAAGGTCTCATAATCAATTTGTGGATGCACTCGCGACTTTGTCATCTATGTTGCAAGTCACTGCTGGGTTAGAAGTCGAGCCTTTGAAAATAGAGGTTTTGCCGAAGTTGGCTTATTGTATGATCGTGACCGAAGAACTTGATGAAAAACCATGGTATTACGATATCATGAGCTACATTAAAAAACATGAATTTTATGAAGGAAGCACTCGGGCTAATAGAAAGTACATCACAAAGATGGTGACTAACATTGTGATTCAGTTTTATTGCGGTGTGTAGATGCAGCCGAAGCCACTCAAATCATGCAGGAAGTACACGAAGGAGTATGTGGCCCTCATATGAATTGGCACATTATGGCTAAGAAGATTATGAGATTAGGCTACTATTGTCTCACACTAGAAAGTGACTGCATCAAGCATGTACGAAGTTGCCACCGCTGCCAGATCCATGGTGATAAGATAAACATCCCTCCAACTGAGCTGCATCAATTCTCTGAGCCATGGCCCTTTTCAATGTAGGGCATCGATGTGATTTGCCCAATAAATCCTTAAGCTTCAAATGGGCATCGATTCATTTTGGTAGCAATAGATTATTTCTCCAAATGGATCGAAGCTACGTCTTTTGCAAGTGTTACTGCTTGCAATGTTGCAATGTTCGTCAAGCATGACATAATTGCTTGTTATGGCGTTCTGAAGCAATCGTCATACACAACGGGACGAATTTGAACAACAAACTTGTTGATGAATTGTTCAACAAATTCAAGATCAAGCATCTAAATTCGTCCCCTTACCGCCCTCAAATGAATGGGGCTATTGAAGCGGCCAATAAGAACATTAAGAAGGTCTTAGCCAAAACAGTCGAGAATTATCGAGATTGGCATGAGAGGTTACCCTTCGCACTGATGGCATACCAAACATCGATCCGCACTTACACTGGGGCAACCCCTTTTGCTCTAGTGTACGGCATGGAGGCAGTTTTGCCTGTGGAAGTAGAAATTCTTTCCTTGAGAGTTTTATCCCAAGTAGAGTTGTTTGAGGCTGAATGGTCGCAACAAAGACATGAACAATTAAACCCGACTGATGAGAAAAGACTAAAATCTATTTGCCATGGCCAAGCCTATTAGCAAAGAATCGCCAAATCCTTCAACCAAAAGGTGCGACCGAGACATTTCGAGGTAAATGACCTTGTTCTAAGGAAGCTATTACCGATTTTTCCGGATCCCAAGGGCAAGTTCGCTCCAAATTACAGCGGTCCATATGCGGTGAAGAAGGTACTTCTTGGAGGCCCCTTGATCTTGGTGGAAATGGATGGTCGTGAGTTTTCCACTCTAGTTAATTCTGATGCTGTCAAGAAATACTACTCGTGATAGCATTTGTTGTGTCATGTTTTGAACTACAAGCATTTTTATGATGAATAAATTGCCTCAATGAGTTGTAAATTACATTGTCCAAATTTTTTTGCAAATCTTGCATATTTTCCTTGATGAATTGTGTGAGATAAATTAGATGTGTCAAATGAGATATTTTAGAATGAAGAAAGGCAAACCCTATTTCCATGCACTGTTTCATACACTAACCCACAGTGAGTTGTGTGAAAAATTCCATGCCCACAAGGAAGAGGGCTATCTCGCAAGGGGTATGTCAACCAAGGTGATGAGAGGCATTCTTTTCTCTATCTCAAACACTATAGGTGATCCATTGCTTAACCCTTTGAGCCCCATACACTTATGGTGATTCTTTTAAAATTATCCCTCTCAAGGATCATCCCACATTGGGACAAATTTGAAATGAATGGTAGGACTTTTCTTACTCACACTTGCATCAATTTTCGAGAATTGCTTTCGCAGCGTAACTTCTACTGTAATTTAAAATGCTTTAGGATGATGAAGAGCAGTCATTTCTCTATCCTATACAATTTTATCCATTGCATAGCCCATTTGAGCGTATGAATTCATTTCATATTAAACCCAGTTAGTGATCATCCCTCACACTGGGGCAAGACATAAAACATTCAAGTGGCATGAACTAGAATCCTGACAAAATGGAGATTTTGGCCCAGGAAAATAAGTGCAAGGAATGGGGCATGAAAAAGCAGTGTGCTTGGTAAAAGTAAGGCCGATGCCTAAAGAAAAAAATCAAACACTTGATATAGTAAGTCATACCCCGAACAAGGCGGCAATGAAAAACTCAAATGCTGTTGGAATCAATGGATTCAAAGAAAATCTTCGACATTGGAGAAGAAAATTAGTTGAGATGTCAAGATGATCACTGACTTTGACCCCCTAAACACTTTTTGAGCCTAACGATCCTTTCGTTTCTCAACCCATAAACCAAGCCTACGTTACGTTCCTTGCAAAATCTATTCAAATTAGGGCACTTGAATTAATGTAAAAGTTCATATGTTTGAAAGCATTGCTTGAAGAAATGCGGGTAAGATAATTTCTACTTCATTTTGTATATTTCTTAACTTGTAAATCTCAAGACAATCACAAAATGTCATTTTTCAATAGCTTTGACTCACAGAGTCCCCTTTGTTAAGCAATTAACCAAGCCAACATTACAATCCCTATTAAAGACCTCTCAGATTGGTAAGGTCGTACCACTTGCGAGATTGCTCGAACCCTTGTTTGGTATGACAATGGTGAGATAGAATAATCGTCAAGATCCTACATCAAAGATCAAGATGAAATGGCCATTTTAATGAGGATGAGTGAAAAGTCCTCTCAGAAATATCCTTCATTTGACACATCCATGACACTCATGTGCTCGGATTGGAAAATTCTTTTAAAATCTTTCCCAGTGGAAATTAGGTGATGTAAGATCGATATAAATCATCTCACATGAACCTCACTTGATTTAATGCATGTATGTGAATGCATATTGCCTCTCCTACGATCATGTTTTGTAGGAGACCCCAGAGGATCAGAGGTGTTACTAGGTAAGTATATCTCTGTCCATACCTTAAATACTTGTTATTGCATAGGTATTCCCTTTTAAGTATACCGATACTCAATTGAGTTGTCCCCCAAAGATTTTTTTTTTCTCCAGATTCATTCTGATTAAGGCGACCGAAGAATGGTTCGAGTCCTGGTCAAATCGTCTCTGTTGCAAGGCTGGGCGACCGAAGAATGGTTCGGGTCCTAGCCAAGCAAAACCTCCGTTTAGGCGACCGTAGAATGGTACTGGTCCTAGACAACACCTATTTCCCTATTTAGGCGACCGTAGAATAGTACGGGTCCTATACAACATATATTTCCCAATTCAGGCGACCGTAGAATGGCACGGGTCCTAGACACAACCAAACATTGCCATACTGGGCGACTATAGAATGGTACAGGTCTTGAGAAAGCAGTTTCCTACAAAACACTGCCATACTGGGCGACCGTAGAATGGTACGGGTCCTAGGAAAGCAGTCTCTTTGCAAAGCCATGTTACTATTCTGGGCGACCATAGAATGATACGGGTCCTGGACATGTAACACCCACTATCTCGAATTACTCTATCCTCTTCGAAGGCAAAGTTTTTCCAAGTAGGTTCATTTGCATTTGCGTCTCCGTGCATCATATAAATTGCATTCAAAAAAATGGAATTCATTTTCGAACAAAAGTCATTCATTACATACGCATAACCAAAATTTAGGTCTCAATTTATCTTTGAATGCAACATTTACGAGTCCACTTTGAAACTGTTGATATCTAAATTTTTGCATAAAAAATGGGTTAATTTTTACCCCAAAAAAATAAAAATCACATGGCATATAGTTTAGAGATATTTATGTTATTTTGTTTTGTTTATTTTATTTTATTTTATTGGACCGACGGCGAGCACGAGATCTTTCACATATTCCGCTGAGATTTTTCACATATTCGGGTAATATACACTGAGGGACATTTTTGAGCAAAAAGGAAATTCTTGGATAGAATATGCAAAAAATACAAAAGAGAATATCACGTGTGGTGCAACGATATATTCAGGGGAATTATGCACAGGTAAAGTGAGAAAAAAAATATATCGCGAACCACCCGTGGTGGCGGCGTAGTGGTTGAGCTTCAATTCCTTTCGGGAGAGGTCTGAAGTTTAAATCCCTGCATCGTCTGCCTTGTTGGAAAGGAACCCACGACTTGCCCGGGCGAGAAGGGTGGTGGTGACTCTCTTGCTCTTCCGGGGTTTACTCCGTTGCGAGCGGCGCATGGAGGTTCCCTAGGTACCAAAAAAAAAAAACAAAAAACAAAATATATCGCGAAGATACAATTTTCGGACCTATAAGAGACATTGTGCATGAATTAAAGTGCGGGGGCTCTCTCGTTTTTTCGAAAAAAGGTGGAAGAAGAAAAGTCAAAAGGAAAAGAAAGAAAGAGAAAGAGAGAGAGAGAGAGAGAGAGAGAGAGAAAAAAAAATAAAAAAAAAAAAAAAAGGAAGGGGGCCACCGCATCGTCTTCTTCGTGAGGGGAGAAGCTCGGACGGGCCAGCCTGCCCCGTCGGGCCGCCATACCGGCACCGCGTCGCCGGACACCACCGCACCTCGCCACCTCGCTGTTCTGCTCGCTGCCGCCACCGCTGCGCCGCCGATCTCGCCGCTCCGTCTGCTCCTTGACGCCTGCGCTTGAGATCTGCTCACGACCCAGCACCAGTGATTAGTGGCGACTCCTATATAAAATTCATTTGCATGTTAAAAAACTTGAACCTAAGTCGTGAATTGGTATAGGCTTGGGAGAGCCCAAGCTAAGTCTAGGTTTAGTAATCTATTAGCCAAACTCTAGGTGGTGCACCCGGAATTTAGGTCACGACAATTCCTAGTGATCACATTGTTCAAAAAAAAATCAAGATATATCTTGGAATGAAGGGACTCAGGAGTTTCATATCATTACGGAAGCAATCTAGGAATTATAATAGGTCCTTTTTAACCCAAAAGCGCTATGTGACTTATTGTCGGGATTTAAGTACTTGAGGGTGATTTCATTAAGTCATTATAATGTCAGCGAGGTACTAGATTGCATTGGCAAATTGAGGCACCTAAGGCACCTTCATATGTCGTATAGTGATATTCAAATGCTTCCAAAGTCAATTGTTGCATTGGACAAGCTAGAAGCTTTGAGGTTGAGGGGCTACAAATATCTTATTGAATTACCTAAAGGTATGGAGAACCTAATCAATCTAAGACTTCTCAACATTACCAATACTCGAACCTAAGAGTGAAGCCACTAATTATAAGTAATTTGGTGGGTCTTGAGAGGTTGTCTAAGTTTGTAGTGGGAGCGGAAGATGGATCAAGGTTGAAGGAGTTGAAAAACCTAAAGAATCTTGGAGAGAAATGGTGCATCTCTAATTTGCATACAATTCAAGAAGTTGGAGATGCCAAGGATGCTAATTTACTCATGAAGGAAGGAATATGCCAATTGAACATGCAATGGAGTGAAGATTTGGAAAATTTCCGGAATGAAGAGCTTGAAGCAAAGGTCCTTAACTTTCTTCACCCTCACCAAAACCTTGTAAATCTCAAAATATCCTACTATGGTGGCCTAAACTTCCCATCATAGTTAGGAAGTCCATCATACATTAAAATCATGCATTTACATTTACATGGGTGGCGCAAGGCCAAAGCATTACCATCACTTGGGCAGTTGTTTTCATTGAAAGAACTCTACATCAAAGGTCTCCATGCAATATGCACGATAGGATTTAAATTTTACGAAACTATAAGTCCTTTTCCATCCTTAATAACTTTGGAATTCAAGAACATGCCATTATGGGAGGACTAGTCTCATCGCATCAGCACTAAAGAAGTAGGAGTTTTATTCCCTCGTCTTGAGCATCTCATCATTTCGGGTTGTCCTATGTTGATCGGAAGAATTGCCTAGTCAACTAAGCTCCCTAATAAAGCTCGAAATCAACTCTTATCCCCGTATGGATGCCTCTTCCTCCATCATTAGCCTTCCATCTCTCAATGAATTGAACTTTGGAGGTTGTAATGAGGGGGTGCTAAAGAGTTTGGTAAATCTAACATCTTTAACGGCTCTTGTCATAGAAGGTGTTGTTGGAGTAACTTGCTTAAATCATGAGTTTACAAGTTCCTTGATCAAGCTAGAGAAGTTGGAGATTGAAAGTTGTGAAAAGTTAATATCCTTATGGCAAGACAAGAATATAATTCAAAATTTCGCTTGTTTTGAAGAGCTTATTTGTCAGCAAATGTCGGGAATTCATAATTTTTGTGGCTGGAGAAGGAGATATAGAGCTACCTAGCAATCTCGAGACTATCAACTTGAGGGATTGCTTCAATTTAGAGAAGCTCCCAAGCAAGATGCACACCATCTCTTCTCTTAGACACTTCACAATCAATAATTGTCCAAAACTCATGTCCTTCCCCGAAATAGGTATACCCACATCTATGATTTCTTGCGGTGACATGACCACTTGTCTACAAGACTTAAGAATCTCCGGATGCAATTCGTTGCCAACCTCTCCATTCAGCATGGGTAGATTTCTACCTGCGATCCTCATGAGACTTGAAATTAGTTAGTGCAAGGGAGTGGAATCGCTCGCAAAGATTAATCTAGATAATCTAAAGTAGGTTCAAGTGATTAAAATTGGAAGTCTCCAAAATTTGAGAAGCTTACCTCAAAACTTTCACACACTATCCCACCTCACTTCCTTGATGCTGGTGTGATTGGCCTACTCTGGAGCTGGAGTGCTTCCCTTTCTTCCTCCTGGCATCTCAAGCTTTTCGCTCTCTAATTGTCCGAAGGTAAAATCGTTACTTAATCAGTTGCATCAACTTACATGTCTCTGTGATATGGAAATTATTAATTGTGAGAGCATAACGCGCTTCCTCAACGGAGGATTGCCACCCCAACTACTAACAATTCATGTAGCAAATTGCGTGAATATGAAGCAGCCAATGACCGAGTGGCTTGCCCCACTCACCTCCCTTCAATCCTTGTGGATGGACGGCAGCATTGGAGGAGCAGGAGAGGAGGAGAATTTTTTGCTTCCGCTCCCATCCTCCCTGCTCTCTCTCAAAAATTTTCATATGCAGAACATGGACAAGACTGTCCAGCAGTCTCCCTCACTCTCTTCGAAACTTGTGGATCTTCATTTGCCCGAAGCTGAGGGAATTACCCTAAGATGGCCTCCCTCCCTTCCTCCCTAAAAGCACTCGAGATCCCAGGATGTGAGATTCTGGAGAAGCAATGCTCGAAACCGACCGGCCGTTATTCGCCCCTCATCCGCAAAATCCCGCAAGTTACATTCAGTTAGTTTGTAGCTAAGTCCGTTACATGAAAGGGATAATGATAACCTTCACTTTAAAATAAAGGGTAAATACCTTGAAAAACCCCAAACTGGTACACTTGTGACAAATTTACCCAAAACTATTTTTTTGACCACCAAAAACCCCAAACCGGTATACCTTTGACAAATTTACCCCAAATTGGTACACTTGTGACAAATTTACCCTATGTTAGTTTTCGTTAAATTTTATTCTCAAATTATTAAGTTAAATGGCACATAACGGTTAACCGGTATACCAATTTAGGATTTTACGCTCGTTTGTCACAGTTTACAATTTTTGTGATTTTTGTAGTATTAATCCAATTTAGCAGGGGTATATTTGTCACAAATTTACCGGTTTAGGGTTTTTTGCGATTAAATAAATTAGTTTGAGGTAAATTTGTCATAAATGTACCGGTTTATGGTTTTTTATAATCGGTTGGGGTAAATTTGTCACGATTTACCGGTTTAGGGTTTTTCATGGTCAAAAAAATAGTTTTGGGTAAATTTGTCACAAGTGTACCAGTTTGGGGTTTTCTAGGGTATTAACCCTAAAATAAAACATGGCCTCTTTTTCTTTCTGCTTTTTCTGCTCTTCCCTTCCCCCGGACTCACGCCCATTCCACATTAGGATTCACAGTTGTATATTTAATTTTATGTTTATAGATGTGCATAAGCTGTAATATTGATGTGATCGATAAACCGTATGTTGATATTCAAATGAAATTAATAAAGTGGGCTATAGCCACCATCCATATACTGTAAACAAGGGACTAGATTAAACAATTTGGAAGTTTATGGACTAAATTATACATTAGAAATAGTTCTTGCATCATATCGAACAAATTAAAAGAATAAAAATAACATCGCACGTTAGATCAAAGTTTAAAAACTATTAGTTTCTCAAGGGATGAAGAATAAAAAACATATCATGCGACGGACGATGTGCACATATGTTCGTCTTGCAGTTTACTGTATCGGACATGCAAAAGTGATGGGCGAAAAGCAAAAATATATAACTGGGAACGTGTGATTTGATAAAGAAGACAAAACTTGGCATCTAAAATTTGATTTACAGCCACCTGGGAAGCCCATACATGCCAATACGGAATTTGAATACAAGAGAATATTTTTCAGAAAGTACACAGATGACAACGCGAAACCCAACATATGTAGTCCGTGTAACGAAAGTTCAAGGACTGTTTACGAAATAAAATTCCGAACATTGTTTTCTCAAACTCTCCATCTATTACTCGAGCAAAATAAATGTCATAATAAAGAGCGATAAAGTAGTGAAATTCTATTTACCAAAAAAAAAAAAAAGTAGTGAAATTCGAAACCAAGTGTGTGGGCCCTCAGTCCAAAACTAAGTGTACGAGGGCTGCATGCCTGCGCCAGATTTGGGTGTTGCAGCCCAAGCTGGGTCTAGGCAAGGGCCACAATGCCCTAGCTCAGGGTTGGCAGCCCTCACTAGATTTTGGTTGAGGTACTGCACACCCTTACTTTAGCCGGTGAGAGGTCCTCACTAAAAGCTGGTGAGAGCCACGACACCCTCCCCTAATACCAACTCACTAAAAGCTGGTGAGATGTCCCAACTCTGGCCCTCAAAGCCGGTGAGGATCGACCATGACCCTCCCCCAATGCCAACTAAGGTCGCTGGCCTTGGCATAAGTGTAATAGATTAAAAACTTTTATGGTACTTTTCCCTCATTTTAGGGCTGCTCTTAAATGTTGCATACACAACGTTGGTATGCTAATCTGCAATGGAGACCAAATTTGTTTCTGGGTGCCATGCCATGCTGCCCGTGTATATATAGTCCTTAACGTATTGACTGCAGAGACGGCGAATTACGATCTAACTGTTACAACTCCACCATGATGAATGAAGACGTCACCATCGTCTTCTATGGACACGTTTGCAGCTCGCGCATGAAGTTTGCCGTTGACCAGATACAATATTAACGTCCACTGGCTGTGGAGGCACAGTTCCGACTTCAGGACTCCAGAGTCAGATACGAAATACTCGATTTGTTTAATTATCAAGTGGTTGGAGAAAACCATCTGTCTTGCTACTTAACCATTGCAGGTATTCTATCTCCTTTGCAATGAACGTTAAATCTTTGCTTGCTTGTATAAGAAAAAAAAGAACCTTGTTAGCATCGCAACTTTTGAAGATACAAGAATTGCAGTTTAGGTGGGCCTTTGATGATTTCACCTCATGGTCTGCCCATCAAATTTTTGCTATCCTGTTCTTGCTCATTAAGGAAAACTATATGGAATATATTAAGTCTAATCATAAAGTAAGACAGCCAACTTTCTGCTGGTTAACTTTTCTGAGGATAGACCAACCCAAAAAAAACCCTTCTGAGGGTAGCCCATCCCCATAAACATTTTCATACAAGAACCAAAACGTATGCTTTATCGCAGTTGCATATTAACATCTGCCCAATCAGTTGTATCGAGGAGCATCACAGCAAATACACATGTAATCGCAGATATGAGCGGTGCTTAAATTGAAAACTCCACTATGTATATTATATACCAAAAATCTATCACCAAGCGCAACAGAGAACCATCGAACCAACAAAATTTGCCACTTCAACCGTTAATAACAGGTCCTACAACTCCTACCAACCACAGACAGAAAGCAAGCTGAGAAGAAGAAGCAGCCTAATGAATCTCCGAGAACAAAGTTTGAGGATGAGATCATCTGTCACATCGACGTCCAGCACAATCTCCTCAAGCGAACTTTTTCCTGGCAAAAAGAAATTTTTATTAGCATAATAACGATAAAAAAAAAAAATGACAATGGTGCATAATATCTGAGATACGGAAACAGAATGTCAACCGTCATGAACACATGCCTCGGTGTTGTCATGATTGTAGCGTATCGAGAAGAGGCACCTGCAGCCCCTAATATCATGCATTCTCCTCTGAATTCCTATGACATGAGCATCATAATAAATTGCCTGATCCCTCCTCTCCTGAAGTTAAAGAAATTGTATAAAAAAAGAAAAGAAAAGAAAAAATCAGATAAGTGCCTTAATGGACAGTAAATCAATATAAATTAGTAAAAAGATGGGCTGCATCAATAAACACCTGGAAGCAGAGGACAAGGTCCCCAACTTTAACCTTGTCACATTCCGAACTCTCTAGCGGGACTGAGCGTTGCCTAATACCCTTTTTCACATTAATCCATTCATCCTCCTCAGCCCCAAACCCAACAAATCTGACAAGAACTTCCTTTAAGAAATGGCAAATTGTTAAGAATTTAGGCGACTAGTAAGACAAAACATAAACAGATTGTTCGTTAAGATTCTTGTAGAGACACTTACAGCTTCACCTGAGTCTAGAAACCTGTGGCCAAGAAAATTATCAACATCATACCTGCATGGAGAAAAGTCTTTCAGCAACTCTCATACTCCAGTTGAAAAGGGAACTTCCATATATTTGTACATACACAACACAAGCAATAATGAATCTAACCCCAAATTCCAAGTGCACAAGATTAGTTATAAGTGATTTTTAGTATAAAATCACCAGACCAAGCAGTTGGCTTCTTCGAGGTGAGTTTAAACAGCATAAAATTTCATGACAGGAGGCAGACTACAGTCATACTCCAGGAGATTATTAGCTTAACTTCCATGGCCAAGTTATTAAACGAACAAGCAGCCTTGTCATTAGAGTACTGTTACACTCACATGAAATAATCGAGTTTTTAGCTAATAGCTGTTCATTGAACCTTTATACCTCAAGTAATGTTCATGAGAGTAATATTAGGCTCCCACCACAGATTCGAGTTTTTAGCTAATAGCTATCCATTGAGCCCTTATACCTTGAAAAGTAATGTTCACAATCTGATTAAAGAAACAAAAATGTTGGCAAGAAAGCCTTTATTTCAGGTGAGTGAGCTATTACCATGCCCCATCTTTTGAAGACTTGGCCTCAAATTCCAATTCTGTTAAGTCTGAGATCTTTTGCCCTGCTATTGAAACAGCAACACAAATAAGGCACTCCAATCTACAAGATCATGCCTTTACTGGTCAACTTGAAAACTAAAAAAGTGTTTGAATTTGTAATCACTAGCAAGCAAGAGGAATATCTAAAACTAGGGTCAAAAAGGTATATTCAGCATCTGGCTTGAGAGATAACTAGATCCGGCACACGAGCTGCACACAAGCAGAGTGCTTTTAGTCTTTGTTGCTTTTGTGCATGATGGACATTACAATTTTTCTCAAATCAATTCACATGCATATATATTAAAAGAAAACATTAGTGTATTCCAATCTAATACGAGTTGTAAGACTTTCTTTTGTGGAGGCAGTTACAGATGGACTTGGTATGTGGACAAACATGTGTCATGGAGGGTGACAATTAATGCCTAATGGAGAGGGAGAGTGATCAATTGATGCATTTGCGCACGTACACATTTCCCAAATTAATTTATATTTTCAGCACAGACTTGATAAACTATGAATTATTTAAGTGGTATTCTTGGAAGCCACTAAAAGTACAAGAAAAAACCCATGTTTAGCTTAAATTTTATACATGTTTCATGAATTTAGTTAATCCTAACCTGTTTGACCCAACATTAAGTTAAGAAGCTGAATTACCACATTTTCCACATTCTATAACTTCACATTGCTACATCCAAGCATCCTTACCTATCTATGGAAATTTTTCCAATTCAACATTAGAGTGAAGGAAAGAATTATGTGGTGATGTAAAGTTATTTCCATAATTCACACTAAATAACCAAGTATAAGCAAGGTATCTTCAGATGGAGAAAATCTTCTCTCCACATAAGCTGGAGATACATGGGACTGCATTAAATGATCGTCTATTAACCCACCGAAATAATCATGTGAATACAAATTTATCTGGATATATACATTTGAATGATGTGACAGGAGCATAAGAACCTTTAGGCATTTGAGAATTTCCATTTGTTTTATCAATAGGGCAATTTGCTGGTATCTCAGACTCGTTCTTGCCAGAATCAGGGGCAAAAGTAACTTTGTGTTGCTCTTGTTGCCTCTTCTCGAACCAACTCTGGACCTAGCATGTTCACACAGTGACACACGACCAGGAAATCTGCAATTAGATGTGAGGATAAAAAGCTGAAGACCCACGATGCAAGTGAAAATTCTCAGTACCTCCATCCACTTTATCAAAGGCTTTCCAGCACGACCAGCAGAGCGACTGTGAGTACACGAGGACAAGACAGAAAATTAGATACCAAATGAGAAGCAACAGGATCAAAGTTTAAGGAAACCATGCATTCATATTGAAGAAAAAAAAAATGAATGTTCAATTACATTTTCCAGATAGAGAGATATGTAAGCTTAAACTTACTTGAAACTTATTGCAATTTTCCGACAAAATTCCTTACTACATGTCTCTTCTCCTGATTTTTCCAGCAACATCTCCAATTTCTCAATCTGCTTGAAAAGATTGACAAAAGTTATCAGCATCATAGGACTATGTCACAGTTGATATTAACACAAATAGAACACGGCCTAATTACATAAAAAGATGTGTATTTCATGATTTCTGCAATTTTACTCGAGCTTCAAACATTTCAGTTATATCCTAAACTCTCCAGTCAGTTTAAATATGCCTCCTGCTCACCCTACTCACCATCTGTCCTAAAAAGTTCTATCAGATCAAACTACATATTACAAATGAGCCTCTCAATATCATTGTAGTAGATGAGACACCATGAGCTGAGATCAGAACCATAATGAGCAGGGCAGAAATTAAACCATTTAAGCGATTTCTATCGCAGGTGAAGAGTATCCTCTCTGCTCTAAAACCCAACAACAACAAAATAAAAATGGAAGACAATGTTCAGGGACCTTCAATCACGTCCTTTTAAGAGGAGCAAAGATCCTCTCAGGGGTGTATACACCTGCCTTGTAAGTAAAGCATCCACAGGACACTCAACGACCCTAGCAAAGAACTCTTTTCCTCTCTTTCACAACATTCCCAGGCTCTTTGCATTGCCAATGCAAAAATAAGCAAGGGCCTCCTTCTGACCTAGCTTTTGGTGAAAATTCAAAGGTTAAAAAATGTTTAAAGGGAAATGTGAATGGGTTTCAACTTTAAAATGCATCTTTCTCCATCCTACTTCCAATCATCACTTGTCGATACGATGATTACAATCTACAAGTCCTTTCCTCTCCAGCTTTTCACCGAAAACAGAAATACTTACCGCCCAATACCTCCAAACAAGGCAAATATTCAACTAGGATCCCCTCAACCACTTCCCGAAAAGCTCGACGATCAGCTCATGAATCTTTCTTCACAAAACAACCCAACTATTATATCTGCCCGCAGTTTCATAAAATCACGAAAACACAAGGTACAAACTTATTACAGACATCAGAGCTAGCCGCATTACCGAACCTTCACTTCACAAACACGCGCAAACGCCATTCCGAACAAGCCCACACGAGTTTCCAGCATATCTCGAAGAACAAAGCCAATAATGTCTAGAGTCCATGATTCAAGCCTCCAACAGACCCCGACCCAGATGAAACGAACCACGCGAGCAAAAGAAAAAACGACAAAGACCGCAACTTTACCTCGGCATTCGTGAACCCAGAGAAGGCCTCCCTATGCCTGGGACGGAGGCGATCCATTCGCGCTTCCTTCAGCAAATGCGCACCACAGAACAACAACAACAACAACAACAACAACAACAAAGAAACACAAGATTTTGTCAACCTGGGATGTCCCAGGTCCCGCCAATCATTTCAGCAACGGGTATCTGGAAATGGGATTTGGACGGGGTTGCTGTCTGGCTATCACGGTGGTGACTGCTGCTAGAAATGGAAAAAACCCTAGAAAAGCCTAACGACGGTAGGGGGAAAAACCCAGGAAAGGAAACGCCTTTGCGAGCCGGTTCTCCTCCTGGCTGGCGCCCGGTCTGGCATGGAAATGGAAAAGGAAAGATCCCCCGTTCCCCCCCGGTCTTTCACCAAGAAAAAGACGAGACTAGATGCGTTCCATCATTGTGAATGTCGCCATTAATGCGGAGAATGGTAATGAAATATATGCTCAAATTCTATCAAGAAAAAAAAATAAAATATGAGACATTAGTTTATGGTTTTTTATTGATGGTGACATAAGTATGAGGAAATATGTCGACCACTTAAAATAATGCGAATTGACAAGACATGTGAATCCATAAAGTGATGGAATGTAAATTCCTCCATCTTGATGGTTGTCCTTAATTTTGTCAGAATGCTTTAATTTTGTGCCATTGGCTCTGTGCGAAAAATGCCAGCTAGTGATCTTTGCCTTGGTTTTCTTCATATCTTTGCCCCCATTTGTTTTCCTATTGCTTATAAAGAGTTAGAGGTGGTTTCTTTCCCAAGATCGTCCGGTTCCATATTTTTTAGGTTTCCTTTTTCATGGAATTTCTCCTTTGTATAACGGCAGTTTATCTTTTACGCATGTAACAGATATACAGTTCCAGATTTATTACCAAATTATGCATAAGAATTAACGGTCACCAATTTATACATTTGCTAGGATTTTCTTTTTTTCTTTTTTTTTGGTCGCGACATTTGCTAGATTTTTTTGTTCTTGGTCAGAACATTTGCTAGATTGAAAAGGTGCTAAAATGGCTACAAAAAGTAAGCTAGCTGATAAAGCTAGCCCGCGAGTATGCCGTGTAATTCAACCTCACGGGAGCTTTACTTATATTTGCATATTTATATAGATGGAAAAGGAAACTTGTTGAATGATCATACCACTACTAATACTGACTACCTCAAAACTAAGGTTAAATGTGCTTAGTGCTACGCACCTTAAGATTGACTCACAGGTAAGGATTTTCCATACTTTTAGGTCTGAACAGTTGTGAGTTCGATTTATGCTTTAAGAATTCATATTCAAATAAATGTATATAATAGTGGGTTGCTCTAATTCCTTTTTAGGTACTTGGGTTAATTAGAGTCATGCCCCGAGATACGAGAGAGATGTGCATAAATAGATATTATCAAGTCTTAGCAAAAATACATAGAATGTGCTATGAATGCTTTGCAATTATGTGTAATTGAATCATTTTCTCTTTGATGAGATATAAACTATAATTGAAGGATAAATTCCCATTTCGATCCTCATTTTGAGATTATGGAATGATCCAAACTTTGCTTATTAGAGACATAGGGTTTGGCATTAGGCCAAACATTCCTAGTTATTATGTATTCTTTCAAGATTATGCTATGATAACAATTTTTTTGATAAAGAGGTGAGTTTAACTCAATGCACTCAAAAACATACCTCCGACTTTGATCTACACGGTTTGCATTTTCGATTGGTTGCTCTTTTTATAACGAAAAAAATTCTCTTACTACTCTATTTTTTAATTTATTTTTTTAAAGACAAAATGCATTAAATATATGATAATCTAGGAGTTAGAATATTTTGACATGTAAAATTGTCTATCTTATTTTTAACTTAAAAAAAGGAGGATAAGTATACTATAAGTCCTAAAAATTGTCATGAAAATTTGATTAAGTCTTAAAACTTGTTATAAAAGTTTACTTGAATTTTAAAACTGTCAAAAAATTCAATTAAGTCACGAAAGTTCATTTAAGTTATAAAACTTTTAAAAAGTATAATCAACCTAATGATTTAATTGAATCATTTTGACAAATTTTACAACTTGATTATAATATAATTGTACTTTCATGATAAATTTTAGGACTTAATTATAATTTTTAAAAAATTTAGAATTTAATTACATTTTCTTAATAAGTTTAAATTTTCCAATACAATTATCCCTAAACAAAAAAAAAAAAGAATTCCACTTCAGTCAAGGGTCCGGACAGAGCACCCGTGCCAGCCATATCCGCTCCATCCCACCCGTGGAGCTGGAGAAGAAGAAGAAGAGATGGCTCGCTCTCTTCTCTCCCACTTCCCCATCCTCTCCAACTCCACCTCCCCCCTCGCCTCCTCTCTGTACTCTCTCTCTCTCTCTCTCTCTCTCTCTCTACTGTATGCACGGTTCTCTGTGCTTGTATGTGGGTGTGTGTGTTTGTGGGTGGGTGCGGGGACTGCTGCAATGTATGTGCAATGCCGTGTTTGAGCGTGCGTGCATGCGTAGAAGCAATGTGGGTATGGCCCTTTGCAATCTTGAAGCCATCAGATGGCGATTCCTCATTGCGTCATTTCTTCGAACAGGTCGTGTGCGATTGCGCCGAGCAAGTGCTTCCCAAGTTATCTCTTTGGCAGGCCCAAGGCCTCGAGCTTTCAATGTCTCTGCACTCTCTCGGTGTCCGAACCCGCTGTCCCAGAGACTTCCAGCTCTGTGAGGTACGCTTTATTTTTTTCACCTTTTCTCTGGGTGCTAAATTAATTGCCCAGTTGGTTTCTTTGGGTTTCGTTTGGTGATTCTGGCTTCATTGCTTTGATGCCCAATTGATTTCTTTGGGCTCGTTCGGCGGTTTTCTATCTGTTGCTTTGACTTGGCTTGACTTTGGAGTGTGACTGAGTGCGGAGTTATGTAGCCCATTGATGCTCATGGAGTTGCCCTACAGGAAAAGGATTGTTTCTGGAGTTCAGCCCACAGGTTCCATTCACCTTGGGAATTACCTCGGCGCCATTAAAAATTGGATTGAGCTTCAGGTTGATGTTGGTTTTCCTGTAAATTTTTGCGTTTGTACTTCTTGTTGTTTCTTCATTTATTCACTCCAGGTTTCAATGCTGCAGAACTCATATGACACACTCTTTTTCATTGTGGACCTTCACGCGGTATGTTTTTGGTTCGTTCATAGTTTTCTCTATTTGAAGATTATTAGAGGATATAAGGGTACTGGGTGATTAACCCTTCTTACTATTTGCATCTAGTGCAACTGAGAGAAAAGCAAGTCCATTTATGGTTTATTGTAGTTAAATTGACTGGAGGACAGCCCTCAACAGCATTATTTTTCCCGATATGCATGAGGTTTGTACATTTCCAAGGAAAAGGTCCCATTTCAATCAGATCTGTGATATTGTTGCTCATTTTCCTATAGGCTAGTGAACTAGATTGTGCCAGATCATGTAGGTTCATTATGCTATGCAAAACCAAAGTGTGCACCTTGATATTCCAAAAAGACATCGTTAGTGGTTCATAATGCTGTCTCACTGACCAACACTGAACGGATAAAAACTGTGGTTTTATATTTGGAGAAATTGAGTAGATGATGAGTGATTCACTTGAAGGAGTTAAACACGGAGGACAAATATTACGGGCAAGTTTTACATTAGTATCTAGGAGAATTCTCTTCCAGAACAACATAGCAGCATTGTGTCATAGGTCAATAGAAGATGTCTCTATCAGCCGGTTTTAGGCTTCTAAATAAGCTATCTAATGGACTATCATATTAACTATCAGTGAATGACACTGTAAAATTCAGAAGCTATACTAATGAGGACATTTCATACCCAGTAAACTTTTAGGTCGGCCAAGCTCTGGCCCTTGGACTGAGTCTTTTCTACTAGCTCCAGTCCTTGGACTAAGCTCTGATACCATGTAAAGGGAAAATTTTAGTTGTATTATTCAATAAAAGTCTATATAAACATTAAGTAATCACCAATAAAATAAGCCCTAAAGCCCTAAAGACCACTTTGTCCTTTTATACCTCTAACAGACCACTTCACCCTCTTATGCCTCTTGACAAATAAAAAATTTTGCGGCATTTTTGCACCTTCATGTCTTCCAATCTAATACAGGTGTGTCTCCTGTGCTTGTACTGTACATTCCTTGTTATTGGAGCCTTGAGACAGTTTCTTCCTCTAGCCTATCATGAAACTACATGCTATTGCCATTGGAGTTGGTTTTTATTTGGTCCTGACATTTCTTTTCAGTATTTATCCTTCCTTATACCATTTTTCAATAACCCTGTTGGACAAGAACCAGGGATAGGGTTAACTATTGTCACGCAATGCAATGACACTAAGAAGAAAAAATATAAAGAAATACACAATGGTGAAGGGGCAGTTGTGGAAGTCTGATTTATCAGACATGAATGGGCTTGGACATAACATCAGGCTGGGCATGGGCTATGTTGGGGCTAGGTAAGGAGAAAATTCCTCAACATCATGCCCGAGCCTGCTTATGCCCACCAATTGATCGTATCTGAAAAAATTTGTGTTCATGCCGATATCTTTGTGTGATTTACGATCTTTTGATCCTAATATGATATCTTCTAATCCAAATATAAGAATTAGAATGTGTGGGATGGAAAGGAAAACTCCAAGTTGCTTTCTTCATAGGCAGGCAAAAACTTTGAACCAGATATGGGAATAAATGTTTCCGAAGTTTTGTAAAATGCTTTCTAATGCCTGCTGAGGCTAGCTTTAAGACATCGTCATTTACAGATAACGCTACCGTATGAAACACAACAACTAGCTAAGTCAACCAGAGATACGGCGGCTATATATTTGGCATGTGGTGTTGACACTTCCAAGGTATTTTTCTCTCCCCTCCCTGCTTTAAAGCATTCTTTAATTTAAAGGAACAATCATCAATTATCTGCACTCCCATTCTACCTTTGATAGCATATGACTTGAATTGTCGTATACAGGCTTCTGTGTTTGTGCAATCCCATGTTCGTGCTCATGTAGAATTGATGTGGTTGCTGAGTTCAGCTACGCCAATTGGTTGGCTCAATAAAATGATCCAGTTTAAAGAGAAATCTCGCAAGGCGGTGCGTTTTAATTGTACGGAAGCTTCATCCTGATCGATATATTCTCCTTTACTTTTTACCTTCATATCATGTTGTGCATAAATTTGCTATCGTTTTACTTGTACTGGTCCATTGCTGCTGTTATTGTCATTCTTCTTAAGTACCATGAGCATCTTGGTTGATTAGTCTGAAAAAGGACTGCAAGTTCGAGTATTGAGGAAGGAAGTTCTTCATGCAATTTAATGGAGGAAAAAGTCTCACCTTTTCCCCTCTATTGTAAAGAACTAATGTTAAGCTTCTGCAGTTAAGTGCTAAGTTGTGTGCCTTTAATTGACTTTTGTCATGTACAAGCCCTTACTCCTTTGGGCAATAGCTCTTGGAACCTCTTTGAACTCTGAGCCACAGGATCAATCATTTGCAACAATTTTAATATAAATTCCCTGAAATGATTTGATTCATCTATTACATGATATATTTGTATTGGTGTAGCTTGACTGGTAATATTTCATAAACCTAGATATATCTCAATGACCAAACATGTGGCAGCAACTCGTAGGTTTTGAGATAAATGTTAAGCAGACACAGCAACCTAATCGGCATATAGACAATCTTTTGCTGTCATGTGCTTCTTTTATGTGTTATGAGTTAACAAAGTATTTTTTTCCTTTAATCTTAATTTCGATTTTACAGGGAGACGAAAATGTTAGTGTTTCTCTATTGACATATCCAGTTCTTATGGCTTCTGACATTCTCCTATACCAGGTAAAAACAAGCGATATATTGTTTTCTATTTGCTTACTATATGAATTACAAAAAAATCAATAGAACTTATTTAGTTAGTCTGTGACAAGTGTCTATTTTTTTCTGTGTTTCCTTTTTATGGCTCACCTTGTTGAGTGCTCGTGATGTTGGTTTACTTTTAGAACTATCAGTGATCATTAGTTCAGAACATCCTCATAAGCTTCACCATTAGAGGACAATTTTGCAGTCTGACTTTGTCCCTGTTGGTGAAGACCAGAAGCAACATCTGGAATTGACTCGTGAGCTAGCTGAACGTGTCAACTACTTATATGGAGGAAGGAAGTGGAAGAAATTGGGAGGGTGAGGATTTCCATTTTTCCACCTTGATACTTTTGGAAATTCTGGATGTCCTTTCCATTCAGCTTTTTGATCCTTCATTGTCCTCACTGTTTGTTACAGGAGAGGAGGAGCAATTTTCAAGGTAAGTTGCATTCTGAATGCTGAATTCAGGCTCAGGTCAATATAGACAGTTCAAATTGCAGTGCTTGCTATTTCTGATATAGGTTCCAGAGCCCCTTATCCCTCCAGCTGGAGCAAGAGTTATGTCACTTACTGATGGTCTTTCCAAGGTCATGGAACCTTCTATATTCTCCAAAGAAGCTTTGGTTCAATATTTCTGCTAGTAAAATATTCAATTTGTTGAACAATAGATTCATAGAAGACCTTTTTCATGGGAACTCTTCTCAACATAACAGATATGCGGGCTTCATTCTTGCAGATGTCGAAATCTTCACCCTCTGATCAGTCACGGATCAATCTTCTTGACTCAAAAGATGTGAGTTTTCCCCTTGATAATGTTGTATTAATTTAAATTGTTGGCCACATATGATGCCATTGTGTGTGGCTGGTGACTGCCTTATGCATGTCAGTTCTCTGATCAGATAAATTTGAAGCTGCTTTGATATTTTGGTCATTCTCTACCTCTTTTTGTTTTGTAGTTTTTTTTTTTTTTTTGGGGGGGGTCGATTAATTGATATATGAAACTAGCTACATCGCGTAGGAGTTAGCTGACTCTCACGCAACCACAATCTCCACATGTTGCATGTCACTCTAAAGAGGAAGTAGCACTTTTAGACGTAAGCATGGTGATGAACATACAAAACAGCCACCACCATTAAGATGAGGAAGTGGCATGTCAGGTTGCATTCAACTGACTTAGTGCGATATAAACAGAGCCATCTAGTTATGCATTTTAACTTTTTGCCACCAGAGCTATCTTGTTGAGCACAGCCTTTTTAACTTATTGCTGCAAGAGGCATCTTGGCATTCTTATTGAAACTTAGGAAAAATTTTGTTCCATCTATATTTTTATCAAAGCACTCATTTATCTAAAGTAATTTATATCAGCTTAATTCTAGTTTTTTTTTTTTTTTTTTTTTTGGGGGGGGAGGGAGGGGCCCTGGGGGAGGGAGGGGCAGCAGAGGGAGGGGAGGGTCAGGCAGCCTTATGTCTATAGTTTGCTAATGCAGGATGTTGACAGATAAATTTGATGAGTATGTTGCTCACTTTTTCTGGCCGTCCTTGAATTCAATTATTTGTCTTGTAGGTGATAGCAAACAAGATCAAACGTTGCAAAACTGACTCATCTACAGGGTTGATATTCGCTCCTTCAACTTTTATCGTTTCTGCTGTATCAATGCTCTGAGATATTAAAATATTTGTTGTCAAAATTTGGAACATAAACATATAATTTTTTTCTCTGTAGTTCCTCTATAGATAAATGTTGTATATCATGATATCCTCTTAGTATGCTGTCTGCTGATCTTTTATCTTCTGCATTTTCTGGTTATCATATAGTCTGGAATTTGACAATCCTGACAGACCAGAATGCAATAATCTACTTTCAATATACCAGCTTGTTTCAGGAAAAACCAAAGAGGTAATGCAGTTAAGAGTGTTACTGTTAATTTTATCAGTCATCACTGCATACTATGGTATTACATTTGTCATTGTCTTGAGGACTTGACAGTGGCTCTTAAGCTAAGATACCCTGCATCAGAAAGTTTAACTGGCACGATTACATACCACAGGAAGTTGCAAAAGAATGCCAAGACATGAGTTGGGGCTCGTTTAAGCCCCTCATTACGGATGCCTTAATTGATCATCTCCATCCCATTCAGGTTTCTACCTCATATCATTTGTCTATTTAGATAATCCTGGTAATTTCAGGAGAATATTCTAATCTTTTACATCATTAGGTGGCAAAGTCTGATGTCCATTATTTGACAGCTGTGATTTCAAATGCATGACCGTTGACAGTTCTTACTTTTGTTGTGCTTGAGTATACATTGCATGGTAAGCTTGCCAAATAGTTGATAGTTCATCCTCTCTTCGTCAATTACAGGTCCGCTATGAGGAAATCATGTCCGATTCAGCCTATTTGGATGGTGTATTGGCTGAAGGTGCAGCAAGAGCAACAGATATATCAGATGCTACCCTCAATAATGTCTATCAAGCAATGGGGTTCTTGCGGAGATGAGAAGATTTTGATACATTAATAAGTTTTAGGAGCACGCCCCTTGGTAGATAACATTAAAGCTCACTTCTACATGATTTACCAACATAAGTCTTCAGAAGATTCTTTTCAGCAATTTCTTGAATGAGGAAAAGCAATATATACATCCATTGATGTGCTAGCAAAGGTGTATCCATGTGGGTTCAAATTGCTGCCATTCATAATTTATTTGTTAATGCTCTTTCGACTGTGTTGTATAAGATTCTTGTAACTTTTCATTCTTGATAAATTATGAAGGCTTTTGTAGTTGAAGAACTTTCTCAACTCTTGCCACACTGTCCAACCTTTCTGGTTGTGAGCAGATTCTTGCATTGTGAAATTGAAATTTTAAATTTGGGACTTGTAATTGTAGATGGTTTATTGGATTGAATCGGATTGCCTTGGGGCCGAAACAATCACTTGCAATACAGCTTGTGGTTGAGTATGAGATACCCAGACTAACATTGACTTTGCTATGATGCAGATGTGGGAAATTTGAGTGTCATATGCGTGAAAAGATAGATATTATGTTATGAGGTTATGCTGTATTTGATGGTCAGGATAAAATTTATCCTATCTTGCGTTTGGTGTCGATATCGACTCAAAACAGGATAATGTAGGATACAAGAGAGACATAGATTGAATAAATTTATCCTTTAGGATTTATAATATTCATAATAAGAAAGTTAATTTTCTCAAATTCTTAAATTAACAAAGTTGAAATTTTATTTATTATAAATAGTATTACAATTATAATATAAGGAGTTCAAAATAACGAAAAATGACATTATAGTTTTATTTAATTTAGAAAAAAACTATGACCGAAAAGAAATTTTTCTTCCAAATAGAAATATTACCAAGCGGACCCTAAACTATCATACATGCCATTATACTCCACACGATGGAAATGCAGACATCTAGATTTAGGAACCATTAATTTGGAAGGCTTTGTTTTGATGCGTCCTAACTTATCTACCAATGCATCATAAAGTTTGGTGGAATTAGTTTCATAGATCAACGTCAGTTCCCTTGTAGGTCCAATAACCAATGGGCGGTTCCTAGTTCAAGAGTGGGAACTGCCTATCATGCTCACATCTGATACATACATATTAATACATACATACATATATATATGACATTTGCTTCCTTTACAAAACCTAGAGACGAGTTGAGTGTGACTAGGGTTAAGCTCTGCAACAGCAGTGAGCGAGAGATGGGTGAAGAAGAAGAAGACAGCTGCAATAAATCAGGCCCTGTGTTCAGAGACATAAGGCGTTACTACTGCGAGTACTGTGGAATATGCAGGTCCAAGAAGTCCATCATCACTTCTCACATCCAGTCGCACCACAAGGTCCTTTCCCTTTTCTTTTTTACTCACTTCTCTCCGCTTCATTGCCTTCCCATGCTTCCTAAGCATCTGGGTTTGTTTTGGGCTGCAAGTTCTGATGCTACAATGCAGTAATTTCGATCAGCAATTGCTGTTTTCGCGTTGTGGAATGCGCTCGCCTAAGAATGTCATGATCAGGACCGCTGTGAACTGGTTTTCGTGTTTCTTTGGTCTTTAACAGGGCGAGATGGAAGCAGCAATGGCTCAAGGGGTTGAGGAGAAGGAGGGAGCGAAAGCTAATACCTGCGACGAATGCGGGGCGACGTTTATGAAGCCTGCGCACTTGAAGCAGCATATGCAGGGCCATTTGCTCGAGGTATATTGAGCTCTCTGTTTGTCTTACTGGAGTTCTTTTTTGTTCTTGACAATGCAACGTGAAAGCGGGTACCTTGAAAATATCAGTCAAGTTTCGATTAGATTACATCTGTCATTGAGGTGGTTGACAATGAGGTTCAGTTTGTAAAGTGGAGGGGTTATGATCGCTGTTGCACCAGTCTTGTTGAAGAGATAGTTTTGATGTGCAATGCTTGGTTGTGGTCTTTGCTTTTAAACTTTTCATATTTGTAGCTTCTAATGAGGTGTCGGAAATAGAATTCTGATATTGTTGTTGGGGATGTACATGATTTTCTGGGCTGTGGAATGTCGAATACCTAAAAATATAGTACCGTGAACTTGTGGAGCAGCATCACATGGAAGCACCTATAAGAAGCATCAATCTTTTATTCTGGTCTGGTTTTACAAATAGATTTCTATGATAAAAAAAGTTTTAGTTTTGGTCAAAAATGGAGCTGATTAGTTCTTTTCCATTTGTCCACTGCAATTTACCCATACTGAAAAATTAGGACCTTGCAGGATAAAGTATGTTGGCTCATCTGATTATGACATGATAATGGCGTGAAGCATTGGATCCCACCATAAGGAACTCCAAAATGCAAGAGGCTGCATCCTTGTATCTTGATTGGACTAGTATCTGGTTGGGGGACCACCTGAGAAGATTCATCAAGTCAGCCTCGGTCACGCAAGTTCTATTTTGAGGTTCAAAGCATGGTTCGTTTTGTTCTATTGATATATAGAGATTTGGTATGCTTTGTATCTGTGTCAATATTCTAAATCCATTTGCAGAGGCCTTTCAAGTGTTCTATAGAGGATTGCCCTGCCAGTTATAGGAGAAAAGACCATTTGGCTCGTCACTTTCTTCAGCATCAAGGCAAGATTTTCAGCTGTCCTGTTGATGGTTGCAATAAGTCATTTGCATATCAAGGGAACATGAAGAGGCACGTGATTGATATTCATAATGATGAGCTACCATCAACGTCTGGTGAATTTAAGAGTCCGAAGCAGCATGTTTGTCCGGAGGTTGGGTGTGGAAAGGTTTTCAATTTTGCATCAAAGCTGCGAAAGCATGAGGATTCTCATGGTAAGTCACTTAACTATGAAGGTGTTTTGGTGAGCAAATGATGTCTACGAGGTGTTTAATGTGTTGTTCAATAGTAACATCAATTCAACTGCTGCAGTCAAACTGGAGACTCTGGAGGCTTTCTGCTGTGAGTGCATGAAATACTTCAGCAATGCTGATTCTCTGAAGGAGCACATGCAATTGGATCACCAACTAGTCAATTGTGAGATATGTGGGACTAGGCAGTTGAGGAAGAACATCCAATGCCATCTCTGCACTCATGAGAAGAAAAATTCGGCTGATTCAGAAATATTCAGATGTGATGTTGAGGGTTGTCTCCGCGTTTTTTCGACAGTAAGATGCAATCACCTATAAGTAGATTCTGGCTGTGCATGGAACATAATTGTTTGGAACTTTGAAGCTTGAGTTGTTTTATCTCGTAGCTGCTGAGTGTACATTAGCTGATGTTCTTTTCTTGTTGACAGAAATCAAATTTACGTCAGCATGTGAAGGCTGTTCATCTTGAGGTGAGGCCATTTGTTTGCGGGTATAAGGATTGTGGCAAGAAGTTTGCATACAAGCACGTAAGAGACAAGCATGAGAAAACCAGTTGCCATGTTTACACTCCGGTGAGCCCTACTCTCTCATTCTCTCTATAGAAATTCAATTTTACTGCTGTTGAAATCCAGCTTTACTACATGATAGATGGATGATCCTTACACCTGGAAATTTTGGCTCCTTTGGTTCAGGGTGATTTCGAGGAGTCAGATGAGCAATTTCGATCAAGGCCCAGAGGCGGGAGAAAGACGAAATGTCCGACGATTGAATCCCTGCTGCGAAAAAGAGTTACTCTGCCCGGTGAGCTGGATTTCCTCTCGGAGTAGTGGCTGGAGTCCTTTCTCTTGGCAGCTGCCAAAGATAATGTATAGGAGCTGTGGTTTTTTGCCTTGGAGGCCGAGCTAAGGTGACATTCAGTCACCATCCTCCTGTGTCACTTGTGGTTAATAGTTGATAGAGTTTTGCTATTGTTTTGTCAATAAAGACAAGAGAGCTGAGCTAATCCTTAGCAAAAAGTTCTTGTTCTGGAGCTATTGTCAGCTGTACATCATGCAATATGGTAAAACTCCATTGGTGTCGTACTGATCTGTCATTGATCACCTGATCCATGTTTATAGTTCGATCAGTTGAAAAGTTTTGGTCGATATTTTCCTTCCTGAGATTGTTGAAGGCTTGGAAGTCGGATTTCTACTATCTTGTTTGGTAATGTTAAAAAGAAAATTAAGAATTGTCTATAAATATCGTTTCTCTTAAGGTTCATAGAAAATATATGATGTGATATTTTCATAAAATGTTAGTTCATATAATTGAAAATAAGTCGATGAATAATGTTTCCATTATCAATTTTAATTTATATCTAATTTTTTTTTAAATTATCATTATTATTATTATTGCAAAATAAACACATCTTAAGTACATAAAATTTCTTACTTTTATTTAAAAGTCGGGCCAATACCAAGAAATATCATATACTTGTTATTGGAAAAAAAAATCTCCCAAAAATAATGAAGTTGTACATCGGGATGAAAGTGACCATGATTAGCTTTTTAGAATATGTTTATTAGAAATTCTAAAACTTGTTACGAAAGTGCAATTGAATTACAAAATTTTTGAAAAATACAATCAAATCATAAAACTTGTTTGGTGTAATTGAGTTTTTCGTTAACTTCATCTAATTCAACTAACGGAAAATACTGATGTAGTTTTTTTTATTATTATCTCTCTCTATATGGCACTGATGTGCTCGATTCAATTTTGATTTTGAATATAAAAAATAATTAAAAAAAAAAAAAAAAGCAAACCAGTTATGGCTCTACAAGCCCTCGCCATTGCTGCCTCATCATCACTGAGCCACCCACCATCACCAGAAAGGGTTAGCAATGGTGGGGAAAGGGTCGGCTAGGGTCGCCACTACAAGCAAGAGTCAACCAGCCGAGGCCACTGGCCTCGGCCGACCCTCACCCCACCATCATCAGCCATTGATGGGGCAGTGGTGGCGAGAGCCTAAGGGCCTCACTAGTTTGCTTCATTTTAATTTTAATTTAATTTAATTATTATTTATATTAAAAATTAAATTCAAACCAAAACGGCATTGATTTGGGCTTATCTTTCTTGTTTTGGCACGTCGGCACCACATTATAGAGAGAAAGTAATAAAAAATAAGTCATGTCAGCATTTTCAGTTAGCCGATTGAATGAACGAAAAAACTCGATTGTATCAATTTTACAATTTTAGGATTTGATTACACTTTATGAAAGCTTTAGAACTTAATTATACTTTCATAACAAATTTTAGGATTTCTAATGAACATATCCCTTAGCTTTTCCTAGTAAACTATTCTTTGTCGTAGAAGACATGGCTAATAGTGCTTAAGTGGTGCACCAATGTGGCATGTTAATAAGTTCTAGATTTTTTTGAAAAATGACACATTAAGAACCAAATGATGTTGGCCAAAAAATGCTGGAAATTAAACCAATGTCTTAAGGGATGAAAAAACCGAAAAATGCCAATGAAAGTACTGAAACAGGTTAAATTATAGAGTCGTCTTCCTCGCATCATTGCCTAAGATCGTCCCTTTATGCCATGAAAACACCAGAGCTACCTTTTTTAGCACTGCCTTTTTGACTTATTGACCGTAAGAGGCATCTTGCTGTGCTTATCGAAACCTAGCAAAAAATTGATTTCCACCTATGTAACATGAACATATAATTATTTCTCTGTAGCATATTATGATATCCTTCTAATATGCTGTCTGCTGATCGTTCATCTTCTGCATTTTCTCAATATCATATAGTTTAGAATTTGACAATCCCGACAGACCAGAATGCGATAACCCACTTTCAATATACCAACTTGTTTCAGGAATAACCAAAGAGGTAATGCAATTAGAGATGGTACTGTTAACTTTATCAGTCGTCGCTGCATACTATGCTATGACATTTGTCATTGTCATGAGGATTTGACAGTGGTCGCTACACCACTTGGTAGATAACAAGAAAGCTCACTTCTACATAATTACCAACATAAATTTTCAGATGATTCTTTTCAGCAATTTCTTGACTGAGGAAAAGAAATATGTCTGCCAAAGGTTGTCATACATCCATTGATGTGCTCGGAAAGGTGTATCCATGTGGGTTCAAATTGCTTCCATTCATAATTAATTTGTTAATGCTCTTTTGACTGTGTTGTATAAGACTCTTAACTTTTCATCTTTCATAGATCTGAAGCTTTTGTAGTTGAAGAACTTCATCAACTCTTGCCACAATGTTCGACCTTTCTCGTTGGGAGCAGATTCTTAGTTATTGAGTGGCAAATGCATCGTGAACTTAAATTCTAATTTTGGGACTTGTGATTGTAAATGGTTTATTATATTGAATTGGCCTGCCATGGGGACAAAACAATCACTTGCAAATACAGCTTTTAGGTTTTGCATGAGGTAATCAGACCAACTTCGACTTTAGAATGATGCAGATGTGGGGAATTTGAGTATCGTATGCTTAGGACTGCACAGAAGAGAGTTTGGACCGTTTGATCACGATTCCTTTTGGAAAACTCAGATGGCTATGTTCAAGAGAGGCTTTCTCATTCGAAGAATCAAAGTGCAGTTAAATTATATTCAGGAGGCAGAGAAACTAAGCTTGTATAGAGAACGAATTTGTAATAATGAACACGATCATTGACCTGATGAAAAGCAAAAAGGAGAAAAGGGAGAAAGCTCAAAAGAGGCCTCAAAAGTGTAAAGTGAAGATGGTGTTTTATCAAGGGGCTCAATCATGCGTATATGGAGTGCATGCTGGGGGTCTACCACTAAGGAATAGACTCTTCTGCTAGTAATGATGTGAACGACGAATTTCATATTCAGTGAACACTTCAACAATGTATCAATTCATCAAAGAATTATGTTTTAGTACCTTGTTCAACATTGTTGCTCAGCACACCAAAGAATAAAAGTTGGCATCCCACCTGCCTAAACGACGCAGACTCCCTTACTCCCCAAAAATGTGCATGCGCGTGTGTAGAGAGAGAGAGATTCTCCAAGTTGTGACTTCTATTAAACACTGTACAAGTTTCATACAGACTCAGTCTTGACCTGTGCCTTAAGGACGCAAAAAGTATGATGATGCTCTCACTCTGTACTTGCCGAGTATGTATGGAAAGAGCAAATATTCAGGCGCTTTCAGATTATCAAAATAAGTTCCAATCAAATAAAGAGAACAAGCTCCTGATCCTACCTAAGTAGGCTAGTGCAAAGGATAAAGACTGCCATTCGTTATAATCGTTGAAAAAGAAGTCAAGCCTGTTTTGCACCGGGACACCATGGAAGAAAGTTGAGAAGGTTTATCAGAAAAGTGGACCCTTCAAGCGACGACTTCGAATTCTTCAAAATGGACAAACTGAAATGATTGCTACCACGCGTCACCCTCTCTCCTGGGATCGACATGAGTCGAAGGCTTTTGGAACTCAAATGCATCGCATGTGCATTGATGGTTCATTTGCTTATTCAGATGCCAAGTCGAGAATATACTCATCGTCTATGTCTTCGCATTATCAAAATCGCTGGTCCTGTCCTATTTGAGCCTTTGTTAAAACTGAACAAGGAACAAAATTTTGTTTGAGCATTTTATGGCCTTGCTTTCTCTTATTTTCTTTCAATTTGGAAGAATAAACATCTGGGTTGAGCTAAATAGCTCTAATCATTCAAAGTCAGAAGGCAACTGAGGCCAAGAACAAGAAGTTTGTTTGCATGAATTGATACCTAGTACATCAACAATATGATTGTACCTAATAATTTTCCTCTGTTCAAGATTTGGGTTTAAGCGAGCATGCTTAATTTGTTGGGATTCCCAGCTAAATTACAAACAAGCTGTCTTATCCTCAAGTCATGAATCAAGGACGTGACAACAACCACCAAGTGTAGTCCACATATAGTTAATTGCGCATGTAGAATTGCTTGCACTTCTCTAGTGCGGCTTCAGTTCTCGGCATTTGGAATCTCCATGCAACTGCCTCTTGCTGCTCTAAAACACGGTCCACTTGAGTCGAAGTGAAAGCTGAAAGAGCCCATCCACTGTACATTCCCACTGAAGCATGGCTGTGATATAACTAGGTTTTCTTGCCATCTGCATTGTAGGGGCTCTTCCTCTTGGTCGGTAGTAGAGTTGAGAATCTTCACAGGCTTAAAGTCAAACTCGTTTTGCTGCTGCCTGCAACGCATTTCTCTTTCAGTCAATTTCTGTTTCAAAGTATCTGAGAAAGGTTTGAGACTGAAACTAAGAAATTTATGTTTCAAGCTTTACACACATCCCCTGATGTCGGCGAATTGTTTTCAGAAGGATTCTGATCATACTTTGCCTTTCATTCACTTTCTCCTGATAAACTGAGTTGCCAAAACTTTGTATTTCTCAAGCTCTTTTTTTCTCGTTAGGTTTGTCATCATTTAGACAGCACAAATGGATGTCTATTCTCATTTATGCAGAATGCCTGCAAAGGAGAAAGAAGGGTGCTTAGGAAACAATAAGACCGATGCAGGAGGGTCAAACGATAAGAACTTGGACCTCACTCTCGGTCCCCCCGGAGAAAGCTTTATTCAAGGAGCCAAAAGGGTGTTTGAAGACGCTGTAACTCATAAAGCAGGACATCCAAAGCTCTTGCATAAACACCCCTGCTTGAATCCCCCTTTGACAGACCAAAAAATTGAGGTGCTTGCTGATAGCAGGACATGCTGGACTGAGAAAACAACTTTGGCTTTTCGTAGAGTGATTCAGGAACTCAAGATGCAGCCCAATTCTTCGTACAAACAGTTCTCTTTAACCTCCCCGCTGAATGAGATGGTTGCAAAATCTTCACAAGAGTGTGTCTATAACGAAGCAGACTTGCTCAATTTAAACAATGAAGCCCTTTCAAGTCCAGTTATTCTGCCTGGAAACTCTCCAAAAAGGTTATTTTGCTAAGCTTGCCTTATGATTCTCCCTTGTTCCTACCCTTATCAAGCCAAATATTATGGGGACTTGCTTGGCCACGGAATTTGGGAAAACTTTAGTTTTTGGGGAAAAAAATGAATGAGCATGCATTAGGGTATACTAGGTTGTCTCTCTCATAAAGGATCAAAGATGTAGCAAAAATGAAGATGGATCTCCCAAAATTGAAAAGGATGTGCTATGATTTGATTGCAATTGAAGTGTGCTTCTTATCAGTGAAAAAACAGGTGAAGGAACTCTCTCCGGGGTAAGTATAAGGCACTAGCTCATTTAATTCCATGCAAAATCAGCACATTCCTTGGGCTCCAAAAAACAAAATATCTGTATCTGCGAACTGTTTTGGAGATCCCAACTTCAGTATATTGGTCCTTTGTTTGCAGAATTCCACCTGGTCCAGTCGTTGGGTGGCCTCCATTAGGTTCCTTCAGGAAAAACATAGCAAACAACTTCTTGTGCAGGCAAACTTCTGAGTTGTCATCGAATAACTTTGGGAGGCAGGACAATTGTGAACGTCAATCAGAAGATCCAAACCAGCACATGTTTGTAAAGATCTACATGGATGGATTCCCAATAGGAAGAAAACTGAACCTCAAAGCCTATGACAGTTATGAGAAGCTCTCTGTTGCCATTAATGAACTTTTTAGAGGCCTTCTTGCTGGTAAAACCTCAAATTCTATGCATCTTAGTCCAAGAATGGTATTTGGTTAATGATGTAGCGCTCAGTATCTGTCCTCTCTTCTTGAAGACGAGCCTGATACAAGTCATGCTAAGTTTTTAATGTCCTGACCTTTCACTTTTCAGCTCACAGCTTTACCGGTGATGATACAAGTGCAAAGAGAGAGGACACAAATGCCGAAAATGGGGAATGCACTCTAGTTTATGAGGATAATGAAGGAGACAGGATCCTTGTTGGCGATGTTCCGTGGAAGTAAGTATTCTTCAATTTTTAGTGTTCACATCAACGAATAACCTGTGGTATATTTGTTGACCATGATTTGGTAACTCAACAAAGGAACATACAGCAACACCACCTTTGAAAAGCTTCAAAGCTGTTCATAACTAATCATCTATCCAAATACAGGTTTCTATTTTTTATTTGCTTGAATTGGAATCAAACTAAAAACGATTCCAACTAGTTTCATAGTCATCACAATCACCCAATTACATAAAAGTGCTCTCCCAACACAATCTTATCATTCTCTTGTAGTATGTTCGTATCTACTGCCAAGAGGCTGCGCATCTTGAAGAGCTCGGGTCACTCCGCTTCCCTGCCACGTGAGTTCCTTTTTCAGGTTCTTCTTGAACTTACCATAAATGGGTCGATTTCGTTCTCAGCTAATTCCTTGGGTTAAGATGGTTTTGTTTGTCTTTCAGTTGTAAGCAGTGATCGTCTTTCAGTTGTAAGCAGTGATCAAGAAAATAAACCTCTTGATTCAGCAGCAAAAACTGGAAAATGATGGAGACCTTGAGCTAATCATCAGGAGTTCGCAGATTCAAGGACTTGTATATTGTGCCTCCTAGTTTTTTCTGTTTTGGACCATCCATAAGGCTATTCTAGATGTTTGTGTGTTATTAGTTCTTGTCCATCTATTTGTACATAGCAATGCATTAGTTTATTAGGACTTATCAGCTGAAGCATATATGTAATTACAGTTAGTTTTTTCTGCTACAAGTAAAATTCCCCTCGACAGAATGGATTTCAGTAATGATTTCTCCACTTGGTTTCATGTTTAATTGCCATTCTTTTTCGGCTTTTTCTCAGTAAATATGATTCAATCGCATTTAGCACGTAACAAAGTTCATCTCCACTCTGATTCCTGCCAATTCTAGGATGTATATTCCACCTAAAACGGATGCCTCAATTGTGTTTTGATTTTTCATGTACGTTTGGTGAACATTTAAGCATGCAGTTTCTCCATCGCATTCACATCTTTCAGAAGAAAATCAGGGCTTGTTGTTGACCGGGCACCTGTTTTCTTCTCTCTCTTTCTAGAAACCCTTCTGTCAGCAGGAAAAATGACACTTGCCTAACTTGTCTCGTTAGTGTTTTTCAAGGTTTAGACTTCTCATAACTAAAGATTCCTACTGCATGAGTAAAAATTCTTGCTGCCGCTACAGATTTCTCTTTTCCGCTTCGTTCTTCATGTTTTACCCATCCAAGCACGGAGCCCTTCTTACAGAAATGATGAACGTATGCTGTTATAGACATGGAGAACCCATGGCAAGACTCTTCCCTTCTTTTAATAATCAAATACAGGCACACAAAATTCAGTGCTGACATTAGCAAATCTGGGAAAAGAAACAAGAAATTGTGAGGTATAAATCCACCCTTGCATTTGACACAGAGCAGAGGACATGATTCCAGCAAGTTTAGGAAGAGATCTCGGCTTTGTTCGAATGGACACCAGATAAAAACAAAAACAGCAGCCGCCAAAGTCAAGCTTCCATTCAAAAAGCCATGAAGAAATTTGAGTTGATAAGATGGTTTAGTCCACGAGAAACAACTGCTGTTCCTTTGTTTGCTTTTTCCCCTCCCCTTCAATTATTAAAATATATTTTGGGCCCACAAAATATTTTATTTTTAAAATATGAATGGATTGAACCTTCCTACGACTTTCTGATTACGCCCTTTAGCTTAATTGATCTTTGTCTTTTCAATTTGCATCAACTGCCTAAATGCATTGACTTCTTGTACTGGCTCTCTGAAATAATTGGTTTGGGAGAATGGCTAAGTTTGAGATCTACTTTTCTTTTTCATATTTTTGCAAATTGGTCACATCATTGTGAAGATGAAATATCAAAAGCCAAATTTCATTTCTTCCAAGCCTGGTCAATCTTTGTGCCGACAACTATGGAGTAATCTAATCTAATAAATCTTAGTAAAAGTGGCTTTTGAACATTCAATGTATTGCCCACTAAAATATTAGGAGTCTTTATGAAAAGTAAAGTTTGAAGGAAAGTATCGTGAAATCTCAATCCAGATATGTATATTTAAGTATATTAGCATATTTTATATGTGTAATAAAATAGACTATCTAATGTAATCTAATGAAAGTGACTCTTGAACATCAAATGCATTCAATTTAATAAAATAATTATTTTATTTTCTAATATAATTACAACTTTTTCAATTTTAATATACTATAGAAAAAGTGACTTTCAACATTAAAGAAATTCAATTTGATGAGAATTCTTTTCTTTTCCAAATAAAATTTTATGAGCTTTTAAGAAAAGAGAAGGCTTAAAGGAAAATCTCTTAAAATCTCAACCTAAATATAAATTTCTAATTAAATTGACATACTTTATATGAGTAATTAAATAGACTATCTACAACATTGTTCGATATAAAGAAGTCTTTTCATTTTTTTTTTTTTTTAAAATCTCAAGAGAAGAGTATTTCAAAATATCAATATAGTCCTGAAATGTCACACATGCTTTATAATATCTAACATTATAAAGCGTAGGATTACATCCATGGGAATGAGAATATACTTATGCTTGAAATTAACTTTATAGCACGATAAATTGATGCTATGTGAAAAAAAAAAAATATGGAGAATGGGGAAAAATAATCTATAGTAGTAGAATTGACTATATGATACACTATGTACCATCCAATATATAATAGTTGATAATTATTAACATGAACCGATTCTATAACATAGACTGTAAAATTACTTTGGCTCAATCCCATACAAAATGCATTTACATATAAGATTAGAGTGAAATTCACATAATTAAAAAACGACTATTGCTAAAAGCAACAAAATAATCTTGTTAAACTGAAAAAAGAAAGTAACATATGATAAATTTGGTTTTAGTAAAATAAGACATATAAAATATCTGGTGAGTGTGAAGAGAATTTATATATAAAATAAACGACTCTGCATCTTTCGAAAATACATATTATTTTATGCAGCATTTTCTCGGATTTATTTAATTCCACTGCTACAGTCACAACTACACTTTTAATAGTCCAATTCAAAAGTTTGAGAATTAATAAATTTTATGTAATATATACAGTTGAAGCCGCCCCATGCTCTCAGCCACAAGTCGAAAAGACTTCTGCGAAATCCCATAGATTGGTCAAACAATCTTTCTTTCTTTAGCGGTAAAACGAGAGACGCCTTCTAGAACAAGAGGTCCACCCAAAAAAAAAAAAGAAGTTAAGTTAAATTAAATCTAATTCTAATTAAATAAATTAAGCTTATGCATTCGGCCAACAAAAA
Organism: Eucalyptus grandis; assembly: GCF_016545825.1. Lineage (NCBI taxonomy): Eukaryota > Viridiplantae > Streptophyta > Magnoliopsida > Myrtales > Myrtaceae > Eucalyptus > Eucalyptus grandis. The sequence continues at coordinate 54,631,441 of NC_052614.1, forward strand.
TTTCAAACGATGTGACCTAATGCTACCAACCTAACGCATAAATGAAACGCAATCATGTTATTTTCCAATATAAGTAGAATGGAAAAATTACCGTTTTTACCAAAGTCGGGTGGTCATCATTGCTAAATTACAAGTAGAAAATAACGTATAATCTTCTTTATTATAGCTAAACTTTATACAAGAACTCTAATAGCCCTCAACCGTTAGCAAGTCATATCATGCATCATATACTTTGAAAAATTCAGACAAACTTACACCATAAGCACACGCCATAAAATTCATGTAAAAACTATCAAAACAAATAAAAAGAAAATTCGAGTTTCTAGAAATCACCGTTTAGATGACGTTCTTTTAAGGGACTAAAAAAGGGTACAGGTCTTACATGCTTGCATTTAATAAATTAACTTAACATATTGAAAGGATAACATCATATTGTCATAATATACTTTTTCAAGATAATTTAGAAAGAGTGCCCTAATTTTGACTATGGTTGGATTCCCCACCACCCTATTTGTCTGAGCTAAAAAAACCCTAATTTGGTGGGGCCACCCTAAGATTTATTGTGACCCCTTTATTTTTATTTCTTGGAGGTTGTCGCTTTTGTCAAACGTGTTAAGTGGAACCGTGATGGACTGAAACTCTTGTTTAGGTGGACTAGCCAGCAAAACCACATCACCATCAGCGGCCAAAAACGTAAATAACCTCAATTTGCAATGCCATTTTGCTAGTGCAATTTGGACAATAACCTACGAACAATATAAATAAACCCGAAACTCTTCCTAAGCTCGCCATTGTGGAACTTGGGAACTCCTCCCTTCTGTTTCCATTTGGTTGTCTTCGGCCAACCAACTTTCCCGGCAAAAGGAAGGGCGCGTAGCCGCTGCCGGCGGGACCGACCGGACCCGCTCGAATGTCGAAAATGCCCCTCTGTTCCCGAGAGCTCGGCCTCCTCCTCCTCCTCCTCCTTCTCTCTCTTCTCTCCATACCCTTTTGCGTAATTTCACAAAGCCAGGCCACAAGTGAGCTCACGGTCCTGCTGAACCTGAAGCAGCAATGGAGCAATCCACCTGCTCTCCAGTCATGGAACTCATCGTCGCTGACGCCGTGCGGATGGCCGGCGGTCAACTGCACCGGCAGCACAGTTACGGGACTCCTCCTCAGTGATAAGAACATCACTGAGCCAATCCCGCCTTCGATTTGCGACCTCAAGAACCTCACTCAACTTGACCTTTCATTGAATTACATTCCTGGCGGATTCCCAAAGGCGCTGTATAACTGTTCCAAGCTCCAATTCTTGGACCTTTCTCAGAACTACTTCGTGGGTCCGATTCCTAGTGACGTTGACCAGCTGTCGGGCCTCACCTACTTGGATGTTGGCGGGAACAATTTCTCCGGCGACATTCCAGTGGAGATCGGGCGCTTGTCGGGATTGCAGACTCTGTCCTTGCACCAGAATGAGTTCAACGGCACGTTTCCTAAGGAAATTGCGGACTTGGCCAATCTTGAAGTTCTGACAATGGCCTATAATCATAAGTTTGTGCCTGCAATGATACCACAGGAATTCGGGCAGCTTAAGAAGCTGAGGTTCCTGTGGATGACTCAGTGCAATCTGATCGATGGAATTCCCGAGAGCTTCTCGAACTTGTCCAGTCTCCAGCAACTGGATCTGTCGAGGAAACGCTCTGACAGGCAGAATCCCTGGTGGGTTGTTTTCTTTACAGAACCTGAGGTATGTGTATTTGTACCGGAACAAATTGTCTGGTGAATTATCCACCTCTATTGCATCGATGAACTTGATCGAGATTGATCTAGCAATGAACAACCTGACCGGCTCGATCCCTGAAGATTTCGGGAAGTTGCAAAGTCTGCGCCTCTTGAATCTTTACTGGAATCAATTATCAGGTCACATACCGGTGAGTATAGCCCGACTTCCTTTGTTGAGAGTTTTCAAAGTTTTTGGCAACAAGCTGAGCGGTGAATTGCCGCCCGAGTTCGGCCTATATTCGCCGCTGGAAGCCTTTGAGATCTCGAATAATGAGCTCAGTGGCGAGTTGCCAAAAACTCTCTGCACTAATGGTGTCTTGGTAGGCGTTGTTGCTTACTCTAATAATCTGAGTGGACAAGTTCCGGAATCGCTCGGGAACTGCAATAGTTTGCGGACAATTCAGCTTTACAACAACAACTTCTCCGGCGAACTTCCTTCGGGCATTTGGACGCTGTTCAATTTATCAAGCTTGACGGTAAGTCAAAACTCCTTTTCAGGTGGTCTTCCGAGCAAACTTGCACGGAATTTGTCTAGAGTGGAGATCAGCAACAACAAATTTTCCGGCCCAATTCCGACCGAAGTCTCTTCATGGTCAAGTCTAGCGGTCTTGAATGCGAGCAACAATCTGTTCTCTGGCAATGTCCCTGAAGAATTGACCAGTCTTTCTCGGCTTATCGTTCTAGCGATGGATGGCAATCAACTTTCTGGTGAACTCCCTTCAAAGATCATCTCCTGGAAGTCACTAACGACCTTGAATTTGTCAAAGAATAAGCTCTCTGGCCAAATTCCTGCAGCAGTAGGTTCGTTGCCCGACCTGCTTGATCTCGACTTATCAGACAACCAATTCTCGGGCGTGATACCCCCAGAATTGGGCAAGTTGAGCTCACTACACTTAATTTGTCCTCCAATCAACTCGTCGGTAGAATCCCAGACGGTTTCAGTAATCTAGTGTATGAAAATAGCTTCTTGAGCAATCCTGAGCTATGCGCTGACAATCCCATGCCGAACATCAGAAGCTGCTATGCCAGAAGCAGTAAATCCAACAAGGTCCCTTCAAAGTATCTCGCCCTAATTCTAGTTCTTGTGATTGCCGTGTTCATAGCTGCTGTTCTGTTCGCCTTGTTCGTGATCAGAGAGTACCGGCGGAAGAAGCTGAGGCAGGACCTAGCAACTTGGAAGTTAACTTCGTTTCAGAGGCTTGGTTTCACCGAAGCGAGCATCTTGTCCAATCTAACGGACAACACCCTCATAGGAAGTGGCGGCTCGGGCAAGGTGTATCGTGTAGCGGTTAATGATTTGGGCGACTATGTTGCTGTCAAAAGGATTTGGAACAACCGAAGGTTGGACTGGAGACAGGAGAAAGAGTTTGCAGCGGAAGTCGAAATACTCAGCTCGATCCGCCATTCCAACATAGTGAAGTTGCTGTGCTGCATTTCGAGCGATAACTCGAAGCTGCTCGTGTATGAGTACATGGAGAATCAGAGTCTGGACAAGTGGCTTCACAGGAACAAGAGAGCGTTGCCGTTGAGAGGGAACTCACCGTGCCGTGCCATGTTGGATTGGCCTGTGAGGCTGCAGATCGCTGTAGGAGCCGCGGAAGGCCTGGGCTATATGCATCATGACTGCTCTCCCCCGATCATACACCGCGATGTGAAGTCAAGCAACATTTTGTTGGATTTCCAGTTCAAGGCCAAGGTGGCAGACTTTGGACTGGCCAAGACAGTAGCCAAGCACGGCGAGTCTCACACCATGTCGGCCGTGGCAGGCTCGTTCGGTTACTTCGCCCCCGGTAAGAGCTAAGAAATTATTCAGGGAAATTTTCTCACCTGAGAATAGCCTTCCCCTTTACCTTAATCATACAGCAAATTTTAAATTCCTGTTTTGCGTCACAGAATATGCATATAGCACGAAAGTGAACGAGAAGATTGACGTGTACAGCTTCGGAGTCGTGCTCCTAGAACTGGTCACCGGGAGGGGGCCTAATAGCGGAGATGAGAACATGAGCCTCACAGAATGGGCGTGGAGGCACTATGGGGAAGGAAAGCCGATCGCCGATGCCCTCGACGAGGAGATCAAGGAACCATGTAACATGGACGAGATGACAACCGTTTTCAAGCTCGCGCTTGTCTGTACCAGCAGATCGCCGTCCACGAGGCCTTCCATGAAGGAGGTCCTGCACATCCTCCAGAGTTGCGGCCCCTCGGAAAGGTCTGGACGGAAAAGGGTCGGTCCCGAGTTCGACTTCACGCCGCTCCTTGGAAACCCAACGTATCTTTCTAGTTACAGGCGTAGTAGGAAAGCCGACGATAACTTAGTCTACAGCGTGTAATCAGAGTAGTCGGCACGACGCAGAACTATGGTATTGACATAGTGTGACAAGTTTAGGACTTTCAAAGTGCCTCGATGCAACGCATTCGCGCAGTCGGGGTACAAGAATCCGGTGAGTGAAGAAAACCTGGAACTCCCTATAGATGGAGCAGCTACAGCCTTCGATGTTTAGCGACGCCGCTATGCAGATTTCTCGAGAAACAGGCTGATCTATGTACATAATAGCGACGGTCTTTTTGTTAATCAACTCGTGCTAGTATCATCTCTAGCTATGGCTGTCTCGCAACAGATTTCTTCACATGAAATTCTGGAGATGACACTCGAGTTCGATCTCTTGCGTGGCCTCTTGTTCTTGCTTTGAAGCTAGGTAATGCCTCACTCAAGATCAATCATCATATAACAACACTTCTTAATGTCCTTAAATCAGTCATTTCTCTGGCCATAGTTCCACAGGATCCATCGATCAATGCGGAGGCAGCCGGAAACGTACCTGTCAAGGGTGCTGAATCTGCCTGAGAGACGTTTTCGTGCATCCATATGTGATGATTCTCCAGATCCCACCTAGTGTTTCCCCCCGTTTGTACAAAACCGGGATGCTGGCATTGTCATTCGCCATCAAGAGTGTTGGGGAGAACCCGGGACAACAATCCACTACGAACGAAACCCAATCAAAGATCAATTTCTCCTCCAAAACTAAATCTACTAAAATCAACTTAGCCCCATCAACAACCAGTCATATATATCCTCACAAAATGATAAGTAGACAAAGCCAAAACAACACCAAGGTTTAACATGGAAATTTAATACAAGAAAAAACCGCACATTGTCCAAAAACTTTTACCAATCACTAAAAATAGTAGGATATATAAAGTAGTTTTCTCTAGTTACATACTAGAGGATCTACATAAGTATTACAAGGCAATTTCCTCACCATAAATATGGATAAACATAAATGAGACTAGAAAACACTGATCACAATTAGAGAATTCGAAGGAGGTTCTCCACGAACGAGATCACTCAACTCGTAGCCCTCAGTTTCATGAATAACATACTCAATTTTGAGTCAATTCTATTGGCCTTCGAACGGGATCAAAAAGTTGCAGCTTTCTTTCTTCTCTTCTCTTCTCCCCTTTTTTGGTGAACCTTCTGTTCTTTTTCTCCTCACTTCGGGGGCACACTCGCACGAAGCACTCACTTCCTTCTCCTTTTTCACTTTTTGACTTTTCTTCTTTTTTTTCTAATTTAATGATAGCTGGGCCCCACAAGAGGTGGACCCAGCCAACATAGAGGAAGCGCCGCTCATGCTCATAGAGCTAATTCATGTTACACGAAAACGACAGTGTCCTGAGCCGAAGTACGAGACCGAACCATAATTAAGCAACAATGGATGCTGCTCGCCAATGAAACGAAGCCGACGAAGTGGCTTTCCAGCTGTAACCACACTTGCGCCGAGTATGCAACATAACAATAAACTTGGCCTTGGAAACTCCGAATCCACACTTAGGGTATGTTTGTTTCACGGAAAATGTAATGTTTTTGGAAAATATTTTCTGGGAAACCATTTTCTAGGAAAACAATTAGTTTTCATTTATTTGGTAATACGTTACTAAAAATATTTTTTGGTGTTTGAATTGTATTTAAAAAATGATTGAAGGTGTAGAAAATGCCGACGAAGAGGAAGAGGAGAGAGCGAAGCCAACAGGAGCGCAAGAAGGGCTAGGGTTGGAGGAGGTGGCGCTGACGAAAGGGAGGGGGTGAAAGAGAAGGAGAGAGAGGAGGATGAGTTACAGTTACGTTCACAGGCAAAAGAAAGAAAAGAAAAACAAAAAAAAAAAAAGAAAGAAAAGAAAATATATAATAATAACAAATTCAAATTTTTAATTATAAATTATTTTTAATAATAAATTTTTCATTAAGCAATGACCTTAAAACATTTTGGAAAACGTTTTCCGATTCTTTTAAAGGGAAATCGTTTTCCTAAAATTTAAGCTTTGGAAAGAAAACATTTTCCATTGGTAGGAAAACATTTTCCATTGACTTATTTTCCTAAATGAACCAAACGTTGGAAAATGAAAAAAAACATTTTCTCATAAATTATTTTTCGCAAAACAAACAATTGTATGTAGCAATAATCATACTAAACAACCATTTGCCAATCTCGACACATAATTTACTGTAGGATCATCTTGTAAATGGATTCCAGATTCAATTCTAATTAGGTGTCTTCGCTACAGTATCGATCATGAAAGCTGCTCGACGGGCAACATATGCATGACGCAAATGGGCAATGTTTGCATGATCATGCTGGCGGTCCGACTCATAACGCTCGACCATACAGCCTTGCCCTCTTTCCCTTTTCCTTGGGAGTTACGATAGCAAGATTTTTCAAGACGCTGTGAAGACGAATTTGTCTGACACAGTACAGTGGCTCACCTATTGATCCTCAATCAGATCATCATGTTCAAACCTCTTGCTTGAGTGATTAGGGATGCGCGTTGCATAGTACAAACCTCAGGTAATTGGAACTTGGTCACATTTTTAATTAGTAGCTTTTCAATGCATGAAAGTCTGCATTTTAAAAAAAGTAATAGTTTACGTACAAAAGGATACTTTTTGCCATCGGCTATCGACTCCTTTTATAAAAAACAAAACATTGGAAAAGTAAGTTTTTCCCCGTGCTGTAATTTTGCCAGCTCCCTCTCTCCCTTCCTCCCACCCTCTGGTTTTGCACTTTTTTTGCGAGTGATAAAGAAAAATTCTAAATGAATTTAAAGTATATAGAAATATTTAATTTAAAAACGTAGATAAGAATAGTGCAAAGAAAGTGCAACAATCAAGAAAATGAAAAATTGAAAGTAAGAAAGAAATATAAACCACTAAGTATATAAAACAGAAAAAAAAAAATCTACTTTTAACATCTTAAAAAGGCAAAAACTAGTATAGAGAATTATAAAATAAATAAAGAAATCAGAGAAAGACGAGGCGGTCCAAAAGGTCCGAATACATTACCGTACATGCACGAGATAGCGGATGACCATACAAAGCGAAACGAATCATTTTCAAAAAATTTGAGTGATTATTCAATTGAGTGTATGTGTGATAGATAAATATTATTATTTTTATTATCATTATCATTAGAATTAGAATTAATATCATGAAAAATCTCAAATTAATATTGCAAAAATTTACTATAAATTAATTTTTTTATTACCAAAAATTCAAAATTAGTAAATTTATGAAAAATTAACCTTCTTTTAATTTATGTTATCACGGAAAATCATATACCTAAAATGGAGAGTAAAATCCCAAATTTGACATATCCATCAATTTCCATATAATTTAACGGATGGAGATTTGTTAAGAGTATATCAGTTCGAGATTTTTTGTGATAAAAAAATCAGATTATTGGTTTGGAAATCATTATCATTATTACTGAATATGTGTGAATTAGATGATAATTTAATGAAGAGAGAGGCTAGTGGGCCTAGTGGGTTAAGTTTTCTGTTTTGATGAAAGTAAACCAAACCTTGCAAAAAGCCAACCGACATGGAGATGAAAGCACGTGGCATACCGACATCACCCGGTGGTGGGGGAAAACCTGGCCACCCGTTTTGAGGGGCAGAAAACCGGGGTGGCATCTGAAACCCGGTCGCGGCAACACCATTCCTTGAAGCTAAAACCTCAACATTTATTGTCTACGTCTTGTCGCATATCTATTAATTTAAGGTTAGTTTGCGATAAATTTATTATGAATGTATCGATTTAAATTTTTTCGAGATATCAACACAAACCAATGAAAAGAGGCTAGTGGTATGGTGGGAAATTTTCAATTTTGATCAAAGATGATCGATTTTCGATCTAATTCAATTCTAGTTAGAAATCGGGAATTAGGCTAGGACTCAATTTTTGAGATCAATGACTGATCCCATCCAATGAAACTTAAGCACTTAACAAAAAAATTATAAAAATACTTGATTTACTATTATTTTAAAGGTTTATCGTTATTTTTAGAGTTTGCTCAATCCAATACCCTCCCGGAATCGGAAATAGGATAAAAAATGAACGATGGAACTCGGAACTGGGAACTGAACTAGCACCTTCGAGAACCTATCGATATGGTTCAATCCAAACGATTCATTTTTCAGTCGGTCAGATATGCTCATCCTAGTTTTGATGAAAGTGACTTTGTACATCGAGATGAAAGCACGTTGCCCGACCGACAGCAGCCGGTGGGGTCAAAACCCCGCCACCCGTTTTGGCTGCGGGGGGCCGAAAACCGGGGCGACGCCGTTTCATGGGGCGGAGAACGTCAACCTTTATTCTCCGCGTTCCCTCTCTCCCTCTCTCTCTCTCTCTCCTCGCCATTGGTCCTTTCCTCGCATTTGCCAACCGGACAACTAGAAACATCGCCCCTGGTGCGTAGGAAAAGCAGCATCTCCGCAGGAACGAGATTCCCTCCTGCTCGAAATTCGTCGGACAAGAGGGCCGGGCGTGCGTGTATGTGCGAGTGAGGTCGGGATCGGATCTGGGTCGGTCGGTCTTGTTCTTGTTGTTGGTTCTTGCGGAGTGGGTCGGAGTAGCGAAGGGACGCGATGGGGTTGTCGAGTGGCGACGGTACCCGGATGAAGGTGGTGACGGGGGATGCTGGGTACGTGCTGGAAGACGTGCCTCACTTGTCGGATTACATCGCCGACCTCCCCGTACGCCCTCACTCTCTCTCTCTCTCCGTCTCTGTGTCCGTCTGTGTGACATGCGTATGTTTTGATGTTCATCGGGGGTGCTTGTGTCCTGTGCGATGGTGGGGCTTCTGGGTATTCGTTGATTCTGTTGATCGATCAAATGGGAGCTTCTGTCTGTGTCTGTGGAGCGAGATTTTGAGGTCTTACCTATCCAAGTTACGTGCTTTGCTGGTGATCTTGAAGTTCTTGTGTTTTGACGATTCTGGGTTTTGGTGAAATGTGGGTGTCTCTGACTGTGAGAGCGATAGCGGTCTTGGTGCGATGACGGCTTGTGAATGCGAGCAGGTACGTGTGTTGTGTGCCGTCTGCAGGAAGTATCTTGTTGTTGGAGTTGTCGCGCTATAGTTTGATGGAGGGGATGTTGCACTGTTCATTGTGGTTTTGCTGCAAGATCAGTTGATAATCAATCAAAGTTTCTGTGCTATGAGAAAAATGAAAAAGCTCGATTTGAAGAACATAGAATCACCAGATGTGATTAATCATGTGCGGAATTTCTTTTCTGTCTTGTTTGATTAAACTACTTTGGCTATCAGTAAATGCCCGTATAATATAGGAATGTGAACTTTATGATGTGAGCATATATAAAACATCTTACTAGCAGGTGGAAGCGCACTCTGACTTCTATATGTGGTCTACCAGTTTGCATTTTATGATCATTTAAATATGGAAGTACTTGTTATCGTTGTTAACATTACTGATTTCATTTCCCTGCTATGTTTTTGTGCAACAGACATACCCGAATCCATTGCGGTCTAATCCTGCATATGCAGTGGTTAAGTGAGTAATTGTTATCTTCTAAACTATAGAGCTTATTTCTAGAGAGCTGAACTGCTCTGATGTTAATTTACATTTCTTGGAAAATGCTGATCTCTGTGCTGTTCTTTTCTTTTTCCAGGCAATATTTTGTCCATGTGGATGACACAGTTCCTCAAAAGGTAAGTCTCTTGCAAGATTGATTTACCTGTCAACTAGAGTGCAGTATTGGTGTGATTATGTATTATTTTCAAACATGGGAGTGAAATGATGCACATTATTAAAATAGCAAAGGCTATTCTGACTTTAATAGCCTATTCTGACTAGTCCTTGGAACTGCATTTGTCTTAACTTGTAGGTTGTCGTTCACAAGGATGGCCCAAGAGGAATTCATTTTCGACGTGCTGGACCTCGCCAACAGGTATGTCATACACGTTAGGAATTTGTTGAACTCTTTGAAATTTCCTGACTTTTGTCGTTCTGTTGTCTAGGTGTATTTCGAGACAGATGAAGTGCACGCATGTATTGTAACATGTGGTGGTCTTTGCCCAGGGCTGAACACTGTGATCAGGGAAATTGTGTGTGGCCTTAATTACATGTATGGTGTCACCAAGATCCTTGGAATAGATGTGAGTATATGCTATGCTTGTGTGTCACAGTGGCCGTTTACTACATTTTATTGTTGTATGAATGTTATTCTTCATTCCTCTCCAGTTGTGTATGCTCTGGTTTCTGATTACTCATCTGTCTGTTGCTGGATTATATTTTAGGCATGTAATTAGCAAATGATGAATAAGATAAAGCATACTCAATTTCCTTATAGTTTTTGCAATAATTTGTCAATTTAGGTTGGTGAATTTTTTGGTAGATAAACTATATATATTTTATTTTGACAGAATAGTTAGCTTTGTGATGCTGTTTCCTTACTATGTTTGGCGCACTTTCCTAGGGCGGATATAGGGGATTCTACTCCAAAAATACCATAACTTTGAACCCAAAAGTTGTCAATGACATACATAAGCGTGGTGGTACCATTCTTGGGACATCACGAGGAGGCCATGATACTATGAAGATTGTTGACAGCATTCAAGATCGTGGGATTAACCAGGTGTGCAATTTAGGGGACTTTTGTTGGTTTCGTAAGCTCCAATATTTTGGCACATTTCATTCTCACAATTATGAACAGATGTTGTAGCTTTGGCATCACATCTTTATACATAGAATAAATAATAGCTGCATTTGGTGACCAGGTTTACATAATTGGAGGGGATGGAACGCAGAAGGGGGCGTCTGTTATTTATGAGGTAATATCCTATGCTGTATTGGAAAATTTATTTTCCTTAATGCATTTACTAGAATGCCATCTAGAATTATCCGAAGAATAATCAGCAGCGATGATTTCATTAGCTTCCTGGGATGTTGCCTGTCATTGGTCGACAAGTAAATTGGATTCTATTGCTTCAATCTTTGCTTCGCAAGCCATATTTGAAAACTCGCTTCAGGTGGCTCTGTGTAAACAGAAAGGAACAATACTTCCTGACTCTTTGTTTCGAGTTTTTAGATTACCTGCCAATGCCCGATTAGTCTTCTTATTCTCCATAAAAAATCCTCATGATTACTGTTATGTGGGAAGAAACTGCTTGATGAGTAGCATGTCTAAAGGCGGTCTCTATTAATGCTTTCACCAACTTCCCTCCCTTCCCTTCCATAATGTATAGGTGCCACATACATACATATCTAGTGATGAAGAGGTTAATATTAGCTTTCTTTCTTCTTGTAACATGCACTCTACAACGCAGGAAATTAGGCAGCGTGGCCTTAAAGTCGCTGTTGCTGGCATCCCGAAAACTATAGACAATGACATCCCTGTACTTGCTCTGAACCTCTCTCTCGTTGATTTAGAGTAACTTAAAATGTATTGTTTAACCTGTCCGTTTGTTTTCTTCTACTGAACCAGGTAATTGACAAGTCTTTTGGATTTGATACTGCTGTTGAGGAGGCTCAACGTGCAATTAATGCAGCTCACGTAGAGGCTGAAAGTGTTGAAAATGGCATAGGTGTAGTCAAGTTGATGGGACGCTATAGTGGTAAGCTTAACATGTGTAAGTTACAAATTTTAGTCCAGTACAACGGTGGTGCTTCCAAGTGCATTCATTCTCTTACCAAAAACTTTGTGAACTCATACATTATCAAGGCAACAATGTGTCAACTTTACATTTTCTGACCTAATTCTCTTTGGGATGCTCGTGCAGGATTTATAGCTATGTATGCTACCCTTGCCAGTCGAGATGTGGATTGCTGTTTGATTCCGGAGTCACCTTTCTTTCTCGAAGGGAAAGGTGGACTATATGAGTTCATTGAAAAACGACTTAAAGAAAATGGACACATGGTGATTGTGATAGCTGAAGGAGCAGGGCAAGACCTAGTTGCAGAGAGCCTGCAATCCAATCAACAAGACGCTTCAGGGAATAGGCTTCTTCAAGATGTTGGTCTGTGGATATCTCACAAAATCAGGGTATTGCTCTTTTAATCCAAGATCATTAGGTAGACTTTTGTGGCATATTTAGAAACATTCATGTCTTGATTTTTACTGTGATATTATTGTTGTGCGCGCCTTTATATAATATTCTGTTGATCTATTTTCCTTCCAAATCAGCAATCATTCCTCAATGGACACTGACCATTTATCCAGTTGGATGCAATGCAAACTTATGTCCAACTTGCTGACAATTGTATTTTGGTGGTTTCAATAATCTTAATTTAAATATTTACAACCTCTTGTCCATTTTATTTCAGGACCATTTTGCCAGACAGCAAAAGATGGGCATTACTCTTAAATATATAGGTCAGGACCAGAGCCTTGAATTTCCATATGATTATTCATTGTAGTATCATCTCTAGGTAGTCTCAATAGATGTACGAATAGATTCTCATGTTAGTTGTCTTTCGGCAGATCCTACATACATGATCCGCGCTGTACCGAGTAATGCATCAGACAATGTTAACTGCACACTTCTGGCGCAAAGTGCAGTCCACGGAGCAATGGCAGGTTTCACAGGCTTCACAGTTGGACTTGTCAATACTCGACATACTTACATTCCTTTCAATGTAAGTTTGTCAGATATATCATTGCATATCATCGTTTCTACACTCTTGTCAGTTCATTTTAATGAGCTTGGACTCTTGGAGAAACCAAACATCCATTATCACTTCTGGCTTCATTCTCATCGGGAGGGGTTGAAGAGGCCACATGAGGAGATCCTTTTCTTTTTAAAGGTGTAGGATTGTGGAGGTTCTCAGTTGCTCCCACCCAAAATTGAGCCACCAAACAAAAGCAAACTAAAACTAAAATGTCAGGGTTCTATTTTCTTAGTTCTCTTCTTCCTCCTTTTATGCCCCCCGCAACTTCACCTGACCTGGATTAAAACCTCATTCCATTGCTTGCTCCAATCTCTCATTTTTTCACTTGATAGCAATATCTGAGAGGGGATGGTTTCTATAGCAGTTTGGACATCATCGTCATGCCTTTTCTTTCCTTTTGTGACTTTATGGATTTTTGGTGCAGCGAGTGACCGAAAGGCAGAACAAAGTTGTCATAACGGACAGAATGTGGGCCAGGCTTCTTTCTTCAACGAACCAACCCAGCTTCTTAGTGTTGAAAGATGGAGTTGAAGAAGCCAAGGAAGAGGAAGAACCCAGCTTCTTAAGGTCGAAAAATGGAGTTGAAGAAGCCAAGGAAAAGAAAGAACTGGATGTGAGGGAAGCGTAATTTAAGACATTCGCCTTAGTTCATAACCTGGAGAAGCAGGGATTCTTCTACTACAGTTACGTGTTAACACACCATTTGATATGGGTGTACCACTTTGTTTTACATATTGTAGTCAATCGGTGCTTTTCGTGCAATGCCTGAAACAGCTTTGAATTGTCAACTTAGTTATCCTTAAATACTTTCCTGGGTCTTTCTTTGTCAATCCATTTTAAAAGTTTCTGCTGAGAGAATACGAATTCGAATGTCTTCACTGGCCTGTGGTCCATTCAAAATGGCAAAATGGTATGCTCTGGGCAGGGTTTCTCACGGAAAGCGTCGGTCTTCAAGGAGATCGTAGATATGGAGGTTCCTGGCAATGGTAATTGAATTTTGTTGCAGAAAGGACCCCTTTTTTAATTAACCAGGCATTCACTTTTGACCCCATTTATTTTATTAATCTGTGTTACGATGACCTCGGAGGAGAAATATATTTGTGCAGGTTGTTGGACCGAGAGTCGCACACAGCAACTGAATTGACGATGAAATTGCTTCCTATGTGGCTCTTGATGAGTTGGTATTTTCATGCAACATCGCGTTCCGTCGCGAGCCATGAATCCAACCTACATCGTTTCTTTCTGGAGGATGCGGCGCTACTTTCCTTTGGCTATGACTGGTTCTGGAGCCATGAGCCCTTTCGATGGTAATAAAAAGCTAAATTTGTTGAACATGAAAGAGTTCGCATTTGCCAGTGAAAAGGACGGCGGAAAAAAATTAATTGAATATGAACCAACGTTACAAGAATATACTGCGCATGGGGGACTCGTGCACAAATGTTCCCGATACATTTATCCAAACAGGTCAAAAGACCCCGAGTTCTCTGGAGCCCCCCAAGATTCATCGTATTGATATATAATAATAAGACCCATCAGATTCATTAATCACATTGATGAAGGTGAATCAACCCCTGTAGATGCCAGAGGGTTCTGCGTTTTGAATAATCCATGGATGTTCGAGAAGCTTGTGCAGAGGCAGGCGCTGTGATGAATCCTTTACTAGCATCTGTTATCAGTCGCAACAAATAAACACAAAAAATGGTCAGGTACCTGTAAAAGATTATGAGCAATCGCATTGCTCAGTAGTATCAGGTATGGTTGGTTTAGCTAAATCAACTTCAGATGTGGAAATTTTACCTGACTAATAAGGTCCTTTGCAGCAGAAGAAACGATCGGTTTTGAAGGGAACTTCAGGTCCACTTGCACAATCCTAGTTCAGGATGAAGAGGTACACAATCAGTCAAAATTAGCAAAGTGCATACTAAGTAATTTTATCTACACGTGAAAAATTGATGTTTACCTTCTGTATGTATCCGAATGTTCCTTTGCCTCAAATGGTGGAACCCCATACAGAAACTCATAGCATAGGACTCCCAAGCTCCATATATCTACATTGGCATCATGCTCAACACTCTCGACTGCAAATACCTCATAAAGTATTAGTCACGGAAATTGGTTGAATAAAAAATTCTCAAACTTGAGCGACATCCTTCTCTCAAACTTGATTGACCTCTTGAAGGCACGATTTAAGCATTAAGAAATCAGTAATAGCTTACTCACCCATTTCCGGTGGAAGGTAGTCTAATGTTCCACACATGGTTCTTCTACGATTAAATGTATGCACAGACCACCCAAAATCTGCAATCTTAAGCTCACCCTGACAATGAAGGAGACCATATAAAGCATCAAGAAGATGTACAAAAAGTAATCAATCAAATTTAAGAAGATATGGTAACTAGTGATCACCTGAGCTCCAATCAACAGGTTCTCGGGCTTGATGTCTCTGTGAATAACATGCTTGCCATGACAATAAATGAGTGCCCGAGCTAAAGATGCAACGTACTGCAACAATTATGCTGTTAGGGACACAGCTTAACAAGAAGTTCTATAGATAAAAAAAAAAAACAAATTCTGCAAATTCATGGCTAGATGTCAGAATATTATCCACCGTGCATCAACCCATTTCTCTAAGGGAAATTTAGTAGCCATGATGAAAATAGATGGGTAGGAAAGATGCTGCTCAAATTGAGTGGAAAGTAAAGGGAAGCAGATGTAAAGGGTGTCTAGCAAGAACTTACAGTAGCTGCACGCCTCTCGCTGAAGTATTTACACTTTTGGAGTTCCTTATAGAGTTCTCCTTTGGCTGCATATTCTAGTATCAAGTAAACTCGTTTCTGCAATAATGTAAAATCCAGGAGTTAGCGGCTTAACCATTTGTCGTCCAAGTAAACACACACGTAAGAGTGCTCTTACAGCATGCCCCACCTGATCATAAAAATACCCGTAAAGTCGTAAAATATTAGGGTGTCGAAGATGACTCTGGATCTCCACTTCACGTCGCAGCTGATGCTCGACCTGAGACTGTTGCAGCTGGCTCTTGAAGAGGACTTTCAGTGCCACGATATGATTGCTCTAATCAGAGAAAACCATCTAAAAATTAGATTTCACACGATACAGCAGGATACAATCCAGTGCAAAAGAAGCTAAAATCGTTACTTGATCGCTCCATGGCAGAAATTAAAGTATGCAAAGGCATGGAAAAGTCGAGAATAATTGAATAGATCTCTGACTAACCCTTTTCTCTCTTGCCAAGTAAACATGCCCGAATTTCCCTCGTCCGAGAGGCTTGCCGATGTCGAAGTCATTGAGCGTCCACCTCCGCTTCTCAGCCGCCGAAGCTTCTGAAGAAGACTGCAAAAAAGAAAATTTGGCACCCACGATATCATTACTAGCCTGAATTTTAATAAGCAAAACTAATCGCACTCCCATCAGCAATCTAAAAATTCCGTATTCACAATCCAAGCAGAGAAAAAACTGTCTCTTCATTCTACAGCTGAAATTCAGCATGATTTCTCCTTCTTCCGTGAAAGTCTATCCATGCTTTTAAGAGCTCGTCGGAGGTACAGATCACAGGACGGCCTCGCATAACATCACCATTTCCACCTCGGGGCTCTCAACACCTCCAAATCTGAGCTTCTAACAGGCAAAAACTAAGGAAAGGCAAAACCTCCTCGGCGCTAAACCCTAGACCCCGCCGATTCATCCCGTCGGACGGATGACGGACAGCAACAAACCACGCCCATCAGGAATCGACAGACACGCGGAGACGAAGCTAACGCGCGACGCGAATCGATTACGGCCTCGTCGGAAAAAGAAGGAAAAGCCCTAGATCGCGGCGCCGAATTCGAGCGACCAGCACCAGAAATGGTAGAGATAGAGAGAGAGAGAGAGAGGGAATGATCGAGGGAGTCTGGATGGAGCGGGGATGCCTCACCTTCTGCTGGGGCTGCTGAGTCTCGGCAGCAATCGCCATTGGAGAGCAGCAGCGAGCGACAGAGAGAGAGAGGGATGGGGGAAGTGACGAATTGCTTTGGGGATTTTTTGGGGACGAAGGAGGTCAAATCGGGGGCGGATTTTGAATCGGCCCCTCGCAACGGTCGAGTTCGCGTGGGCGGACACGTGGCCCAATCGTCTGTCAGATCGGCCCAATTATTTTTTTTATTTTTTTCCCGAAAAAAGAAAATGGTTTCTTTGCGAGGAGCGTCCCAGCTGATGCGGTCCTTGCCGTTTACTTCGTTTGTCTTATTATCGCCGGGCCGAAAGACTCGTTCGATTTTTTAAAGATCCGAAAAGAAATAACGTAGGACCCACATATCCACGTTGGACTTTATTAAAATAATAAAAAAAAGATAGAGAGCATATTTTCTCACATAGAATTGTACCGTAATTTTTTTATTTCTGGAAGAAGAAGTCTTTGATTCTATTTGACAAAATATCAGTAATAACGAATTCACCAAAAAGATAAAAAGAAGTAGTAAGATTTAAGATCAAACTCAAATGCCTTGTGCTAACGAACCCAAAACCATCACCGATGCCAAACAATCTGTAATTTATATTCACGCACGCATCTCCTATTTCTAGGAATAATTAGCTTTACGATTTCTTCTCACCAGGTTTATTTGGAGATTCTTTTTTTTTCTCCTCATATAATTGATCACACTAACGGTGATGATACTTATGTAGGAATACTCGTGATGCAAGGATGATGCAAGAGTTGCTTGATTTTCATTGATATAAGAGTGCGATCAAAGTCGATTTCGGGAGAGTATGAAAAGATTATCTCTCTCGTTCAAAATAGGCGAAAATGCACATGTTACACGGGTTTTACTGTTCTGCTAAAAAGTGCCCCTTCATACTCAACAAAAAGAAGTATTAATAATGCTTTAAAACTTGTGTTTTGTTATTAATCATGTGCTCAAAAGATAGTACATTTTCAACCCTCATATTGCTCGATGTGTGTTGAAAATTGTTCTATATCTTTAGGTTCTTATCTACCCCACCAGCATTCATTAACAACGCCTATATTACACCTAACCACCCAAAGAATCGGTCATCTGTGAGTTCCTTTTCTCTATCGTTTTTTTGGACAGAAAGTCATGTGAGTTGAATGGTCTAAGTTCTTGTCTGGATCAGCTCATTTGGACCTACCGAAAAGAAATGTGATCATTCATACAGACGCTTTCCAAAGTTCATACCCATGGAATATAATTCACTTTACAGCCAGGAACTTTTCTCAGTGGCTTTTGTAAGCTTTAAAGACACATGCTCTGTTCTACCAAGAATGGCCCATCCAATTGTGCAGTGGACAAGGCCGTTCTGCGCGATTCATGTGCAGCTACTCTTCTTTATTCCACAGGATGAACCGAGGTCATCTCAATCCTTCCCATGAAACACATTTCAATACCCTGCAATTATGACGCATTACCGGTAAAATGCATTTGCCATACTGCATTCGATTTTCCCATTATGTTGTGGATCATGAAACCAAGGCTAAGGTCCGATGCTGTGGACACTTCAGATCTCGCTTTCCATCCCCAATCATTTCATTAATTTACCAAGTGCCCACTTCTACTCCAGTTGAAACCAAAATCAAGTCACTACTAATGTTTTTTAAAAGAAAAGTACAATACTTTTACTAAACTCCCCACTAGAGCAGAAGCTGCTGAACCAAGTTGATCGACAGCTCTTAAACCTCAATGCCACTTCAAAATAATGAGAAAAAACAGACACCACCTCCTTGAAAACATCACTCGGCTAAGAATTTTTTGAGACATCTTCATCAAGTGCCTGCTGAGTATGGCTTTTCGCCAGTAGAAATGGTGGGAGAAACGACGGAATAACGAATGCCAACACCAAGCAGAGCAGAACCAAAATTCCAACAGGCCAAGCTTTGTGTGGGATCCCTAGCAAGAGCTCATCACAAACTGCCATAGGAGTCACCAAGGGTTCTGTCAGAAATTATGTAAATTTGCTTATGCTGCAAGTAAACAATAAACTGACGAAAATCCTGCTGATGGTTTGTTCTCGTAACAATAGCGAGTTCTACAAATCAGAAAGAAGCAGAGGATGATCATCAAGACCAAAAGGTAAGTGAACTCATATGATAACTAGCGAGATGCCCATGCCTTGCACGGGTCTAAGACTAAATTTGTTATATTATTCTACAAGATGTCTGCACCCTGCATGATTCCCAGATTATATTTGTTATATTATTCTAAATGTTGGTATCAACGTGAATTTTTACGAGAGAAATAATAAGCAAAAAATTATAATAATATGAATAGTCATATCAATCAGATTCTCCACTAGATTTTACATGGAGTATTTTTTAAAGTGAATATTAATCCCATCATGTAGGTTTATCCTCCGATTAAAAGAAAACATGAAAGATGAAGTTGCAACATCCATAGAATCAGAACATAAGTACATGAAATATTTCAAGCATGTGAAATAATATGAAACAATGAGAAACATGAAAGCATAAATGATAATTTTTCCTTCATTTGTCGGAGTCTCATTTTGTGCCATCAACTTAGTGTGGAAAAAGCTAGCAAGTTAATTGTGTAGGATGTTCTTGAGAGTAAAACAGTTTCTTCTCTAAACTCCATTTTTTTGTCTTTCTTTGTAGAGGCTTAGAAGTGATTTCTTCAAGATCATATTCCAATTCCATCTATTTCGGTTCAGTATTTTATGGAAATTCTCCCTTTTTTAGTGACCATTAGATGTCTATCTTTCTGTTTTGGCAAGATAGATGGATATTTCATCATCCACAAAAATGTCTCGATTTGTATTTTGAAAGAAATTTGCAATATATCTTTCTCATTTAACTCTGTGTGCGTGTAGATTCTATTCTCAAATCAGACATCTGTTAGAGATGCAAGATGAATTTCATTAGTCCAGTGATATCAAAAATTTTATAGGACCATCCATAATTGCAGGGCCCGTTAAATGCCTGGTAACCAGTGTCTACAAGATTAGGGAACTCCACAACCTAAGTAATCCTGAGATTGCTGGAAGCTGCTAAAGACAATCATGTCATCACCTTATATGTAGGACTTCCACTACAAACACTTAAGTATTCTTCTCCTCAATCAAACCACTACTATCTAGCAAGATATCTGTAGACAGTGCAAGGTTTAAGGAGAAACATTGTCAGTTGAGTCTGCCCATATTTTTTTGAGTTCTTCAACTATACACATGACAGTTGGTCAATTTATAAGAAAAATATGTTTGATTCATTACAGCATATCATATGTGCAAGAGGAAATTTCCATTATGTCTTTTGATAGTAAAACCAACAAGCCATGTGAAAGTACATGCAAAAGCATTAGTTTAGCAGCCATTGCAATGTCATTACAAAGGACTGCATGATGACTACACTTGGAATATGGTTATCTTTCTCTTTTTAATTTGACAATGATTTAAATGGTAATTGCACAAACAATTTTACTATGAGTTACCTATATTATAGATGATGGATTCTCTCTCCTTTACATCTCGTATGGCAACAACTCCTTCAGGTTCTACAGTAGCCAGTACATGCATTCCACCCTGAACCAGAATGAAAGACTGTAAGGCTTTCAAATATCTAACAATGCAGACATAATTATAGATAGTGTGAACCTGATTCTGTATCAATTCAAGGCTCTCCGCCTTAAATATTATTTTCTCAGTGTTAAGTAATCTTCTGTTGAAGTTTGTTGCTGAGTCCGAATCACCCCTCATTAGTTGCAGAGAGAAGCAAGCAGGAATCTGTCATTCAACACAAAGCAAAAATATATCACCAAGTATAGAGAAAATTAAAAAGTAAATCCTTGAAAACACATTTACATACAGAAGCTGGATATGATATCTTCACTTCATACCACGTGTAAGGTTTGAGACCCTCCAACTTATAAAGGCGAGATCCTCTTTGTAGTGGTAGAGATTCTTTCCATAGCTCCTCACCTACTTTTAGCACTGTCTTCTCAACCCTGCAGAATGGCCGGATGCCCTTCAGCTCAACTGGGCAGTCATGCAATGGGTTCTCATAAACAAACATAATTTTGACTATACTGACGTATTTTCAAAAGCATAACAAACTCTGTCACCCGCAAAGCTGAGTGTGCAGAGCAAGACCACCAACGAATGTAGCTTAGCCAAATCCATTTCCACTAGGACACCATCAAATAACTTTGAACTTCATGGACCTGTGCACCAGCAAGTGTATTCAATCAAACAAAGAAAGCCAGCATCTCTTTCATTCTGAAACTGTAGCAAGTACAGGGAAAAAACCCATTTTTGTCAAGTGCATGATAAGCAACAGACGTGACGCAATTTGATACGATGATAACTAGACAAGTTCCTCCCAGAGACAAAAAGGTCAAACTTTTAGATCACAAGTCTCTCCTTAATGTCATATACCAAGCAACAAGGAAAAAGACGCATCCGCTTCACTAATAATTGCTTAAAGAGAGGTACCGTCCTATGTGGTAGCCATTGATTGGTTAATTCAATATGCGTGATATTATGTACAAATAAAAATGATGTAGAGGATCGATCTTACAGTAAGAGGGCTCCATCACCAAGCAATCCAAGTAAAAAGGGAAGAGATATGAAATGAAAATTCGGAAAGCAGGTGGTTTCGGATGTTATCGGTAGTTTTCAAAATCAATGGTAATTTATTAATTCCATATCGGTAACTTCCATCATTCTGTTAGAATACAGCAAATCGTCCGGCATGAAAATGGATACTATTATCCAACTCTTTTCGTATAATATAATTTTCCCCACAATTCATGATCCAACCACCATGTCCATCACCTCACCCCCCATCATCCCCACCATAGTTCACCTCACAGACGCCAAAGATCACACTTCTCACAGAAGCATTTCAACAAACACCCAAAATGCAACCTCCGAAATTCCTCCAGTGAACTCCGCACGGGATTGCCAACGAACGCCCAACATCCCGGACAACAAACTGTGCTCCGATAACAATTATTACAGCATGGTAGATAAGTTTTCAGTATTGGGTTCAGCGGAAAGAACATGGACAGACCGTTCTCCCTCTGCCTCAGAGACTATCAAAAGATTAGAATCTACAAGATGGAAAGAGCACATTACCACCAAGCTTGGGACTTTCGCGTTGCTGCTTCTCGGTGACGACGTACACCGCCCCGGTTCAGAATCCTCACTATGCGTTCTGCAATGCACTCTTGCTGCCTGCGCTACTTGCGGCGATGGCGCCTCTCAATTAATTGTGAATTACCGTCGAAGCAATTACCACCGGATCCTCTTTCTTTTCTCCTGTCGGTAAGATATTTAGATCCATGTTTTATTTATTTAGCGAGCTAATCCAATGGGATTTAAATGGAAAATTACACGAACAGTCCCTAAACTTTGACATAAGGTGTAATATATAGTTTATGAACTTTAAGCTCAGCTTCACTTCGTGAATCCTCTTGATTGTAGGAACTACATAATGTTAAAAAAAAAAAAAATAGAGACAGAGAGAGAAAAAGAAATGAAAAGGATGTTCTCCAGCTTTGCATCCCAAATTTTTATATAGATACATAATTGCATCTAAGGGTGTGTTTGTTTTGCGAAAAGACAATTTCCGGAAAAATATTTTCTTCATTTTCCAGCGTTTGGTTCATTTAGAAAAATGAGTCAATGGAAAATGTTTTCCTAGTTAACGGAAAATATTTTTCTTCCAAAGTTTAAATTCAGGAAAACGATTTCCCTTTTAAAAGAACCGGAAAACATTTTCCAAAATATTTTAAAGTCCTAGCTTGATGAAAAATTATTATTAAAAAGAATTTCTAATTAAAAAATTGAATTTGTTACTATTATATCTTTTTTTTTTCTTGTTTTCTCTTTTCTTTCTTTGCCTTTGAATGTAAACCCTAACTCCTCCTCCCTCTCTCCTTCTCCTTCACCCCCTCCTTTTCGTCACTATCGCCTCCTCCAACCCTCCTCTTCCTCTTCGTCGACATCTTCTATACCTTCAATCATTTTTCAAATGCAATCCAAACACCAAAAAATATTTTCAGTCACGTATCACCAAACAAAGAAAAACGTACCGTTTTCCTGAAAAATATTTTCTAACCATTTTCCTGGAAAACATTTTCCAAAAACGTTACGTTTTCCGTAAAACAAACACACCACAGTTTACAACTGGTCATATAATCTCATAAACCCCCATCCTCAATTAGAGCTTGGATTGGTGGGTTACTAGGAAAATGGTCCCATTTTATTTTCATCTTTTAAGGAAAGATATTGCGATTTTCCTTTTTTCTTTTTCTTTTTTTGTGGAGGATTCTTTCTTCAAATACAAATTGTGGTTTTTAGTAACTGCAATACAATTACAAGGCTTAACCTAACAGAGCAACTCTGAAAATAACTTTACCAAAAAAAAAACAACTCTGAAAATAACCACGCTAATTACTTGTGTCTAGCTAGAGTAAATCATAGTAATCTTTGCAAACATAAAATCATCTTAAATAATATCATTTAAATGTAGGGAAAGTTGTCCAAAAATTTCCAAAGTCCATTGCAAAGCAGCCAATTCAAAACCTTTCAGTTATGTTAATTTAGTCCTAAACCTTTTAATATTTACTAATTTAATTATAAACCTTTTAACGAATTGTCAATACATTTTAATTAATTTTAGTCGGAAATCGTTAACATAGCGGTCCAATTGGCGACGGTCATCCAAAATGGTACGATCGGCGTCGACGTAGAGAATTTTTAAATGTTTAATAGATTTTCGAGTTAATACCCTAAAAACCCTAAACCTGGTACACCCGTGACAAATTTACCACAAACTATTTTTTTGACCACCAAAAACCCCAAACTATTTTTTTGACCACAAAAAACCCCAAACTAGTACATATGTAATAGATCTACCATTTGTTAACTTTCGTTCGATTTTTCCGTTAATTTTGCTGACGTGATTGCTGACGTGGCAAGCCATGTGAAAATTCATAAGTTTACTACTATTAAAAACCCCAAACTGGTATATTTATGATAAATTTACCCCAAACTGATATATTTATGACAAATTTACCCCAAACTGATATATTTACGACAAATTTACTCTAATTAATTTTTTCGATCATAAAAAACCTAAATTGGTACACGTGCGGCACATTTACCATCTTTCAATTTTCCCAAATTTGACTGAGTTGTGATATCCAATCAATTTTATTTTCCGGATTACTCTAACATTGCCTCCATATCATTAATACTTAGTTTTTTTTTCTTTTTATTGGAATCATTATTAGAAAATATACAAAGATTACCAAATGTGCACTTCGATCTTGTGCCGAAAGAATGCCCATTAACTAAAAGATGGACAGATCGCTTGCGCACATATACAAAAGAAGTGCACATATTGTGATTGTTTCACTCGTTTTTGATTTGTGACAAACTTGGCTTTATGTTTATATGTCTCAGCTCCACATGGTTTACTACTTGTCCGCAATCTATTTGTACGCTTACATATTACTCTTACTTTGCTGGTCCTTATTAGCGTTACGTAGTCTTTCCTACCTTGAATTGTAAGTGTCAAAATTTTAACATGGAACTTACATATGAATGGTATGAGTGACTCGTACATCACATGCTCGTTGAAATGCCAGAACCAAAATCACTTATGTTTGTCGCTAATTTTAGGTGTGCTTTGAGTGTGATTCTTTTGTATATGTGCGCAAGCGATCTATCCATCTTTTAGTTAATGGGCATCTTCCTGGCACAAGAATGAAGTGCACATTTGGTAGCCTTTGAATAGTTTTCTAATAATGATTCCAGTAAAAAAAATCAAGTATTAATGATATGAAGGCAATGTTAGAGTAATCCGGAAAATAAAATTGATTGGACATCACAACTTAGTCAAATTTGGGAAAATTGAAAGATGGTAAATGTGCTGCACGTGTACCAATTTAGGTTTTTTATGATCGAAAAAATTAATTTAGAGTAAATTTGTCGTAAATATATCAACTTGAGGTAAATTTGTCATAAATATACTAGTTTGGGGTAAATTTGTCATAAATATACCAGTTTGGGGTTTTTAATGGTATTAAATTTATGAATTTCCACATGGCTTGCCACGTCAGAAACCACGTCAGCAAAATTAACGGAAAAATCGAACGGAAGCTAACGGAGGGTAGATCTGTCACATATGTATCAGTTTGGGGTTTTTTGTGGTAAAAAAAATAGTTTGGGGTAAATTTGTCACAGGTGTACCAGTTTGGGGTTTTTTAAGGTATTAACCTTAGATTTTCTGAATTTTTTTCTTTTATTTTTCATTGTGATAATTGGGCTACCGCTGGTGGGGTCACAGCCCTCGCCAAATTTGTGCAAGGGCTCACATACCCTCACCTAGCTTGTGGTCGGAGAGGACTTTGTCGCCTATGCACAATGGCTGCCAACACATTAAAGAAAAAATGAAAAAAAAAATTGATAAAATTTCTAAAAACGACTAAGAATTTGACAAAAATTAAAAATTATTCACATTAGTGCTGCACATACTAGTGGAATGCCGCAAAATGAAGCGAAGCTACTATGACTAAGGTCCTTTATCTTCATCATATCTCTATAGCGGGTCACTTAGGGGCTGCATGGTAATGTTTCTGCTCTTTTTTTGTTCCAGGGAACATAAATAAAAAAATAAAAATAAAAAGTGTTTCTGTTCCGGGGAACAATTTTTTACTAGAAAAATGCGTTTGGTAAATTTGTTCCGAGAATAAAAATGAATAGAAACACGTTTGGTAAATTTTATTGTTTTATTGTTTCTTTTAATTTTTAAATAATTTTATTTTATTTTTCATTTTTTCATTTCTTTTTATTTTTCTTCTTTCGGCTGGTCACCGGCCTCCGGCGACCGGTCGACGGGGCCGGCAGCCTCGCCTAGCCACGGCGAGGCTCGCCGGCCCTTGCCTTGGCCGGGCGAGCTCAAGCTCGCCCGGATCCGGCGAGGCCGAGCCTCGCCAGGGGCCAGTGACGCTCGGCCTCGCTGGGGGCCGGCAACGCTCCGGCAAGGTCGTCGACCCTCGACGGCGTCGCCGGCCCTCAACGACCAGTTGCTGGCCATGGCCGAGGCCGGTGACCGGCCAAAAAAAAAGAAGAAGAAAAGAGAAGAGAGAGAAGAAGAAGAAGTGTTTCTTCAAAATTGTTTCTGGAACAAGAAGTAAGTTTTTTTTGTTTCAATTTTGTTCCAGGAACAAAAAAACAAAAAAAGAACAGAAACGCAACCAAACGCGTTTCTGTTCTTTTTTTGTTCCCAGGAACAAAAAAACAAAAAATTGTTCAGAAACAATGAGTGTTTCCATGCAGGCCCTTACAATCCAAACTATTGATCCATGTGAATGTGACTATTGATTATTGTGATATTTGTGACTATCAAGCAATAAGACTGTCGGGACACCAATTAGTATAATTTATCTGGTAAAGTACTTCATTCCATGCACACACTCACACAATGATTTCACATCTACTTACTTGATTCTCTCTGTAACCTTATTGTAGCAGTTCAATGTCTTGCAACGTCACTTTGGAATGCTGCCGAAATTGTAGGTATGCTTCTATTTTAGAAAGACAGTCTTTGTCTCTAGCCGTCTTTATCTCCAACCAAAGTTTCTGGCTTGTTTGTTTTTGACTTCTTTTATAAGTAGAAAAAAGTTCCCAGTTAATTGTCCACTAAGTGAGTTATATAAGCCCCAAAGCCCTTTGAAGAAAATATTTTGTGTTTGGCATATGTTTTTGAAAGCTCATTTGTCCAATGCCAACATTCCCAAATGCTGGGGAGGGGCTGCTCTGAGCATTGGCATTTTGAAGATGCGAATTTCACTGTTCACCGAATCACTGTTCATCATCTTCTTCCCCGTCCATCTTCTTCGCCGTTCGTCTTCTTCTTCGCAGTAGGCGGCGCTCAGCCGCGAGTGGCCAAATCTGGCCGCTGGGGGGGCCAGATCTAGCCGTCGGGAAGCCTCGCCTAAGGTCGTGCAACCTCAAGCGAGGCGGCTTGAGGTCGAGCGACCTCGGGCGTCGCTTGGGTCGCACAACCCAGGTGACGCCGCCTCCCGCCACCGCCACCACCATCGCCTCCCCAATTTTCAGCAGCTAGTGGCAGTGGCGCTGGTGGTGGTGGGGAGGCGATGGTGGTGGCGGTGGCGATGGCGAGGAGGCGGCTCACCATTGCCTGAGGTCACGCGGCCTCAGGTGATGCCGCCCGAGGTCGAGCGACCTAGGGGACGTTGCCTGTGGTCACGGCCTCAGGCTGCGTCGCCTGAGGTCAAGCAACCTAGGCGACGCCGCTTGAGGCCGTGCAACCTCAGGCCACCTAGCCTAAGGTTACACAACCCAGGCGACGCCCGAGGTCACTCAATTTTCAGCGCCACCACAATTTTCTTTTCTTTTTTTCCTTTTCCTTTTCACCTGAAAATTGCTTTGCAAAATATACACTTCCAAACACACTTGCCTTCACAAAATGCCCATTCACTCAAAGATACTTGAGGAAATGCATTTGCATTTCCCCAAAGTTGAACCAAACGGGCCCATACAATACTTATGCCCTTGGTTGAATAATATGTGGTTCCCACGTGATAGTTGATCCATAAAGTAGTTTGGCCACTATTTTAACTAATATTAGGTCAAGTAACCATAATATATCCTACAAAGAAGCAATCGTTTTCTGTTTCCTTTGCTAGCAGGGAGGGGGTCAATCTAAGAAAATTGACTTAAGATCGAGGAAGGTCCTAACTGTAGAAATGCAAACCCACCCGAATCCATTGAGTTTTGCATATTCCTCGAATTTTCATCTGTTGGCTTGTAGGTCAAGTCCACGGGCATACCTTCAGTTCAGATACAAAAGAGCAGGTGAGAGTCAAGTATGATCTAACTGAAGGAAAGCAGTAATGAAGGGATTCGAGTACTGGTACTGACATTTGTATAACAACGCTTCTCAAGCACTGAGCCTGGTTCCACTGAGAAAGTGAGACTGCATCCTCGCCAACGCGCCCAGTATAGTGTGGTCTGTCTCTTTTGGGCCTTTCATGAGGAGGAAGCTAGGGTGTCGCTCAACTAGATAAAGGACAGTATCTATCCGAGTTGGCCGGCAAAGTTGACCAGGAAAATCAGCCAAGTCTAGAATGAAGGGACAAAGACAGATGGAATTGAGATAGAGTCATGGTGATCTTACCATGATGACCAGCGTAGATGAGACCTACAATGGATTCAATCGCATGGGGACTAATGCCTTCATCATCCTTATCCTTCCACACAGGACAGCATTGTGGAGGGCTGTGCAGCATTTACAATCTTCTGTTTTGAGCACATCCAGACGTTGAGACGAGTTTAACCATGTTCTCAACAAATCGGTCCTGTGCATTTAAAGCCGCTATGTGAAGCACTGTTTCGGACCTGCCCGTTATAGCCGCTGTCTCTGAAGCAGGATCTTGTCGAAAAAAACTTTTAGCAGATTCCCAATTACCCTGGAATGCAGCTTGCAACAATGGTCGGTAACGGAGTCCATCCAATACCTCTTCCGATATTCCTGCAAAATGGACGAACTTTTCAGGCCATTTTGTTAATTCTTTTTCCTTGCAGAAACTGAAAAGTGTCTATGAGAAGAACAATTCAATCCAGATCCTACCCAAAATATTAATTTCACAATGAAATGACTCTTTCGAAGGATGACGCACGTGGAGCACCTCCAGATTGAGAAGGAGAAGGAGTTGATCCAACAGGAATGCGAACATCTTCAATATATGTAGGAGAAAGACTGAGCATAAAATCCTTGTCATACTGATTTTTCCTTTTCTTTTTCCTAGCCAAGGTCAGGGCTATGTGTGCTCGATGGCAAAGCAAACAAAAAGAACCATGACAAGATACAAGTTCTGGCATATTCTAAGACTACACCGCTTATACCATTTTCTTTTCTCGGTTGAAACTTGAAATGTACTGCTGGTGGTTCTGCATGATTCGAGTTCCCTTGTTGTTTGCTTGGTTGCATCGCCATTGGGTTCCTCTCCTGGTTACAGTCTTTCAACAACGAAGTAGATAGAGAATGCAAAAGAGACTTTCCACTTTCTTAGAAAGTTGAAGCTGTGATGTCAATTAGCTTAAGTTGCTGGGTCTCTTTATAGCTAAGCACAGGGCTTGACCGTTTCCAGAATAATTGGATCGTTTCTATATAATTTATTCAGTCATATATAGAAATAATGTGGTATTATGTTATTATAATGTTTTTCTGAGGAACAAGAAGGGGTTGAAAAATACCAAAACGTTGTCTGGACCATGTTTAGTTTAGAATGATGGACAACAACCTTTGGCTAAAAGATTTACTTTTGTTGACTTGAATACTTCTGTGGTTTCAGTCTACGCAGCATCTATCGTTTCAGAGCATAATCTTATGATATACCATGTGGTCAGCGTCAATGAGAAGTCGTCAACAATGGAAGAAGACAATTTTGCGTGTTCTAGATCAACTTATCAGTTAAATTATGTTTCAAGTTTACGAAACCTCCCCCATTCGGAGGATTTTGATTTGTTCAAAAGTGAAATTAGTTTCTGGAGATAAACAATGAAGCACCAACAGAGGATATAGAGGAGATGTCAATGAACAGCTTGTAAAGATTCCTTGTCTTGATCGGTCAATAGAGAATCTTTTATCCAAGTTAGACGGGTTTGACTTGTCGGACTTTCTTTATATTGCGTATAGAGGAGCACTCTCACTGGCTATACGAAAAAGAAGGGGCTTACGAGCATATTATAGATAAAAGCGAATAAAAGTGCCCGTTTCGCTTTTATTTTTGTATTGACATTAAAACCGAACCACATAAATTGCTGGCGTTTTTTATTGTTTCTTATTTATTTCTCTGTTTCACGTTAACTTAATTGCCAAATCATGTTAGTTTTCACATCAATTTTACGATGTTCTTTAGTAAAGACTCCGCGTGTTATGATTTTGATTCTATTCGCAGACGATAACCAAAGGCTACCCGCCAATAACTGATGCAAATATTAAACTTGAACAACTTGACCTGGATTATAGTACAACTCATGCGCACTATTGAGGAAGAGCCCTTGACGTCATATGCTAAGATTCTCCTATGTTTCTAGGCGGCTCTCGCGTGGGAATCCCACTGGGAAATTGCGCAAATAGCTAACTAAATGTATACGTCTTATTCTCAACCAAATTCTGATGTGTCATTCCGATATTTTATCTTCCACGCATGCATGTCATTTTATGAATCAGATGTTGATCTTAACTTCTCCGAAATCTTTACAGCAGCTAAGAAATTTTTAGATTTTATGCTTATTCAACTCATCGATAAAGACAAAGTGAGAAAAGGAGACGATTCGCAAATCTTGTTTGGCTTTTTGAGTGATGGATCCTATCCCTTGGCCAAAAAGAACTTGTTATGCTTCCGGTCTACGCGCTTATTTCGTTTCAGAATATATTCTTACAATATACCATATGGTTAACATTGACGAGAAGTCATCGGTGATGGAGAAAGGCAATTTTGCGAGTTCTGTATGAACTTCTCTCTAGCTAGAGACTCCACTTGTCATGACATTGATTCTATATGCAGATGA
The DNA here is from genome assembly GCF_016545825.1 of Eucalyptus grandis. Classification (NCBI taxonomy): domain Eukaryota; kingdom Viridiplantae; phylum Streptophyta; class Magnoliopsida; order Myrtales; family Myrtaceae; genus Eucalyptus; species Eucalyptus grandis. Next base: position 54,661,747 of record NC_052614.1, read on the forward strand.
TAACTAAAGGCTACCCGTCAATAATTTCCGGAGTCCTGAAAATATTATACTTGAACCACTTGACCAGTACTATGGTGGTAAGTGACATGCGCACCAATATGGAAGTTTCTGCGATGTTTCTCGGTCACTCTCATATGTGAATCCCATGGGGAAAGTCCAAAAATTACTTTTTAAATTTACTTGTCCCATTCTCCACCTAACTATGTTTCGACTCATTCTCATGTTTTATCTTCCGTGGATAGCATCTATCATTCCCATAATTTATGTTTAGTCTATTCATTGTCTAAAACAAATGACAACAGGCGTGTTTTGTTTTGTAAATTATCCCTTTGATACCACTTAATTGATAGAGGTCCATAGGTATACAAGAGAAACGATATTCAGGTCCTATGCCGAGTTTCTATGATGTATTCTTTGGAAAAATGTTGAATATTATGAAAAAATAACAATTGTCAAAAATCTATTGAAAAAGATGACAAAATATTATCAATTATTTGAGACGTATAAGCACCGTCTTTAAGAATAACTTTGCCCCTCAGAGTATGAAACTCAGTGCATAAGACTCTAACCTTTAAGATACAACAAATCTTCTTATGTACTCCACACTGAGTATTAGAAGGAACATGAACAACGTTATATGTCTAACCTAGCAAAGAAAAAAAATATATATGTAAAGAGAAGAAAGATTCTCGTTTTGATATATCGATATCTTTTTTTCAATTATGTTCAAAGTAATGAAAGAGAATGTGACTAATTAAGAGTACATGAAGAAATAAATCAACCTTACAAAGCCATTATAAATCTATTATAAAGCCAACCGCTCTAAAATCGTTACACAATGATGGCCTTCATGGCAGTCATAATTATTATCAAAGCCATTACTTTCTAAAATTTCAACACTAATGAAATATGTAATGGTTTCTCGATGACTCTCATATATGAATCCCATAGGGGAAGTGCAAAAATTGCTTATTAAGGACTCATTTGGCAACTAGCCAAATAGTGTTTCATTTTGTTCTTTTGTTATCAAAAATAGATTTAGAATAGAAATCTGTTCGGTAAATTTTTTGTTTGTGGAAATAAATTTTGTTATTAGAATTAGATTTGGAATAAAATCAATGAGTAAAAAAAATTTGCTTCTTTCCTCCCGAGAATAATTCCAGAATCAAGTCAATCCAAATTTCTTATTTTTCTTTAGTCTTTTTCTTTTCTTCTTGTTCTTCTTCCTTCTCTCTTCTTCTTCACCACGATCGCTACCACCATACACCACCACCAGTCATTTGTGACCACTTGGGCGATATCCAACAAGCTTGCTAGATGCTCGTCAAGCTAGGGCAAGGTCCGGTGAGCTCGTTGGTGGCCAAGCAAGCATCACTTAGGCCTCCCTTGGCCACCAACAAGACTCGCTTAGTTGGGCGAGGCTCGTCTAGCCACTGGCAAGCCTCACCTGGCTGGGCAAGGCTCAACCAAGCCATGGCTATCTAGCGAGGTCGAGCCCCGCCCGGCAACAACCGAGCCTCGCCTAGTTGCCAGTAAGGCTTAGCCAACGAGGCGCAACCTCACGGGGGGCCAACGACACTTTAGCAAGGTCGTCGACCCTCGTTCGGTTGGTTGTCAGTCATATCAAGGCCGGCAACCGGCCAAAACTTGAAGAAAAAGAGAAAGAAAGGAAAAAAAGAAAAGAAGAAAAAAGTTATAAAATTATTTAAAAAAATTAAAAGAACATGGTTTAGACTAGAAATTTTGGAAATGATACCAAACACAATTCTATTTCAAAATAAAATTTTTGAATAGTTACCAAACGCCTTAAAATACTTAGAAATTGTTCCCAGAAACAAAATAAAAATAATTATTTATGATTAGAAATTGTTCTTGGAAAGAGAATAGTTACCAAATGCACCATAAGTGTACTTGTCTCATTCCCATATTTTTATTTTCTGTGGATAGCATTTTATCATTCCTATATTTTATGCTTAGGGCATGCATGGTTGTGTTTATTTTTTCTGTCTATGAACAAAAATTTTGTTTTTTTGTTCCCTGGGAACAAAAAAAACAGAAACGCGTTTGTTTGCGTTTTTGTTCAAAATCTGTTTTTTTGTTCCAAGAATAAAATTAGAACAGAAATAAGAAACAAAAAAAAAAAAGTTATTTTTTTTGTTCCAAAAACACTTTTGAATAACAAATTTTCTTTCTCCTTTCTTTTCTTCTCTTTTCTTTTTTTCTTCTTCTTTTCTTCTTCCTTTTTTGGCCGGTTGCTGGCCTCGGCCATGGCCGGCGACCGGCCGTCGAGGGCCAGCAACCTCGTCGGAGGGTCGCCGTGGCTGGGCAAGGCTATCGACCCTCGTCGGCTAGTCGCCGACAATGGTCGAGACCGGTGACGGCCAAAAGAAGAAATAAAGAAAAAAAGAAAAAATAAAGGAAAAATAAAATAAAAATATTAAAAAATTAAAAGAAACAAAAAAAGAATATAAACCAAACGTGTTTCTATTCATTTTTATTCCCGGAACAAGTTTACCAAACGCGTCTTTCTAGTCAAAAATTATTCCCCGGAACAGAAATAGTTTTTTTTTTTTTTTAATTTCTATTCCTCGGAACAATTTTTGAACACAAACACAAACAAACGCACTCTTAGTCAACTCATCGTCTAAAACAAATGAGAACAGGAGTGTTTTGCAAATTTCCCCTCGGATTCCATTTCATTGGTCAAGTTACGTATATATACAAGAGAAACGATAATATCGTAATTCTTTTAACATATAAATTCTAAAAAAAATTCAAACAACTTAAATTATAGAATCAATTTCCCATTGAATTTGTCATGCGTGGTTGTTATCAAAATCCTCTATTTGGCTTGGGCTTAGCCTGAGATTGAATGTACGGATCAAAATTTGTTCAATTCAAAAGAGTACAAGGATCAAATTGAACAAAATCAAAATTTAAAATTTATATTAAATATTTGCTATAAGTCCATCAACTATTTTTAATATTGTATTGCCTAGTCAAATTCAAGCACGTGAATAAAGTGTTGTCTCGTTACACATGCAACTTAGGAAAATTACTAAAAAACCATAATCCTATTGTATGAACGCCAATTCAGTTTTAAACTTTTTTATTTTAATCAATTTAATCATAAACTTTTGTCAATATGGTTCTTCAGGTGTGATGAATTTTGGTTGAAAATTATTAACATGGACACCGATCATCCTACGTGGCATAACTAGTGTCTATGTAGCACGGACACTCTCTGGAAGCCTTCGTGTCGTGTTCGACACTCTGACACGTGTCTGACACGTTCCGACACATCCCGACACGTTCCGACACTCGGTTAACGAGTGTCGAAAAATCCGACACGTGGTCAACTCTCTCCGACACGCGAGTCCAGAATTTCGACATGTGATTTCGACACACACGAGGTCAATTTTAAAAATTTCTAATACTTAAGGGGTCAAAATATAAATATACACAAAAGAAGTAATAAAAGAAGTAATAAAATTGCTATAAATATACACTCACGGGGTCAAATTTTTTTTTTTCAGTTTTTTTTTTTTTTAGAATTGTTCTAGTTTTTTTAAAAGTCTTTTACTATGAAAGAAGTAATAAAAAATGCTATATATGATAAATAAATAAATTTAAATTCAGTATTTTTCTTTAAACAATGTTTTTTTCTCTAAGTTTTATGTATTATTATAACAAATTAAAATAATGAATGATATTATTTAATATTTTTCGTGTAAATTAATTCTAGGCTATTTTTATTATTATTTATTTATGTATATATATATATATATATATTTAATATATAACGTGTCGGAACGTGTCGAAATTCTCTATTTTTAAGAAATGACGTGTCAGCGTGTCGTATCGTGTCGTGTCGCGTGTCGCGTGTCCGTATCAGTGCTACATAGACTGGTGTTAACGTAAAATTTCAATTTAGTCAATTTTTTGTTCCTTTTCTTTTCTTTTTCTTTTCCTTTTTTAGCCTATGGTTGATCTTAGGCCACAAGAGAGGGCCGGCCTCACCTAAGCGAGGATCGCCTTTTCCGACCACAAACAAGGGCCATGATGTCCATGCTACCCAATGTTCCTAAACTTTCATAAAATGTTCAATCAAGTTTCTAATAATTTTGTGTCATGAGATCCTGAAATTCTCCTCTCTTTTTTTAGTTTGTTTGTTTGTTCGAGTTGATTCCTCTATTAAACATGCGGATGGAATTGTGAGGTGGAGTGCCACATCAGTTTATTTTTTTCGAATTTTCAATATTTCACTAGTACACCATCAAGTATCTTTGAATTTCATGGGCCTTTGCACCGGCGAGTGTATTCAATCAAACAAAGCAAGATAGCATCTCTTCTTTCTGAAGGTATGGTACCAAGGAATAAACTTTAATTTTCTCGAGTGCATGATAAGCAAAAGAAGTGGCAGAGTTCGGTAAGTCGATAACTATACAAGTTCCTCCCAGAGACAAAAAGTTCAAACTGCAAGGTCACAAGTTTCCCCTATATCTCGTATCGCAAGCAACAAAGTTAAAAGACACGTTTGCTTAGCTAATAATCCCCCAAAGGGAGGTACTATCCAACGAGGTAGTTATCTATAGGTTAATCAAATACAAGCGATTTTTTTTCTTTTGTTAGTTTTCATTCTATTTTACTCTAACTCTCATTTTTAAACTTTTGTCTTACTTCTTTGTAGGGCATAAGAGTCGAAATTCATATCTAAAACTAAATTATCCCCACCCAATGCCTTGAGAAAAGGGAGATTCGAACCCCCACCTCCTCTTCTCATGTAGAAAGGATGGCCATTAGGATAAACCCTAGTGATTAAATACAAGTGATATTACACACAAAAAATGACATAGAAGATAAATCTTATGGTGTTAAGAAAACAGAACCACCTAGCTGGCTTCATCACCAAGCAATCCGATTAAACAGGGAAGGGACATGAAGTGAAAATTTTGAAACTCCATGAGCTGAAACCAGGGTGTTTCAGATGTGATTGGTAATTTTCAAAGTTAATCGTAATTTTTCCAAATTTGTTAGTAATTCCACGACGGTAACCTCCGTCATTTCGTTAGTAAACAGCAAATCGTCCGGCGTGAAAATGGATACTATTATCTAACTTTTTTCATATGATATAATTTTCCCTACAATCATGATCCAACCACCATGTCCGTCATCCCACCCACCATCATCTCCACCGCCCAGTTCCCGTCGTCGCAGCTGCTGCCACCAAAGCCATGGTAAATTCATCGCCGCCACCAGCAACCTAGTTAAGATCACACTTCTCCCAGAGCATTTCATCAAACGTACGAAATGCATTCTTCGAAATTTTTCCAGTAACTCGGCACGGGACTGCCAACGAACACCTATTATCTGGGGCAACAAAAAGTGTTCCTAAAACATCTATTACAGCATGATGGATAAGTTTTCAGTATTGGGTTCTGCGGAAAGAACGTGGACAACTCGTTCCTCCTCTGCATCCTAGACCGTCAAACCATTAGAATCTATAAGATGAAAGAGCGTATTACCAAAAAGTTTGGAGCGTTCGCATTGCTGCTTCTTCACCTTGGAAGATAGCTCCTTCCCATTTCCACGGAGAGGGAGGGTCTTACCACGTCGGAGTCGATGAAGACGCGGAAGCAAACGGGCGTGGGGTGACAATTGCAGGAAGCTGAAGACATGGAGGGCGTACGAGGCCAGGGCTGCTCACGGGCCGGGCTTGGAGTCAACACGATAAAGAGCCGGAAAAAGGACACTGGGCAAGCCCAAAACCAGTTTTCCCAAGAACCAGACATCCGAGTTCCACTAATTCATCATAATTCAAATATTGGGATAATGACACAAACAGTCCTTAACTTTGGCCCAATATATAATTTGATCAATGAATTTTAAATTTGTTTGATATGGTCTCTGAACTTTAGCCCAACGTATATATGTTGAATATTTTCATACAGCTCAGGGACTGTATTAAACATGCATCAAAAGTTCATGGATTACATTAAACAAATTAAAAGTCCATGGACCACAATGCACGTTGGGCTAAAATTCAGGGACTACATTGAGCAAATCAAAAGTTCATAAGCCAAATTACATATTGGGTAAAAGTTCATGGGCTATTTGTGTCGATTTCCCATCAAATGTTTTCCATTTTTCGAAGAAAACTAGTGAAATAGAAAGAAACAAGAGGAGATGGTGGAATGACATTCTTGATTTTGATTCTTCCTATAAGGAAACTATTAAAGTAATCAGATTTGGGCAAGGCTCATGTAACATACATGGTTCCACCAATGGTGTGCGATGGTTTAATGGGGTGAAATTGAGTCATGCTACTGGCGAGTGCGTCGGGTTTGACTTGGTGACTACTCAAGATCTGCTCATCAGATTTCGGGTCAATAGGCTCACGCGCTTAGTTGTTGAAATATATGTAATTGTTATGAAAATTGACACTCAACAAGCTTAGTTGTTGAAATATATGTAATTGTTATGGAAACAAACACTTAACATTACAAAATTTTCAATCTTATAAAAGTCAAGCTTGAGCTTGTAATTTTCAGCACAATAGGCCTGTGAGCTTAATTGATGAAATATATGTAATTATCACGAAAAATAGACACTTAAAATTACAAAAAGGTCGAGCTCACATTTGAGTTTTTCTTTATAAATTGATCATAACTAGGCAATTATCTTAATTTTCCAATCATGTCCAGCTCAAGCACGATAGTTGATATTGATCAAGCTCGAGTCGGATTTTGAGCAATGAGTATGCAAGCCAAGCTCAAGCTTACAGTGTATTGGCTCGATGCAGCTTGATTATAATCCTAGTGGTAGGTAAGTGCAAGTCTCTTCATTAAGACAAATCAGTATGACTGTGAATGTGCCATTTTCTTAATATTTGTCAAGTTGTTTTCTTAATTGTTCAAGGGGACACTTATTCTCTTTGATGTGTTTTTCATGTCATGAATCTATTGACTAAGTCTAAAGAAAAAAAAGTCACTCTTGGCAAATGACATTATTGTAAACTCCGGTGCCAATGCCATGTCTTTTGGGTCATGATAGAATATTGGGAACATGTCCTTGGGAGGTCAAACACAATCTCTCCTCTTTTTCTACCCCCCACCTTAATTTTGACTTTTTGACTGATGCTTTTTTCTTCTTCTTTTTTCCGTTTGCTTTCCTTTGTTGCTTTTGACTATTTCATCTTTACATGCTGGTTTTCTCTTATCAACACTCTTTCTTCGTTAAGTCATCCATTACAATTAAATTAACCGATCAAGTTTTAAACTTCTTTAGTCAATGGCCCTCCTAATCTTTTTATTATTTTATGCAACGGTCAAGAGGCATTCTCGACCAATTTTCTCACCCCTCCTAATCTTTTACTCAATATAACAGCTTTAAGACCATATTTCTAGATACCCTTCACATTCTTCTCTATAACATCTCCATGTTTTGACCATCCCTTTTTAGCTTTGGTAGATTTTTTTTTTTTTTTAACTCAAGCTGTCCTCTTTCTCCTTTTCTGTAATGCTTCTCTTCTAAGCTCAGCTGGTGAAGTGTACATGGCGAAGTTGTCCTAAAGCTGCTTAAGCCATCATAGTTTAGGAAAGGACATTTGTAAATCTCAGTTCATCCAAAGATGATACCTTGCCAATTTTATTATTATTATTATTATTATTATTATTATTTGGTGGTCTGATACCTTGCAAATTGGCTTTCTCTATCATGCAATACAGGAATCTAAATGGGTCACCACTTCCCGATACCATTGGCACAAGGCCCATCGTTTCGCTTGCCCCAAGTTTCCAAAAGCTGCTTGGACCAATGAAATTGGGTTTTCATTATCCAACAGTAATCTTGACGGAGAAGAGTGGAAATTATGAATCAGAACAAATTGGCTCGCATCCAATGACTCGATGGTGATATTGCTCTTGTCTTTGCACATCTTAGTCAATAACTATTCAGGAATTTCTGCATTGATTCATGCTAACTTGGGCAAATCATTGACCACCAGAGCATGCTTCCTTCAAAAATTAGTATAATAAACATTGTGCAGGTATAATTATCATTAGTTGTCAATGTTAATTGAAAGAATGTCAAAGGTTATGGTTGAGGTCAGCGCAGTCATATATTCCCTTGTTTTATGGGTTATGGAATAGTTTTTTTTTTCATTTAAATATTTATGTAAAGTATAATTGATGCAATCTCATGTACATTCACGAAAATCTCGCAAGAAATATAGCAACTGCTTGATGACATGGTGATTTTCTATCATATACATTGACATGGCGAAATTCATGCAACCTTACGTGCACGCTATAAATTAATTTTCCCACATTATCAATCACAAATAATTTCAATTTGAATCAAATTATTCAGGATTTGACTCACATCTTATCTAATCCACAAAAAGCAGGTGCATAAAAACCAACGCAAATATCATATTGACTTTCTTTTGCCCTACTTCTAAAGATAAATAGAAAGGGGTTTGAGAGACTTAAAATTCTCTCCTTTTGAAAGTTGCGCAAGTGGATCAAACAAACTAAAGAAATGAGTCATGGCACAATGAACATACTTGCTAACAACTAGGTCCACTCAAACTTTTCCGTCCTTATCGTTATTATTCGATTCGCTTAGAAAACGAACTCCTACTACTCCTCCTAGATCCTCCTCGATTCTTTATTACATAATATTATCAATCACTTCTCATTATGAGAAATGAGAAATGCAAAAACGGGTCTTGATCATTATCCTTGTTGCGTAAAAAATCTTCACCCTCTTGCAAATTTTATAATGTAATAACAATCCAATCACATGATCTTTGCATTGTCAAATTGCATGGACCCTCCTGTCTCTACGGATAAATGCTCCATGTTCATGTTTATCCTCTATGCCAAAACCTATTCCTATAAGCCAAAGGAAAGCAATAAAGTACAATGATTTTCATAGCAAGATACTCCACGTCACGTGACCGCACGGGCCAAGAAGTCATGCTTTATGCAAGTAGCCCCTATTTTACTCGAACCAACAATTGGATTTGGAGACCTCTTCTCAAGACCCCAACTTGTCAACACTTTGAAAACCCTGTCGCCATTAGAGGCGACATAGGTTGAGCACCAGAGCGTATTTCGCGCTCCGAGGAGATTTGCTAGTTCAACAACTGCATCAAACGTAAAGTTAATAAAATCCTTAACATAACAAATAATCATAAGCACTTTTTCTCGCCCCCAATAACTGTTCAGCGACAAGGACAACCTAACCCGCAAGCTTTAGGTAAAACCATGATCGTCCACTTGGATTACTTGTATAAAGACGTGCAAGACAAGTTGAGAGAAAGATAATCTCACAAGGGATAAAAGGCCATGCCCAACTTGCACTTAAGGTGAGATTTCATTCTTCTTTTTTTACCAGATATCTTTGTGAAATTTCATGGGACCGACTGTGATTATTCTAAAAATTCAAATGGTTAGATAAATAAATTGTTGTAAAGATCTCTCTCATGCTTAGATTGGATTTTGATAAAGGAGGCAAATAAAGAATTTAGTAAGATTTGGACTTGAACCTCCTTCTCGGGTAATATGTAAAATTTTGTAGAACCACAGTTAACTGTCTAAAAACTTAAATCATCAAATAAAAAGGTAATTGATTATTCAAATATTGTAACACTTCCCCTCAAGCATAGATGGCCTATATTAAGTGACAAAAATATATAATGAGGGAGGTATATGAGGGGCTTTGAAAGATATGGACTCGGATCTCCTACTCTGATATTATGTAAGACTTTGTAAAATCACCGTCAATTATTTGAAAACTTAAACTTTTAGATAAAAGCATAGTTTAATATTTTAACAATGTAATATTGTTGAGGGGGTGTGAATTGGGTTCTTAAAAAGTTCAATAATTACTTCAAATAAAATATGATTTTTTAGAGGTTAACTTTGCCCCTTTAGAGAGAGAGAGAGAGAGAGAGTCCAAGATTTTAAAAAAAAAAAAATCGATAAAAGAGCAAAGTTACTATGTCTCATAATTGAAAGCAAAAACCAATCCCGGGGGTCAATTATTAACACCATTAAACCACTAATGGAATCCCCAACTTTTACTTTTATTAAGGTAAAATTTCATTCTTTTTTATTGAATACTTATGAAATTTTGTGGGACTGCCATCGATTACTTAAAATACGTGAACTGTCAGATAAAAATGTGATTAAATATTTAAATATTATAATGGTCCCCTCATGTGTAGGCCAAATTCTAGCTAAGTATAAAGTGCAAAGATATATAGCAAGGAAGGCGAATAAGGAGTTTGGAAAATTTGGACTCGAACTTCCTACTTTGATACTATGTAAGATTTCATGGACCATTGCCAACTTAAGGTTTTAAATGAATGCATGATTTCATATTTAAGCATTGTAACAATCTTGAGAGAGAGATAGTCCAAAATAAAATAAAAAATAGAATAAAAAGCAAAGTTACTTTATCTCTCAAAGTTGAAAGCAAAAACCAATTATGGGTGCTCAATCATTAACAACATTAAACCACAAATGTAATGCTCAACTTGCATTTTATTTAGGTAAAATTTCATTCTTTTTTTATCTAATACTTTGTGAAATTTTGTGAGATTGCCACCAACTGCTTAAAAAAATCAAACTATTATATAAAAGTGTGGTTAAGCATTTAAATATTATGATGTTCCTCACTCTCGTAGGCCGGATTTTAGTCTAGTATTGATCACAAAGATATGTAGTAATGGAGGCACATAAGAAGGCTAAAAGGATTTGGACTTGGACCTACTACTTTAATATTATATAAGATTTTATGAGATTACTACCAACTTGAGCTTTTAGACGAAAATATGGTTTAATATTAAGCATTGTAACAATCTTGAGAGAGAGAGAGAGAGAGAGAGAGAGAGAGAGAGACCACGATAAAATAATAAAATAAAAAAAGCAAAGTTACTATATCTCATAATTGAAAGCAAAACCCAATTCCGGGGGCTCAATTATTAACAACGTGAAACCACAAATGTAATGCCCAACTTGCACTTTATTAAGGTGATTTTATTTTTCTTTTGGTCCAGAAACTTCATGAAATTTTATAGTACTGCCACCGACTGTTCTAAAAACTCAAATTGTTAGATAAAAACATGATTAAAAGTTTAAATATTGTAACTTTACCTTACATGTGTAGGCCGAACTTTAGCCTAGCATTGAGAGTGAATATATGGTCAGGGAGGCAAATAAAAGAGCTTGAAAATATTTGGATTTGAACCTACTACTCTGATACTATGTAAAATTCCGTGATACCTTAATCAACTATTCTAAAATATCAAACTATTATATAAAGGCGTCGTTGAAACATTTAAATATTGAAATGCTCCCCCTTGTGCCTAAGTTGGATTTTTGCCTCAGTGCGAGAATATATAATAAGGGAGGCGAATAAGAGGGCTAGAAAAATTTAGATTCAGACTTCCTACTTTGATACCATTTAATATTTTGTTGGACCATTGCTAACTTAAGCCTTTAAGTGAAAAGCATGGTTTATATTTAAGTATTATAACAACCTTGTGGGGGCATACCGGTTGTGTTTTCAAAGTTCGATAATTACTCCAAATAAAGTATGATTAACTAAAGATCAACTTTGCCCCTTTCTGACCGCGGGGAGAGAGAGAGAGAGAGAGAGAGAGAGGTAGGCTCCCTATGATGCAAGTACAAAAATAGCAGTAAAACAAAAAATGGTTTGGTTGATTTGCTTTCATCTCTCTATCAATCACATTAACTTTTGCAACTTGCGATTTAACTATCAATTTATTTTTCCTTGCATACACGCCATATATTGGTGACAAAAAATAGGTATTGATTTTTCAACCGATTAATGTGGGCTAGAACGTGGATTTGGAGTCCTTTCGAGTGACGGGACCGCAAGATGGTCGGCTGAGAAAATGGATTTTATGCATGTTTTTCTAGGCAAGGCACCAATTGGAGAATGTCTCCGGTGCAAGTTGGCCAACTTGTTAGCATATTAATTAAATAGAAGGGGGTGAACATTATAAACGTAAATTAATTCGAGAGGAAGACCCCGGTAGATAAAATTGAAAAATTAAGTGCTGACAATATAAGTAAAAAAATTTGCATGGTGAGTTGGTAAAAAGTTTTCTGATTATGATTGAAATTGTCGCTCAATACTATTAGTTCCTTACTAGACATGGAACTGTGATCATTATTTGTAAGTTTTAGTAGGTAGAGTTGGTAAAATAATACTTGGCTCACACTATTTTCACCATGTAAATGGCTATAACACGCATTGATTTGCTGAATTGACGAGAACAACCTCAAAAGAACTAATTAGTCGATAGCACAAATTGAACGGTGAAAGCTGCTACTCATTAAAAATGCAAAAGTTGCACATTATCATGGAAATGCGAGACTGTTTGTATTAATTAAAATAAAAATGTTTTATTCCACTGCATTATTTTTTTGTTTGTGTACGAATTTTATTTCCCCTTTTCTACTCAGTGATGTCCTCAGAACTGAAGAATTGTACATCACAAGGAGTTATTAGAGATTGATGAATTTTAGGGAGACATTGTAAAATAAATGTACTTTATTATTTAAAAAAAAATTAAAATCCCCAGCATCAAATTTATTGAAATACTCAAATCCTAAATGATTATTGTAAAAAAGCACAAACATGTAAGCTTCTTCTATTTGAACACAAAAGAAGAATAAACAAAGGTAAACCATCCCGCGGTGGCTCAGCTGGGTAGGCGCTAGACTTCCATCGAGGAGGTCTAGTGTTCGAAGCTTTTGCAACTTGTGTTGCAGGAAGACTAACTTTGAAACTCTTAGCGACTTACCCGGTGGCACGTGTGTGTCGCTGGTACGTGTGTGGTGGCTAGCATGTGTCGCCACCAGTGGTTTACCTCTGGTTGCTAGCTGTGCGGGGTTCTCTAGGTCACCGAAAAAAAAAAAAAAAAAAAAAAAACAAGGGTTTAGGAAAAGTTGATAAAAATCAATAGATTGATTGATCTACATTTAAGGCACATTTTTTCTCTTTTATCAATCTTACTAAAACTAAGGTCCCAAAGGCTATTTTAGATCATTTATAGTTTAGTGCCTGTAAAGCTATTTGAGGGGTAGAAATATCGCAAGCCTAATAAGTACGGTTTGCTAATATTTCTAGTGAAAGAATTAAGTAGCTCGTTCTTCAGTTAATGCATGGGGTGATTTTTTTACTTGATTGAATCTTTTGAGCCAATGCTAAACAGAATTACAAGACAATTTTTTTTTTTTTTGAAGATGAGTATCTCTATCATCTAATAAATAAGTGTTAGCAGGGTTTTTGGGGTAGATCTAATATTTAAAAAAGAAAGAAAGAAGGACTCCGCAAATGTCATATAAAATGGGCCATAGCAAATATGGCTAATGAAAACCCCAACAAAAATAATTAAGCAACTGCTTAACTATCTCCATTCTATTAATCGAATTTTAATATTACTCTCTCTCTCTCTCTCTCTCTCTCTCTCTCTCTCTCTCTCTCTCTATACATCTATTTATAGTAAGTATTTCACATTGAAATGGCCCCCACCAAATAGGCAAGAGAAGCGAGATGAGAGTAAGAGGACCACTGACGAACACAATAGACGACAAGAGCAACGTTGTGGATAATCATATACCTTTTTCTTATAAATAAAAAAATTAATGGCGAGTACTAGAATAGGACCAAATCAGAACCAAATCGAATTAAGGCAACTCCCAGTTCCTAAAATTTAGAACTAGTGATTTTCAATCTGGTTTTTGCGAGGCATGTCACCCAAACTAGTACTTTTTTTTTTTTTTAGCAAGTGAATGATGTTTGATCATAGTTTATCAGGCCTTACCATTTTTTCATCGAGATTTTCAAAGAATGAGAATGTAGACTATACAACAATACTTGTAATTTTGCAGGGAGTAGAAAGAAAAGAAAAAGAAAGACATCACTGTTGGTTTCTAGATTCATCTGAGAGTTGAACTAGACCAATTTTAGGATCACATGGGTCAATTCTCAATTCCACATATGGGGAACGGACCCATTATGGTCCGATTCATAATTCTAGGGTGAGAATCAACCCAAATTAAAATGGATTGTCCTGAGAAAACATCCCCCTTAAGAGCTCATTAATATAGCAAATAATAAAATAAAAAATATTTTCCTATTTTTCTACCAATAATTGTTCGTATCGCTTGAAATAATTGGTTAACAGAAAATTTTATATCAATGACAATAATTTATATCTAAATATTTTTATAAGCGGCACAATAGATTATATAGCATCAAATATTTTTAAAATTATTTTATTTTTCCGAAATAAATGAAATAGCAATGAACTCAAACGTAAACTCACCCAAGAGAAACCTAAGTCACCCAAAGAAAACCATTGGAGCCCACATTCTCATGTGGGAAGGTGCGGAGTGGGGATGTTAAGCCACAGACGTCGGGCTCTTCCGTTATATAAAGAGCCCGTGCAAAAGTTCGAGTGTAAAACGGACAAAAAAAAATATAAAAACTAAGCAAAATAAAGAAGATCCCCAAAACCCTAAAAAGGAAAAAAAAAATACAAGGCAAATCCTATCCACTTGCCACGTCCCAGGAGGACGAGAGAGATAATAATAAAACGAAGTCGGCAGTGAGCAACCGGGAAGAGGCAGGATCCTTATCCGCCAACCACGTGGCGCGCGATGCGGGGGGGTCTTCGGACGATCTCGTCACGTGACAACCCCCCAATCGTCCCACCATCGATCACACACGTGGCGGGCCGTACGGACTGTCCGCACCGCAGTGGGTGTGGGGGGGGGATATTTATTTGTTCCCCGCGGGGGCGTCGCCTCTCTTTTGTCGCGTAGCTGGGGCCACGTGGGATTGGGGGCAGTTGGAGAGATCTCGGCCCTTGGCTCCCGAGATGGTGGAGCTGATCACGGGGGCCCCACCACCAAATTGACGAGATCGTACGGCTCCCCACAGCGATTTTTGTCTCGCTTTTTAACCGCTCACTACGTTGTCCGCTTGCGTAGGACGTCGAACTAAGAGAACCACTCGCGGAAATTCCCTATAAGTCACGGCAAAATTTCCTGTAACCTGAAAATGGGGCTAAGTTCAGTGCACCGCGGTTTGAAAATGAGAGTTATGATGGAATGTCTTCATCAAGTGGACACTAGTTCTCCCTCCTTAATAGCCCCTCTCCCCCCTTTTCTCTCTCTCTCTCTATCGTTTCTTTATATATATGTTATTTAAAAGATTTTCAAGTAAAATTCGAGTAATAAATTTCACCAAAGAATGTCAATTCAAGTGGGGTCTCCCAACTCGGAACAATTCTTCCACTTGTCTGGAAACTCTCGAGCCTTTTAAGGACCTGTTCAGATCTAAGGAGATTCTTTATAAGTCATGACAAAATTCCCTGTAACCCGAAAATGAAGTTGAGTTTAGTCCACCGCCATTTGAAAATTTGAGTTATGATGGAATGTCTTTATCAAGTGAACAATAGTTCTCCTTCTCCTTAATAGCATCTCTCTCTCTCTCTCTCTCTCTCTCTCTCTATATATATATAACATGAAAATATTTTCGCATAAAATTCAAGTGATAATTTCACCAAAGAATGTTAACCCAAGCAGGGCCTCCCACCCTAAGGCAATTTTCCTGTATGTAGGACTTTTGAGTATTTTAAGGATATGCTCAAATTCAAATAGATGGAAAATATAAATCACGGCAAAATTCCCTCTAACCTGAAAATGGATTGAGTTTAGTCCACGCTGCTTGAAAATTTGAGTTATGATGGAATGTCTTCATCAAGTGGACAATAGTTCTCCCTCCTTAATAGCCTCTCTCTCTCTCTCTCTCTCGTTTCTTTATATATATATGATTTAAGGCATGAGAAGATTTTCACATAAAATTCAGGTGATAGATTTCACCAAAGAATGTCGAGAATAAAATGAGGAAGGATATTAAATAGCATGGAAGATAATTGCGGGATGGGAGGGTTTGAGACCAAACTTTGTGATTAATATCTAACAAACGCAGAATCTAGCAAACCAAATTGTGTCCCTTTTGTGTTTTCCCATAAAAACCCTTCAATTTTTTTTTTTTAATAAGTGTAAATGAAATTTTAAAAAATAAAGGTTAAATTGATCAAAGGAAAGGGAGAAAAACGAGGAGGTAAAATAAAAATAAGTTAAACTATTCCACCTTCTCACTACTATTCTATCAAGAAAGCGCACTGCATGAGATCAATTAATTGTTTTTCTAGTGGATTTAAACCTCATTCCAACATTCTATGTCAGAAATTTGAAATGCTTCTCTCATTTAATTTTACTTTTTAATTTTCAAATAAATGTTTTTTTGTATTAAAAATTGCATGGTGTTAATCCAATATTTTCCTTTATGAAAAAATTTTATTATTGAAAAAAGAGAAAATGATGTCAAATTCATTTGATTTCCTAGTGCAATTAGAAGTCATGAGTTTTATTTTTAGCTTGTAATGTTGCATGATGAAAAGAACTAATCTCACACAAGGGTAAACCATAGCGTGTGTATCAAGACTAATTGCTTCAATTGAGTCTAACATGATATGATTAATCGTTTGGAATCAACCATTCTACCTTCATAGTCAATTCCATATTTGACTCCTCCTAAAATACTTTCCTTTCTTCTAAATTACTTCTAATTGCAAAATTCTTGGCTAAATATATCCTTTTTTTTTCCCTTTATTCTCTGTATTTACTTCTCCCTCCCTCTATTTCTAAAATTGGATTCTCATTATTGTCTTCAACAATTTCACATGTTGAAATCACATTGAGTTAAAATAACATTATATGTTCATCAATTGACTGAAAAAGACTCTAGATAAAGATAAAAAGATCTCATCAAAACATGCCAAACCAATTATTGTCATTTTGTAAATTTACCCTTTTCAACCCCTAGATATGGATAATTGAGTATGTTTGATAGGCTTTTATGGAAATGCTAAGTTTTGTGATTATGCCATTCAACAGATAGGGTCTTTGCTCTAAATATCCGACCTTTTTTACTACGCAACAATTTGGGATGGAGTTTGACGTGGACTTGTAGGCCCGACAATGACTGTACCCATGAGATTACAGGTTGAGCCTCTTATCGGATGAGAACGGCATCTTCTTTTCTCTTTAATAATCTTTTATCCGGAGTTTAAGAAAGAAAATAGCAGTAACCAATTGCTACTTGCTTCCCACGTTGTCTGTTTGCGTAGGACATCGAAACAGAGAGCCACTCACGGAGATTTCCTGTCACTCACGGCAAAAACCCTGTAACCCGAAAACGGGGTCGAGTTGAGTCCACCGCCGTTCGAGCTCCACGCTTTTGGAAATTCGAGTTATGATGGAATGTCTTCATCAAGTGGAGGGTAGTTTTTACCTTCTTAATAGCCCTCTCTCTTGATCGTTCCTTGATTTCTTCAAAATATTTTCATGTATATGTTTTAAGATATGAAGAGATTTTCGCATAAAATTCAAATGATAAATTTCACCGAAGAATGTCGAGAATAAAGAGAGGAAGGATATTTGGTTCTTAAACATGCCAAGATAAAATGGAAGGTATTATGGGAATGTTGGGGTTTGCTACAAAACTTTGTTATTAATATTTAACGGACACATGATCTAGTAAATCAAATTGTGTCCCTTTTGTGTTTTCCCATTAAAGCCCTTCGAAACTTGTTTTTTTACAAGTACAGATGAAATAGAAAAATAAAGGTTAAATTGATCAAAGGAAAGGGGGTAAAACCAGGAGGTAAAACAAAAAAGTTGAACCATTCCACCTTCTTACTATTTTTCTATTAAGAAAGTGCACTCCATAAGATCAATTATTATTGTTATTTTTTATAGTGGATTTAACCTCATTCCAACATTCTATGCGACAAATTTGAAATGCTTCTCCCATTTAATTTTACTTTTTAAGTTTAAATTAATTTTATTTATTATTAAAAATTGCATGGTTTGATCCAATGTTTTCCTTTAGGAAAGAATTTGTGCTGCTGAAGAAAAAGAAAGTAATGTCAAATGTTTTCAATTTCCTAGTGCAATTAGGAGTCATGAATTTTATTTTTGCTTGTAATGTTGCACAATGAAAAGAACAAATCACATGGAAGGGTAAATTGTAGCGTGTGTATCAAGACTAATTGCTTCAATTAAGTCTAACGTGATATGATTAAATGTTGGAAATCAACCATTCAAACTTCATAGTCACTTCCATATTTGATTCCTTCCATATTACGTTCCTTTCTTTCGAATGTCTTTTGATTGTGAAATTCTTGACTAACAATACACTTTTTTTTTCCTTTCTCCTTTCTTTCTATGTCTATTTCCCTCTGTATTTGAGATGGAGATATTTCATCTGAAATTAGATTCTCATTAATGTCTTCAATAATTTCACATGTCAAAATCACATATATATTTGAGCTAAAATGTTATATGTTCACCAATTGGCTGAAAAGGACTCCATATAAGGACATAATTATCTCATCAAAACATCCAAACAATTTTATTGTCATTATGCAAATTTATCCTTTTCAACCCTCCGGATACGGATAATTGAGTACCGTCGATAGGCTTTTGTAAAAATGCTAAGTTTGCAACTATGCCATTCAATAGATAGGGTTTTTGCTCTCTAAATATTCGACCTTTTACTCTGCAGCAATTTGGAATGAAGTTTGATGTGGGTTTGTACACCCGACAACGACTGCACCCACGAGCTTGCAGGCCGAGCCATTTATCGGATAAGAATTGCATGTTATTTTCTCTTTAATAATCTTACATCCAGAGTTAAAAAAAAAAAAAATAGCAGCAACAAAGTTCTATTTGCTTTTGTCTTTATAATATAGGTACCGATCCCCCAGTGTAATGTAAAGTTTGTTCTAATACAGATGAAAATACTAATGGTGCCTTGTTTCACACAAAATTCAAGATTTAGAAAATATTAAAAATAATAGCTTGTATTGTTTACAAAAGTGGATAAATGAAAAATATTTTCTCACTTACTAAAGTAGTTACTCATAAATTATCGTCGATAATGAAAATATTTTCCTTTGACTAATTTTTCCAAACAATATAACCAATCATTTAGTTAAAAAGAATTTTCAATTCATTCTTTTTTTCTCCATGAAACAAATGCATTTACAAAAAAATTAAGATTTGGAAAACATTTTCTTGTAAAATGATTGATTATATCTTTTAAAAAATAGTAACTGAAAATATTTTTTTACCATTGAAAACAATTTATGATTAAATAGCTTCATGCATAATAAAAAATATTTTTTTAAGCAATGTAAACGATGATTTTTTAAGAGATTCAAGCTATCATTTTTTTTTTTTTTTTTTAAATATTGTCCATATCATAGGTTTTCCATAAAACAAACACACTGTAAATTTGTAATTCATATAAAAAAAATTAAGGTGTTTGTGAACAAAATAAGTAATCATTCAAATGATAAACATTTTCGTTCTAAAAACACAAACATAGCAAGGGCCTATGTTGAATGAGAATTAGTCAGATACTCGAAATGGATCGAACCACATTAAAAATACACACACACACATATATAAAGGTAGTAATAATTAGGAAAAATGACACAAATGGTCATTGAATTTTGGCTTAATGTACAATGTGATTTTAAACTTTCAATTTGTTTAAAGTGATCCTTAAACTTTAACCTAATTCTTTATATATTCCATTAACTTTTAGTTTGTTTAATGTGATCCTTAACCTTTTGTTACATGTTTTGACTAGTTCTTAGATTATATGAAAATATTTAATGTTGTCATTTCATGTTCAAAATAGTCCATAGACTATATAAAAATATTTAATATTGTCCAATTTTCATATAATTTAGAGACTAGTTTGAACATTGCAAAAAATTCAGAGATTACGTTAAAGAAATTTAAAGCTTAGAGATTACATTAAGCATTGACTTAAGTTTAAGGATCATATTGAATAAATTGAAGTTTGAAAATCACATTATATATTGAATTTAAGTTCCGAACCATTTGTATCATTACTCCTACTAATTAACCTAACAACCGTTGCAATGCATTTATTTACTAAATTAACTTCCCAAAAATTCTTTCTTCCACTTTTTCCTCTTAAAAAAATATTTATTATCCCAGAATCCACGTCACATCTCGCCCACACCCTCTCCCACCGTTTATCCCGTGATTTCGACAACCATCAGCCCTCCACCTATAAAATCCGCGTGCCACGACAGCAGTCCCTCTGTCTTATCCACAGACTCCTTTCAATCTCACCCGCCGTCACCCTCGCCCCGTCACCCGCCCGCCCATCCCGCCCTCCACGTGTCCCCCAGGGCCCGGGCCCCCGTGCTCGCCCCGGTGACCCGATCGCCCGCCCCCGCAATATCTTAACCGCAGTAGGAAGTGGAGGCGGTAGATTTCACGAACCCAACCAGGATTAACAATTAACCCAACCACGGTTACTTCCTCTCTCATAAAAGGGCGCCCCCTACTAACCCTCAGACCATCGCATCGCCTTGCGAAAATCTCCGAACTGGACTCCCATCTCCGGCGAGTGAAACGATCGAGGAGGAGGAGGAAGAAGCGACGATGATGATGATGACGATGGCCGCCGGCGGCGGCGACCACCACGCCCGCTCCACCCCGACCGTCCAGATCCCCCCCGTGTGGGACCCGCTCGACGACCCGGCCACCGGCGGCTGCGGCGGGCCGTACTCACCGTACTCCCCGTACTCCCCGTACTCCGGCGGCGGCAATGCCGGCGGGGCCGCGGGAGGAGGGGAGTGCTGCAACGACCTGACGGCGTTACGGCGGTTCCTGCCGTCGAACCACCACCAGGACGAGGAGGACGAGGAGGACGGGCGGGCGCCCGGGGAGGACGGCGTGCTGGGCTGCGACGAGTTCCGGATGTACGAGTTCAAGGTGAGGAAGTGCGCGCGCGGGAGGTCGCACGACTGGACAGAGTGCCCGTACGCGCACCCCGGCGAGAAGGCGCGACGCAGGGACCCGCGCCGGTTCTTCTACTCCGGCACTGCATGTCCTGATTTCCGCAAAGGTAAGGGAAACAGTAACATGCGATGCAGAAGCGAAAGATGGAAAAAAAAAAAAACTGCATTTTCTCTTGCGGTTTTGTTTGGATCTGTAAATTTATCTGGATTTAGGGGGTGCCCAGGTTCTCCATTTTTGGTATTCGGCGATTTGTTTAAAAGAAGATTAAGTTTTTTACCCATTTTGGATTATTTTAAGGATTCTCGGTTGGATTAAGGAAGATGGGCGGTTTCGCCTTTTTATTTTATTTCATTTTTATATTATCGATGCAAAATATTTAGTGAATATTTGCAACATTCCGAGATTTACCAAACGAATAAAAATGATATCTTTGGGTAAATTTCCGATCGGTTTTGATCCGGGTAAAATGAGAGATTTTCGGCCAAAGTGTCGATTCTGATTGTTTACATCATTTTAGAAACTTTCGTCGTGAATGGGAATTTTGGGTTTCTGCGCGACGAAATTTGATTTGAGTTCCTCTTGATACGAGTGAGATTTTCTTGATTTTGTGCAGGCGCGTGCAAGAAGGGTGACGCGTGCGAGTTCGCTCACGGCGTGTTCGAGTGCTGGCTCCACCCGGAGCGATACCGGACGCAGGCGTGCAAGGACGGGCAAAGCTGCCGCCGCCGCGTCTGCTTCTTCGCCCACTCCCCCGACCAGCTCCGGGTCCTCCCCGCCCAGCAGCAGCAGCAGCAGCAGCAGCAGCAGCAGCAGCAGCAGCACAGCCCCAAGAGCGCCACCGACTCCGAGTTCGGGTCCCCGGTCCGCCCCTCCGCTGCCGCGGCGGCGGCCTTCGACTCCTACTTCACCAAGCCGTGGTCGGCCTCCTTCATATCCTCGCCCACCTCGATCCTGACCACCTCGTCGCCCCCGATCTCGCCCCCGACCAACTCGCCCCCGATGTCCCCGAACCAACGCGGCGGCTGCTGTGGGTCGCCCGGATCGGTGAGCGAGCTGGTGGCCTGCATGAGGAATATGCAGATCGCCAAGATGAAGATGAGCCCCCGCGGGCAGATGGGGGGGTCTCTCTTCGGGTCCCCGCTCCGACCCGGGTGCCACCTTGCGGCGCCGGTGACTCCCAGGGCCGAGTCTTCACCGCGGTACGGGCAGCTCGGCGGTGGAGGCGGGCTCTTTGATCTGTGGGAGTCTCACCGTCGCTGCGAGGAGGAGCCTTCCATGGAAAGGGTCGAGTCCGGGAGAGATTTGAGGGCTAAGATGTACGCCAAGCTCAGCAAGGAGAATTCCCTCGATGGCGCCGACCTTGTCGGGACCGGAGCTAGTCCCGACGTGGGGTGGGTCTTTGAGCTGGTCATGTGAAGGCCGAAGAAGCACCTTCGAGTCCTCCCCGAGTCGACTTGGAGCTCGAATTTTGTTTGGGTCGAAACAAGTGATTTTTTGGGGGCTGGTGGGCGGTGTTCAGCAATCGGGTGGCCTGTTGATTAATCTCTGACTCGGATGTGTGAATATATCTCGTGTTCATTTCCGTTGATGATGATGATTACCTTCCTTCTTCTCAAGGTGTAAATATTGGCTAGCGGGAGAGAGATTTCAAGTCTCTGTTTTGTGGTCCGATGACTTTCCAGTTACCTCTCTTTGTAAATGAAGTTTCAGTAAGCATTCTTAAAATATTCGCAATGCAATTGCAGATTTCTGTATAGGAAGAAACTAGAACGTGGAAGTTCGATCTCTGGGGTTTTGGCTTTTTTGGGGCTTGCATTGTTGATTATCGTTTTTTGGTCAAGTCCTTGAAATCTCTGTTTCGTATCATTTTCTCGGATTATAAATGCTAATTTCCCTTTCATGAGTGCTCTGTTCTTTACTCTATTCTTGGCTCTGTTCATGCTTTCTTTACTTGTTCGGACTCCAGTGAGAGGAATTAGTCACGTCATTAGCACAGTGATTACGAGATCAAGAGTGGTGATTAAAGAAACATATCTCTCCACCCGACTCTGTCCCTAGCATGCGGAAAAGACCGGTTCAGCACCTGGGTTTATCTTCCAACTCGGTATAACAGATAAAGAAAAACCAGATGAGGTTCTAGATGTGGACGTGTTTGGGTTGAGTTGATAAGAGCGGATGATCCCCGTCCTTATCTGCTAAAGCTTTTTCTCGCCTTTTCCCGGTTTTGAAAAATGGAAGATTTGATCACAGTAATTCAGGAGATCTTCTTTTGTCGTGCCACTTGCGTTTTGACTGGAGTGTGTTGATGATGATGATGATGAATTAGGTGGGGGAATGGGACAAGACATGGTCAAGCAGCGACCGTGTAGCATTGGCTCCCCCACCTCGCGAAACGGTCTGCTCTGCGTTATCTTATTATGTACATTGGTTAGTCTCGTCGTTTGAAATGGGTTTGTAATTTGAATTCAATTGGATTGTGTTCTAGAATCCGAGTGACTCGAGTGATTATTAATCTCATATTCAAGTAGGAAGTCGCAAAACGTAATCTTATGAATGGATGTATATCCATAAAAAGTAAAAGCTCGATTCAAAACTCAATACTTGGATCAAATTGAATCAACAGATTCGAGTCAAGATTGTGTGTTAAACGAGTTGGCTTAATTGAGTTTCGATTGCTTGACTTGATTTGATTGCAATTTTAATTACTTCAAATTTTGGTTCAATGTGACAAAATTGAACTAGAAAAATTCTTCCCATTTTCCAAAAAAAAGAGAGCCATGTATTTTTTTCGCTCAAATTTGCCTCAACGATGAAATCCCTCATGAAGTGGTTCTTCGATTTTATTAAGAAGGATAAGTTTTATAGCGATTCCTTATAGGAAGCATCGCAAGTGTACTAGGAAATCAATGATATACTTTAAAATGGAGATACAATATCGGAACTCATGCAAACACTTGTATTTATAGGGTGTTGGGAGGCATGGGGTTCCCGCTCCCCAATGAGCCGCCAAAGGGTTCTTATAGCTTTAATTTATACTATATTGATAATTTTGGTTTGAGCCCATGAATAATTTACTTGTGATATATAATTTTTCTCTTGCAATTGAGGGTTGAAACAAAGAGGTGGGATGTGCTAATTATAATGGAATTCTCTATTGGATTCTACTGGATGTGGCCTTAATTTATTATGAATTGGAATAAACCTTATATTTTGATTAATCTTTCTTACATTTATTCTCTATTTCATTGTGTTTGAATGCATGACCCTAACATAGTTTTCACAGCATAATTGCCTACCATTAGTTCTTAAACAATTTTAATCATGCCTTCACATCTTCGTATCTTCATGTCACCATGACTTCTCATCTCCAGGTGGTTGCTAAATTTTGATAAATGCTTAGCTTCAGAATTACAAGAAGTTACAACAACACCTCTCCACAATAAGCTTAGGTAGTGCATGGGAACATTTTTGTTTCTCTATTCTTTTGTTTTTTTGCTCCCGAACAAAACAAAAGAATAGAAATGTTTAGTAATATTAACTAATTTTTCTATTTCCTATAATAAAAAAATAACTGGGAAATAGATTTGGAAAAGAAAAAAAAGTAAAAAAAAAAGTAAACTTCTTGTTCTTGAGAACAATTTCTAAAAATAAGCATTTTTTTTAATTTTCTCATTTTCTTTTCTTTTTCTTCCTTGCCACTCCATGCAGGTTGCCATTCGCCGGCTAGTTGCCTCTCACCACCATTGGCTTAATTAAAATTAAAATAAAAAAGAAGAAGAAAGAAATTAAACAAAAATTGACCGATTCCCAAGTAAAGTCTAGAATCAATATGAGAAATGATTGACAAGATAGGTTCTAGGGTACGCAAGTTCTGGATTAAAAAAACTGAGGAACCGGTTTCAATTGATCTGGAGCAATCCTAAAATCGTTCACCCCTAGTTACATGTCAATGATTTCATCTCAAGACACCAAATTTTGTTGTCGATAGCTTCCTTGGTTATCCATGCTCTTCAAGCTATCCACATTTATCTAAAGGGGCTTAAATATATGAAAATATTTCTACTCATCAAGTTGTCGACTGTTCTTTTCATCGATGACTTTTGCTCTTTACCAATCTCTATTCTTATCAACTAAGTCTTATCATTTTTTAGTGTAAACACATAGTTGTATCTATAAAGTGATTTATGCGATTGGTATTCTAAACTTGTAAATGATGAAAGGATGACTTCCTTGTTCTCACCTTTCTCTTTAAACGACATTCAAAGGGGGTAGTAGAGAGGGACATGCCATGTGGGGACAAGACTTCAATTTCAAGATTCAATAAAGAAGCAAGGAAAAGGCCGACAAAGTAGGTGGCAGTTCCAAGATCTTGGGTTAATCTTTAATCCTTCTCCCATCGAACTCACCAAACCAAAGGCCCTAAAAAGCAATATACACGCACCCGTACCCTCCTAAAGATGTCCCGATACAGCTTAATTTCTCACACTTCTCGCATAAACGTCGCACTGCACAAAAACTTTTGTATGTCTTTTGTGTAATACGATCAATTGAGATTTGTTCTCTCGCGAACTCTCTTGGGTTCTCGGTATCTAAGAATTTGATACTCGGGAACTTACGAAAGTGTCAACATCTTAATTGCTCGACGTACATAATTATGTGTTTTTACCGAACTTTGTTTTTTTTTTTTTTTTTTTTTTTCAATCACTCGTTACTTGAGTGATCTTTTGAAGAATATAATTCCTGTGGAGCCGAAGAGATCAAGGGCGCAGGCTTGAATTCCGAGGTGCAGTCAATTGGAGTTTCTTTTTCATAGTGGTGACGAATCATTATCAGCCGGAGGAAACTGAGCGAAGAAACATTATCAAAGCAAAAGAACAGGATGCCGTGTCTACCCAAATATAGTCACGATTTTGCGGCTCGAATCGATGCTACGAGTGGCGTAAAGCTAGAGGACGATATCCAATCCATGATCGCATTATTTCCTTCATCAAGAGCAGCTGAATGGCAGCGTCCCAAACGTGTGATGGCCCCAGTCGCCTTCCTTCTCGAGAAAGCAAAAACACAAAGAAGACGGAGAAGAATCGAATTCAAACGCCACCAACAGCAGAGACGAGTCCAAATCGTGGGAGGGCATCGCACGTCCGCGGGCGGTGGTTAGGCGACAATATCCAAAGCTGCTGTCAACTCAGCGGGTATCAAAATTATGGATAAGGGAGTCGTGACCACCTCGCTCCGGTCCCTTTCATGGGACTACAAACGCCTTTGTCGTTTTTGGACGGCATTGTCTCTCCTTTCGATGACACTTGCGATAAATCTATTAAAATCTTAGGATAAAATTGGATAAATGTGACATGTACGTAGTATCTTAATATTTTTTTATAACACGAAATTTAATGTATTGTGAAATGCAATGAGAATGTATTAATTTGAGATTTTTTATGATGTTGACCTTATGTAATTATTTATGAATCGCTAGATTTTATCGATGACTTTTTTTAATTGATTTTTTGTTTGGAAATTTTGTGGTGCTCCTCTCTTGCATTCCCACTCAGCTCTTCATTTTCCAAGTTGCTGTCCATTGAAGCAAACACCTTCAACGGCCACGTGGGAGATTTGGGATTCGGATAGGATCAAGAAAACCCCGAGGAGCATATCTCGAGTGGGGTTCTGAATTTTCCTATTCTCAGATTTCATTTTTCTTATCTAATCTCGATTGCATATCTTGATTAGAGAGTCTCCAAGATCGATTGACTTTGAAGCTAGCAAATGATTGATGGACATGTCGAGAGTTTCATGTGATGTCTACACGTGGGGATTTTATCATTCTCTTGGATAGATATCATGTGGAACCCATGTATTATTTTATTTATTGGGCCTGGATTTTATGTTTATGTTTGAAAAATATTGGTTACGAGAGTTCTCTTCTCGTTTTTGCTATCTCGAGGACTGGGAGGAGAGAGGTTGTTGTTGCATCTTTGTAGGAGGGGGCCAGATCTCTGAATTTTGTAAAGGAAACCATCAATGAGGTGGGGGATGAACATGGAGTGTGTGGTTTGCCTCCAAAATGGCCATAGCTTTGTCTTGAATGGACCTATTCGTGAAATTGATTTGATTGAATGAGATGAGATAAGACTAGGGTAGGATAACATTATGCAAATCAAAATGTTAAGGATATGAATTTGACGTGTCAAAAAAAAAAGATTACTAAAATATGTCACTAATTGTAAGTATGATGGATAAGGAAGTGGCTTATGTTCAAATTTAGAAACCCAACAAATTCGAGGTATTATTTAGTGGACTGATAACGAGCATACAAAATTTACAATCAATAACTTTGTATTTTAGAGTACCTATAATATAATTAAGAAAGGAAACACTATTGGACACTAGCTGAATGAAAGATTGACAATATGTTATGATATCTCAAGAAATATAATATAGCTATTTTGACATACAATATTTACTCGAGATAGTATTGTGACTGGAATATACGTCTTTAAAGAGAACAATATTGATGCTTTGGATTGTAGATCATAGAGAAAGTGACTTTCCAAAAGAGTCTTCCATTGAGTCATTTGATTTCGACATTGCTAACCCATCTTTGATGAAATGAGAAGGAGAGATGTGGTAGGGCTAGATCTATCATCTAGAGGGGGTGAATATGTGACAATGTAGAATTGAAATAAAATTAAGATTATTGCAAGAGGACAACGTTTGGAGACAAGCTATGCAGTGCTCAGATCTTTTCAATGTGCAACAATCTATCACAAAATATAAGCAAGAGATAAAGGGATAGAAAAAAATTGTACACAACAAGTTTATAGTGGTTTGGTATTGACAAATTTATGTTCACTCTCTCATGCTAACAGCTTATCATCTAGATTTCACTATGATGAATCGATAATAAGTTACAAGGACTGAGTATTCACTATTCAAACTAGGGTGAAAGATTGTTTGATCTCACACTCATGATCTCTAAGAAATTACAAACTATAGCTCACAAAAGACAAATGTCTTTTAAGCAAAAGACTATGTTGAATTTTGGAATTCAAAACTTTGATATTCTCTTGGCATCCTTTAACATTACAAGTTTCTTTTGTATTCCTCAATGTCCAAGTTGATTGTTGGACCCAAGCTCTAAGGATCATTCATCTAATAAATCCATTGAACTTGAATGTTGAAAAAGATCTAATTGCTTATTGCTAAGAATGAAGTTTCGGAAAAGATCTACTATCCATACAGCAGATAGGGTTTCCATAAGTTGAATCATTCCTTTAGATAACATTCCGTCTACAATTGATTGTCTTGTTGATAGATTGAGATATTCCAAATAAGTAATAATGTATTTAATATCTTCCTTTCAGACAATCGATATTTATAAGGTAAGGAATCTATGCTAATTTTCTAGCCGTAAGCACAATGATTCATAGTTGAACTAATATCCTTATTTCGTTGAGATTGAATATTAAGGATTCAATGCATCCTTGAGTCTGATAAGTAAATTCTGATGATAAATTTCAAAGTTTCCACCTAGAAAAGCTTACCATCGAAATCAAAGGACAACTAAGAAATATTTTGTCAATCTTCAAAATTAATTAGGGAGTTTTCCTTGACAAGATGATCCCCAATAATCAACCAAAATACCACTCAATGCAAATGCACAAAAGAAATGTCTTGTAGATCTATGAAGCACCGATACTTTCCTGGACTTTTCGTGTTGTGTAGGACACTCCAACATGTATCCGATAATTTTCGACATTTTTCAGCCCTCAGTTAATATGTGTCGACAAATTCGACACCTGGTTAACTCTCCCAATATTCTTTGACACTCAAGTCTGGAATTCCGACATGCGAGTTCGAAATTCCGATAAACACCGAGTCAATCATAAAATTTTCCAATAAATGAGGGGTCAAAATGTAAGTATGTAAAAAAAAAAAATAGTAATAACAAAAGGAGCCAAAAATGAATTTACACTAAAAACATTAATTTACCATTTGTTAATACCATTCATAGTTTATTTGACAAATTTAACTCCATTCAAATTATCCATAAAACTTAAAGGTAAAAAAGAAAAAGAAAAAAAAAAGCTATCAACATTCTAGACTTGCGTGTCAAAGCATGTTAGAAGAGACTTGATAATTTAGCATGTATATATAAAAATATACATTTAATACACGTGTTTCAACATGTTGGAATTCTCTAATTTTTAAAAAATAAAGTGTCGGCTTGTCATGTTGTGTCATGTCGTGTGTTGATATTGATATCGGTGTTGGTGCTACTTAGATGTAGATTCAATGCAGCCTTCTAATTGCACCATGCCGTCGTTCTTAGATTTGGCCATTTTGGAATTGACATACCATGCTCTACAAATCGACGATGTGGTCTGTCATGCGCATTACAAGTGGACGCCATCGATACTCATGCTTTTCAGTTTGCATTGCTAATTTAGGTGGGTAAACAAGAAGATGCAACATGGGCGTTGACCGTTAAAAATGGGAACTTCTGCTCGTTGTACGTCGTGCACTGGACAGAAGAAATATTCATGTGAACAGGCCAATTGAAGCACTTGGGTTCTAAAACTAGCAGTTCAACAAGGTCGGGCTTTCTCTGCTAAAGCAGCTGTTCAGGCCCATGTAGCATGGAAGATGTCATGTTTTAGACACGGACTTAGACACGGACTTTCTTTCAGGTCGTCCTGCTTCTCTCCATATAAGCAACGAAAGCTCTCTATTCTCTATCATCGCCAAAGCGAAGGGATAGTATGTAATTGAGTTGTTTTCACTTACCATACTTCAATGTTCTCTGCTCATAAATTTTAGTTTCTCATGGGGAGATACTTCTGACCGATTTTATGTAAAAGTTTGCTTTCCTTTTCTTTTTTTTTTGGGTGGAATGTAAATTTATACGGGTCGTTGACATAACATGATGAGGAGTAATGCCACATAAAACCGTCTTCAGCTTCTCTAGAAGCTTCGTGAGCGAGCGGAGAGGATCGAGGTGAGCAAAGAATGCAACTGCCTAATTATGGGCAAAACTAGAAGGGCACAAATGCATTTCTCACGAATTTCATGGATTAATTTGGTTTCTTGCAGATTGAGTTCGTCTTCAGGCAAAACGAATGCAACCCATTTCAAAACTACTTCATGCATTTCTCCAATATGATTTTCTTCTTGATGTTTCTTTATAGTTTTTCAGATTTTTCGTCCTTTTCTAGATTTTTACTTGTTGAAGTTTTGACAATAACCTTTTATATTATAAGTGCAAAATAAGTAATATAAAAATTAATTAAATTAAATTTAAAACCAAATTTTACAAAAGAAGAAGAAGATGAATAGCGGTGAGGGCTCGGCCCTCATTGCCGCCGCCTCCCAACCCTCGTCGGGAAGGATCGGCCACGGTGTCGGCCACCGTCACCAACCCCCTGGTGACTGTGGGGAGGTGAGGGCAGCGAAGGTTGAGCCTCAGTTGCTCTTCACCTTCTTCCTTTTCCTTATTTATTTATTTATAAATTTAGTTGTAAATTTAATTTAATTAATTTTTAAATTCAAATTCAAATCTGTACCAAAACGTCATCGTTTTTGCATTTCTTTATTGAGTCGGCTCTCCGCGTGAGCCACGTAGGTAAGCAAAATTAATAAAAAAATTGTCACATAAAATTTCCGGTAGGGTTATTGGAGGTGGCACTCAAGTGTCCTATTTTTATTTTTTTAAAGTAATACTTAAGTATTTTTTTCTAATTTTTGATATTTAAATGACTATTTATGTCAAGTTTTGACACTTAAACTATTATTTTTTTTCTCTATATGTAGAGAAGATCACCGCCTAGTGAAGCGGCAAAAGTTTTGTGGTGGAAGCTATACTTGTGTGTCTTCCTGTCCCATACATCATGCTCTCATCTTGACAAGTCAAAAGTACAGATATGGCATGTATGCCGAGTCTTATGCCGTCACCCTCTGCCACGTCCAACTCATGTGTTAAATGTTGGGCCCACACACTTGTCTTCGTGCATGCTATATTCTCCTTTGTGTTGCCAGCTTCTTTCCTTGATCAACGTGGGCTTCTTGAAGACACCTATCTTAGGCAGTTTGAGAGCTTCATGCATCATGCTTACTCTAGGCCAAAAAACTAATAAAAAAAACAAAATCAATTTTACTTATTTTCTAACAAGGGGGAAGGATAGTGCAGTCAGACAGCAAGGACCCCGGCCCTCCTTCCGAATTTCAGCGGAAAGACGGCCCTCGCCCAAATATGAGGCGAAGGTCGGTGGCCTTCGTTGGTTCCATCTGTAGTATGTTGGAGAAAGATCAAAGAGGGCGGCGGTGATGGACTGTCAGGCGGTGGAAGTTGCAAAGCTTGGGGACTCGGAGAAGCACGGGTTCGTGGACAGCTTGTTGAAGAAGATCGAAGAGGACGATCTTCCACTTCTCCAAAAGCTTCTGGAGCGAGTGGAGAGGACCGAGGTTGAGTAAAGAACGCAAATTGTCTTAGTATAGTCAAATCGAAAAGGAGACGAATGCATTTCTCAGGAATTTCGTGAACTAATTTGGGTTTATTGCAGAAGGAATTAGCTTTTGGGAAAAAACGAATGCTATCCAGAATGTGGTAACGAACGCGAGCATTTCTCCAACATGATTTTTCGTTTATCTTTCAGATTGTAGTAAAAAAAATTGATTTTTCGCGGCCATCTTAAAGACAAATGCTATAATCAAAACACAATTATGAAGCTCGGAATCGTTTCGGAGTGAAAATAGAGAGGAGGCTTTGCAAAGGAGCAGCTGAAAGAGATGCGACTCCTTTACATCTGACGACATCTCGACTACACCATGTAAAGAATGAAACTCAGAGCAATTGACGGGATTGCCCAGCAGTGCCGTTTGCAAGCGAACCAGATAATGCAAATGTCAGTTTTGTTTTGCTCTGAAAGCTATTAGATTATCCGATCCATGAAACAACATTGTTTTTGTACGCTTCAAGTAGGCATCAAGTGCCACGTTCTGGGACAAGCTAGCAACTCAAAAGCATTCTCATTAACTAACCAAGATATATAATCATCAGTTGTCAGAGGATACATATATCTAGCCATTATAGTGTAATTGCTAATTCGATGATATGGTTCCATGATCATATTCAGTATTCAGATCCTAAATTGATTACATTGCATCAATGTCAGAACAAGAACTGAGGCAATCAATAGAAAGAGGAAATGTTTCATAAGCAAAATAGGCCCCGCATGGTAATGTTTCTGTTCCTTTTCCCGGGAACAAAAAAAGTACAGAAGTGTTCCAGAAACGTTTTTTTGGAACGTTTCCATGCACGCCCATAGTGGCAACACCTAGCTAGCTCAATCAACTGTTCACCAATTGAGGAACACGGATGATCAGGCGACACTTCTGGGAATCACCTTCAATGCAAACATGGAAATCTATTTGTTAAGTCCAAACCACATATAACAGTAGTAGAATACTCCCATGAGACGTTCGTTGAACAAATAGAGCGTTATCATAGGGACTGTATACAAATCCAAGGCGTTCCATAGTAGAACTAAACTTGGAATACATGCACAAGGAGCTTGTTTTAGTCCATATGATGCTTGACGTAGATGACACACTTTACCAAGAGTATGAGTATATCCAGGAGGTGGCTCCATATATACTTCTTCAGTGAGATCTCCATTAAGGAATGCATTTTTTTGACATCCATTTGAAATAGAGGCCATCGCTTAATAGCAGCGACATCAAGAAGGCTAAGAACAGAAGTAAGACGTGCAACTAGAGCAAACATCTCATCATAATCAATGCCATACTCCTGGGTAAAGCCTTTTGCTACTAGTCGAGCTTTATAATGTTCCACTGTACCATGTGCCTTGGTTTTGATTTTGTACACTCATTTACAACCTATAGTCGACTTGTTAGAAGGCAAATCAACCAAATCCCAAGTATGAGAGTGTTCTAATGCTTGCAACTCATATGCCATTGCTCGCTGCCAAAGACGATTAGTACGAGCTTCTTTATGTGTGCGAGGCCCGTGAAAAGAAGCAATTGTGGAATAACAGTGAAAATCATGAAGCCGAACAAAAGGTTGACTTACACTGGTGGAGCCACGAACAAAAGAGGAAGGAACTTCCAAAGGTGGATCTGCAGATGGCACAGACATATCAGGAGCTGCTGAAGTGGGATTTCCAGAGATACTTGCATCAAGATTTGGAGAGGACAATTCTAAAGAGGAAGATGTAGGAGTGTCAACTTTAAGGAACAATTCGACATAAGGATTTGTGAAGAAACGAACATTTGGAACAGTGGGAGAAGATGCAAAAGAATGTAAAGATGAGAACATTTTATAAGGAAACATGGCGAGACACACGAAGTCGATTGGATATAGGGTCCCAAAATTGTTACCGATAATAGGTGATGGAATACGATTAATAGTGTAGACACCAAAAACTCAAAGTAGACTGTAATTAGGCCTCCCCCAAAATTGTTAGGTGATGGACAAGATGTTGAGATTAGAAGTGTGCGTACGATATCTAAGATATGTTTGTGTTTACACTCTGCTCGACCATTTTGTTGGGAAGTTCCTGGACAAGAACGATGAATAATAGTACCGTTCTGAGAAAGAATTTTAAGAAACTCTCCGTCCTTATATTCCATGGCATTATCCTTATATCTCGAGAAAATTGTGTTTTGATCATGGCAACAAAATTGCCATAGATAAGGGTAAGTTCAGATTGATTTTTCATGAGATAAAGCCATGTATAACGTGAATAGTCATCAACAAAAATCACAAAATAACGAGAGCCTCCCATAGTGGGAGGAGGAGATGGTCCCCAAATATCCGAATGAATTAGATCAAAGGGAGTATAAGAGACAGATTCACTAATATTGAACGGTAAAGCATGATGTTTTCCTAACTTACAAGATAGACAATCAAAGAATTTATTGTCAACAGAACCTAGATGACCACTTGAAAGCAAATGACTTAAACGAGAAAAAGAAGGATGACCTAAACGAGAATTCCAAGTTTCAGATGAAACTGTGGTAGAATGAGTTGGGAAGCTTTAAGGAAACAAGCTCAAACAACCGTTCCACTTTACAGTATGTCCCAATTGTCTATTTCGTCATTGGATCCTGCACATGAAACCATTTGAAGATAAATGAATATCAAAACCAAGCTCACATAGCTGACCCACATATATCAAATTTAAAGAGAGGTTGGGAACCATAAAAGTATTGGGTAACGACAAGGTTGGCGTTGAAACGTTCCCTGTATGACTAACTATCATTTGAGAGTTATCAGCTGTGTGAATAATAGTTGTTTGTGAATTATATGATTTTGACTTAAATAAATTGGAATGGGAAGTCATGTGATTACAACACGCAAAATCAAAGAATCATGAATCAGGAGTACCTAAAGTGATCGGCAAAGCAAAAGGACTAGAAGTACCAGTTTCTTGAAGAATGTAACAAAATGTGGATCAAAGATCATCTAAAGATAGTGTGACAGATGAACTGTTAGAAGAATCCTCTATGACAGAAGCAGCAGTGGATGGGCGGCGTGCAGCTAAACCTCTAAAACGGGATCGGTTGTTTGTTCCTATAGGTTGCTTGGATTGTAATTGATAGCAGTTTGATGCATGATGACCAGGTCGACGATAATGCATACAATAAGGTTTGCTCCATGAGGATGAGCCTGAAGTAGCAAGTACTGCATTTGTGGGAGTGGAAACCAGTGGAGTAGCATGTTGTGCTTTTAAAGTCGCAAGGCAAGTTTCCTTAGTTAATAACTCTAAAACAACTACCTCAAGATGAGGTAAAGGATCCCGATGCAAAAGTGAGACTTGCATAGGTTCATACTCATCATTTAGAGCCATTAGAAATTGCATATCCCACATACGATCACGATATTCAACAAACTTACGAGCATCAATAGCCGAATCCCATGTTGGTTCAGATAAAGTGAGCTGGTCCCAGATGGCATGCATGGAAGAAAGAAATTCATAAATAGACTAATCTATCTCTTGACACATGCGATGTAAGTTCCCTAATAGTTGATATTGATAAGCAATATCTGATGTGGAATAACGACAAGCAAGAAGATCCCAGGCTCCCTTTGCTGTATTTAGATGACTGAACTGAAGTTTGATAGATGGAATCGAAGTATTTCGAAACCACATGAGTATTTGGTGATTCTTGCTCTCCCACTCCTCCAATCGTTTAACAAATTTATCATCATCCTCTTTGACGGCCTAACAAGGCTCGCGAAGACTTCCAGTGACATAACGCCAAAGCTTACGTCCCCTTAGAAAACTTGACATTTCTTGAGCCCATAGAATATAATTTGATCCATTTAGGATGGTCTGAATAGGCATTGAGACTTGTAATTTGTTCATGATAGGCTATATACTAGTAAACTCAATCGATTCTTGAATGAATTTGAAAAAAACTGATATTTGTAGAGCTGATATGAAGAAAATAAGGCTGAAAATAGACTAAGAACGTCGAAATACCTCAAGAACCGGTCTGGAAATGCCAAGAACCGGTCGGAAAATGGCCAAACCAGTCGGAAAACCTTGAGAACCGTTCGGAAAATGGATGAACCAATCAGGAAAGAGAGCTAACCGGTTGGAAAATGGCCGAACCGGTCGGAAAATAGCTTAACCGGTCGGAAAATGCTGTAAACTGGTTGGGTCAACATCGGTCAATGGATGTCAGCAAGGAGGTCAACGGCTATCAGCGACGAAGATGATGTGGGATGACGTCACTGCTTATCAGGGACGTTGCACATGCAATGATGACGTCACTAATGCACGCATAGGTCACGTGCGAGCTGTGGCGTGTGTACCTCACGCTTGCAGAGGGTTGACCGGCGCGTGAGGGCGCGTGGATCTCACGCGTAGAGGCTTTGGGTGGCTTGTGAGGGCGCGTGGATAACTTTTCGGTGACGTTCGTTGCTGTTCTGGACTTGTGGGAGAATGTAGAACTTGTCTATGGTGGTTTTCGGTTGAAAATTAGAAGAATTGTCTTCGAAAGTTCCACCTGCAGTCGACGGTGTCGGTGGTCGTCGGTAGTCCTGTAGCACGGCGGAGCGTGGTGGCGTGTGTGGCTTCTCTCTGCGGTAGATGATGAATTTTCAAGGTGCTATGACAATAGCAACCACCTTTTCAAACAAAACCTCGCTCTGATACTATGATAGAATATGGTGGAAAGTTGAATTTCTGTATATTGTAGTGTGTGTAATACTGATAATACAAGAGCCTATTTATAGGCTGTTCTAGGGATCTATCTAAAGTAATAAAATATTACAATACCATAATCAAATCAATTATAATCGATATGAAATCAATTATAATCAATCAGGAAAATAAATATCTCTAACATCCTAAGATAAATATCTCTAACATTCAAAATGGGGTTCAATGGGCTGAGTTTGACCATTTTAAAGTTCTAGGTCATGGAGTGTGTACCAACAGGGCACATGGTGGTTGAGAGTGAACAAGATGCCTACGATTTTAACAACAGATAGCTGAAGTAAGTAGGGTTCGATATGATTTATGTAGCGCCCTTCCTTTTACCGAGTGCTTTTTTATATTAGTAATAGTAAATATTACTTTGCGGATACTCAGTTATTTCACACATCGTAAAATTGGCTATCATTTACATCTTTTTTTTTTTTTTTTTCAATGCAAATTGAATGTAGCTCAACAGACAATGTGCAAAATCCCACAATTTTCTGAAGAAGAGAAGAAGAATTGGATCAGATTCTCCATGGTGGATCAAACTGTTAAGAATGATGAAACTGAGAAGACGATTTTGAGATTTCCTTTTGTTGCTTCGTGATGCAAAAAGTTGAAGAGTTTTACAGGCAATGCGATCCTGATTAGCTTTTCATTTCTTTTGCCTCGTGGGGTTGTGGTTTTACTAAATTTTTGTGTCGTGATTTGTTCGTTGATAGGAATTAGCCGTACCGCTACTTTTTATTTTTTTGCTGATGCGACCTTATAGTAACTTGAATTTGGAGACTTTGTTATACGTGTTTCGAGTGAGTTTCCCTTTGAAAATGCATGACAGGCTAAAAAGGAAAGGGGAGTTTGAGCTTTTTGTTTGGTCTGTTACTTGATTTCATGCAGT
Organism: Eucalyptus grandis; assembly: GCF_016545825.1. NCBI lineage: Eukaryota > Viridiplantae > Streptophyta > Magnoliopsida > Myrtales > Myrtaceae > Eucalyptus > Eucalyptus grandis. The sequence goes on from NC_052614.1 coordinate 54,698,838, forward strand.
GTGTTTGCTAAGTAACATAACATGAAGACGTGTATTCTCAAGAAACTTCTCATTAGCGTTCTTATGTTTCTCTAATTTCCCACCTCTGCAAAGTGACTCTTTTTGGATTTTCAATTTGCTTTGGATCATTTGAATTCTGCAGCTTCCCTTTTCTTTGTTGTGAGACTACTGGGGATAGTTGTTTCCCTGGACTTTAATGTGGAATCATTTTAACGAAGAGTCCGTTTAAACATAGAAGATCAGTTCTAACAATTCATAACCCCTTGCATTTGTAGTTTCATAGCAATGGCGATGACCAATTTTGGCATTAAATGTCTTAAAACATCTTCTTTCTTTCAGTTGTTACTTACTGGTGAGCAGATAAAAACTTATTTTGCCACTTATTTACTTGTAGAGTTGTTCTCAGTTGAAATATTTAAGCTGTAAGGAGGCTAAGCAGTACACCTGTATCTCTAGTTTTCTGATAAGCGATGCAATGACAAAACCAGCCAATATATAACCCTTGTTGGCAAAACCCTTGATTGATAAAGCTTTTCCCAGGTTATTTCTATATGATGCTGTTTCCTTTTAAGAATCGGCAATATTACTTCTTTCTCGCTAATACATTCCAACCAATAAAGAACCATTGGGGCAGAGTAACTCTTGTCGCTCCTCTTACATGACAAATATTGACTCAAGATTTCAAACAGACATCTGTTCTGGACAAGTTAAGGTACATTGCTTTATTGCTTGTACTAAATGCCGCAACTCTAACGTGTCGTTTGATTGCTCACTCTTGAATTTAGCTATGACTCATTGGCCCCCCATTGTATTTATTGTTGGTCATCAAAATGTTCTGTGAAAATGAACAACATAAGCTAGGCCTGTGCATCTTCTGTAAAATAATGTGCTTTATCCGCTACTTGAATCTGAGGATGATTTTTTAATGGTTCTTATAAGCTAAAAGAATCTGATGCTTTCTGTTTATGAAACTTGGATGGACTGCAGAACATGTTATTTGATGCGGCAACTCATTAGAAGGGAGGGATATACTATCAACAATACCATTCGATTCCGTTTTCTGTATCTAGATTTTGTTGAGCCCTTTTTTTTTTTTTTTTTAAAATCATTGTGCTTTCTGGACGTTTCTTGTTTATCTACATGACCCAACTAGTAATTTCAATCTTCCGATGTACTTGTACATGTTCTGTTTGGTCTTCTGTATAACTCCTCCTCCTCTTTAGAGAAGGAGAAGATTTGCCTTTACGGATTTCCAAGTGAGCAGTGGGAAGTCAACATACCTGCGGAAGACATGCCACTTGGGCCTCCAGAACTTGCCCTCGGCATCATTTTTGCCAGAGATGGGATGCAAGAGAAGGACTGGTTTCGTTGGTTGCAGTTCCAGTGACATATGGCTACTTCTTGTTAGAAATTTGCGGAAAATCAAGATCCTGATTATCAGGATCGAATGCGGAAGTGTGTAAAATTCTGTGCTAACCTCCAGCCATTGATGAAGTCGAGAATTGAGTGCCTGTCGAACCACCACAAGGAGGAGGAGGAGGAGGAGGAGGACGCGCGGGCGCTGGGGGAGGATGGGGTGCTGGGCTGCGACGAGTTCTGGATGTACAAGTTTAAGGTGCGAAAGTGCGCCTGCGGGAGGTCACACGACTGGATGGAGTGAGAGTCCTTGGAAAAAGAGGTGCCAGCCTACTTCCATTGACTCCCGTGATCGAGGCATGTCTTTGCTTGCGGAGTTTTGTGTTTGAGGTGGGTTTTCGATCTCATTCAAGCCTTCACCTATTTAGGCATTAGGTTGATGTAGTAGGATGGAATATGATAAATCAAGCCACTGTTGAATCCTATTCAACTCTTTGCTTTTGGGTGAGTTGTCAAGACATTAGGTGATTAGTATATGCATGACATGATAATTCACACGGACTTACTTTCCATTGTAAGTCACTTTCTTTTGCAAGTTCTTTCTTCCACTGGCATTCTCCAATATGTCGAGATCTTGTGGTAATTAATAATATACATCATTCTTCTTTTGCCATAGATGATCTTGCCATGAAAGATGCTATGCACACAGAAAGAACCAAAAGGAGTTGTTGGACCTCCCCATCAGCACTTAAAGGAGGTTGAATTTCACAATTATTATGGTCAACCTTGTGATCTCAAGCTAGTGAATTACCTTATCGACAATGCCATTGCTCTTGAGAAGTTAGTGGTAAATCCGTGTGACGAAGAATACTTCTCAGACTTGGATGAGTTGGAAAAAGTGAAGGAACCTAGAGAACATGCTCTACAATATCTCAAGGGAAAGTTATCTTCAAGAATTGAGTTGGTGATTAATTAACAAAATCAGAGCCTCATTCACTTGGCATCCATAGTACCGTCATGGTTGACTATTATTCTGCATTTTAATCATTTTCTCCTGTTTAGACTTATTTTTTCGACTGCGGATATAATTTTGCTTATTAATTATTTGTTGTTCTTGATTTTGTAATTTGGATTTTTAAGTTATGGAATTGACTCTTATGCGTTTTTACCCAATATGGGAAAGTGGCAAGGCCACGAATAATGGATGTTTCTGGTTTTTATTTTCACTTTACAAATGGCTAACATCTTTTAAACATGAGGGAGGTAGGTAGATCACATGCTCTTTCAAACTCTGCTTTGTTTATATGTTCTTTTGATCACATTCAAAAAGACCACAACAACCCAAGCACAAATGGCCAATATCACTGCACTCTTACAGCAAGTTTACGATGCATTCGCCGAAGCGGAGGGTGCCATACATATGGTCCAGAGAAGAAGACAGAGGCGCATGTAAGTATTTACAAGACATTATCCAAATTATTTATTTGTGTTTTGCTCTAATAGATTTCATTTATGTTTTCAGCTCTAGTGAAGTAAATGAGGCCACAACCATCTGCAATGCCGCTCAAGCAGAACTGGATGGGGTTGCTGAAATGATCCGACAAGTGGACACATTGGTGCTGCATACCATTGGATAGGCAATGGCCTTCATCTGCTTCATTCCAATGTTCAATAATCGATGCAATCTACAGAGTGTGCAAATATCGAACAACATAGCTGGGCAACTGTAAAACAATCATCCTCTCTCGTTTGGGATCATTGGAGTGCCTAAGTCAAGCTTTCTTGGGAATTGCCAAGGCTAGCTCGGGCTCGCATAAATGCACTCACAAGTATCGTAGACATTTTGAATATAGTCAAAACCATGACCTTCACAATCGTCAAATCGAGATTTAAAGAGATTTAAAATATTTTAGATAAAGGAGTATCTAGAAATTATTTTTGAAAACATCTCTCACTTGCTCACTTGGATGGTAGAGAGACAAGTTTGTAGAGAGACAAAGTTTTTGGAGAGAGAAGCTCTGAACGAGAAAATAAAAATTTGATTATGAAGTAGTTGAATGGATGCAATGACGGAGGGCACCCCTTCTTATACTAGTAGCCTTTGGATTACAACCATTGATTGTTCTTCGATCCGGTGGATGAGATCGTACCATCTAACCTACCACCTATTGGCATTTATGTTGAGAGAGTTCTAGATCCTCGCACAATTACCATCTTGCCTCGTGGGAACATTCCGGAAGCTCTTGGGAAAATTTGCATTGCATTTTCCGCTTCATCGAACTCGTCGTAAGCCTGCTGCAAATGTGCAACGATATTCATGTTGTTGGCCATTTGTGTTTGGGTGGTCATTTTGAGCGTGATCAAAAGAATGTATAAATAGAGTAGAGTTTGAAAGAGTTCGTTTTAAGTGTGATCTACCGGCCTCTCTCATGTTTAAAAGATGTTCACCTAATCTCCTCATGAACAATGAACATCCTCTTCCCGGATAAATTTCTCTTAGTTTCTTCAATTTTAATTTGAGCAAGGGAGTGTCGAATGGATAGGTCGGAGTCGGGTGGAAAATGGTCAAATCCAAATTGACCCATTTAATGTTATATTGATCAATCCATTTTTATGTAATTCAATTTTGATAACTCATACCCGACCTAATCACAACCCAATTCATATTCAATTGGACCCATATTATCAAAATATGATAGTAAACTTACACCCACGCACTTGTATTTTTATGCAACCCGCTATAGCCGGTAACAATGTCCAAGGGCATTCCCACGTTAATCTAGGCGCAACGTAGTAGTATGATCAGGTGAATGTTTGTATCAAGTGAAGTGCACTATCATTTAGGCACACAAAAATTTGCTTTTGACTAGATTGACTAGACCATAATTAGATAAATACGTTCTCCTCCTACTACCATTTAATCACCAACAAAAAGGTAGAAGCACAAGAGAAAGATACACTAAAAACTAGAAACATCAATTATTCATGGCCTTGATCAAAAATCCAAATTAAAAATCAGGAACAGAATTATTAATAAGCAAAATTATATCTGCCAAAAAATAAGTCCATAATAGCCAGTACTAGGGATGCCAAGTGAATGATGCTCTGGTTTCGTTAATTAATCACCAGCTTAATTGAAGGTAACTTTCCCTTGAGCTGTTGCAGAGCACTTTCTCTAAGTTCCTTTTACTTTTTTTAACTTGCCCAAGTTGGAGACAAATTCTTCGTCATAGGGATTCTCCACTAGCTTCTCAAGAGCAATGGCATTATCGATAAGGCAATTCACTCCGGCACTGCATGTCTTGATTTCCGCAAAGGTAAGGGAAACAGTAACATGCGATGCAGAAGAGAATAAAGAAAAAAAAAACTGCATTTTCTTGCGCGGTTTTGTTTGGATCTGTAATTTTATCTGGATTTAGGGGGTGCCCAGGTGCTCCATTTTTGGTATTCGGCGATTTGTTTAAAGAAGATTGAATTTTCTTTTACCCATTTTGGATTATTTTAAGGATTCTCGGTTGGATTAAGGAAGATGGGCGGTTTCGCCTTTTTTTATTTTATTTCATTTCTATATTATCGATGCGGATATTTAATGAATATTTGCACCATTCTGAGATTTACCAAACGAAAAAAAATGATATCTTTTGGTTAATTTCCGATCGGTTTTGATCCGGGTAAAATGAGAGATTTTCGGCCGAAATGTCGATTCTGATTGTTTACATCATTTTAGAAACTTTCATTGTGAATAGGATTTTTGGGTTTTCTGCGCGACGAAATTTGTTTGAGTTTCTCTTGATTCGAGTGAGATTTTCTTGATTTCGTGCAGGCGCGTGCAAGAAGGGTGACACGTGCGAGTTCGCTCACGGCGTGTTCGAGTGCTGGCTCCACCCGGAGCGGTACCGGACGCAGGCGTGCAAGGACGGGCAGAGCTGCCGCCGCCGCGTCTGCCTCTTCGCCCACTCCCCCGACCAGCTCCGTGTCCTCCCCGCCCAGCAGCAGCAGCAGCAGCACAGCCCCAAGAGCGCCACCGACTCCGAATTCGGGTCACCGGTCCGCCCCTGCGCCGCCGTCGCGGCGGCCTTCGACTCCTACTTCACCAAGCCGTGGTCGGCCTCCTTCATATCCTCACCCACCTCGATCCTGACCACCTCGTCGCCCCCGATCTCGCCCCCGACCAACTCGAGCCCCGATGTCCCCGAACCAACGCGGCGGCTGCTGCGGGTCGCCCGGATCGGTGAGCCAGCTCGTGGCCTGCATGAGGAACATGCAGATCGCCAAGATGAAGATGAGCCCCCGCGGGCAGATGGGGGTCTCTCTTCGGGTCCCCGCTCCGACCCGGGTGCCACCTTGCGGCGCCGGTGACTGGCGGGTAAAGGCGTTCTGTGGGAGTCCGTCGCTGCGAGGAGATTTGAAAGGGTCGAGTCCGGGAAGATGAGGGCTACGCCAAGCTCAGCAAGGAGAATTCCCTCGATGGCGCCGACCTTGTCGGGACCGGTTCCGGTCCGGACGTGGGGTGGGTCTCTGAGCTGGTCATGTGAAGGCCGAAGAAGCAGCTTCGAGTCCTCCCCGAGTCGACTCGGAGCTCGAATTTTGTTTGGGTCGAAAGAAGTGATTTTTTGGGGCTGGTGGGCGGTGTTCAGCAATCGGGTGGCCTGTTGATTAATCTCTGACTCGGATGTGTGAATATATCTCGTGTTCATTTCCATTGTTGATGATGATTACCTTCCTTCTTCTTCAAGGTGTAAATATTGGCTGGCGGGAGAGAGATTTCAAGTCTCTGTTTTGTGGTCCGATGACTTTCCAGTTCCCTCTCTTTGTAAATGAAGTTTCAGTAAGCAATTCTTAAAATATTCGCAATGCAATTGCAGATTTCTGTATAGGAAGAAACAAGAACGTGGAAGTTCGATCTGGGGTTGGCTTTTTGGGGCTTGTATTGTTGATTATCGTTTTTTGGTCAAGTCCTTGAAATCTCTGTTTCGTCTCATTTTCTCGGATTATAAATGCTAATTTCCCTTTCGTGAGTGCTCTGTTCTTTGCTCTGTTCATTTCTTTGCTCTGTTCATGCTTTCTTCCTTGTTCCGACTACAGTGAGAGGAATTAGTCATATCATTAGCACAGTGATTACGAGATCAAGAGTGGGGATTAAAGAAACATATCTATCCATCCAACTCTGTCCCCAGCATGCGGAAAGACCGGGTCAGCACCTGGGTTTATCTTCCAACTCCTTATAACAGATAAAGAAAAACCAGATGAGGTTCTTGATGTGGACGTGTTTGAGTTGAGTTGATAAGAGCGGATGATCCCCGTCCTTATCTGCTAAAGCTTTTTCTCGCCTTTTCCCGGTTTTGAAAAATGGAAGATTTGATCACAGTAATTCAGGAGATCTTCTTTTGTCGTGCCACTTGCGTTTTGATTGGAGTGTGTTGATGATGATGATGATGAATTAAGTGGGGGAATGGGACAAGACATGGTCAAGCAGCGACCGTGTAGCATTGGCTCCCCCACCTCGCGAAACGGTCTGCTCTGCGTTTTGTTATTATGTACATTGGTTAATCTCGTCGTTTGAAATGGGTTTGCAATTTGAATTCAATTGGATTGTGTTTTAGAATCCGAGTGACTCGTCGTTTGAAATGGGTTTGTAATTTGAATTCAATTGGATTGTGTTTTAGAATTCAAGTGAAATATTCAAGTTGAAAATGTAATCTTATGAATTGATGCATATCCATAAAAAGTAAAAGCTTGATTCAAAACTCATGGACCAAGTTGAATCAACAGATTCGAGTCAAGCTAGCGTGTTAAACGAGTTGGCTTGACTGAGTATTGATTGCGTGACTTGATTTGATTGCAATTTTAATTTTCCCAAATTTTGGTTCAATGTAACAAAATTGAATTGGAAATATTTTCCAAGAAAAAGAGATCCATTTATTTTTTCGCTAAAATTTGCCTCAACGAAGAAAATCCCTTATGAAGTGGTTCTTTGATTTTATTAAGAAGGATAAGTTTTGTAGCGATTCCTTATAGGAAGTATCGCAAGTGTACTAGGAAATCAATGATATACTTTAAAACGGAGATACAATATTGGAACTCATGCAAACACTTGTATTTATAGAGTGTTGAGAAGGCATGGGGTTCCCGCTCCCCAATGAGTCGCCAAATGGTTCTTATAGCTTTAATTTATACTATATTGATAATTTTGGTTTGAGCCCATGAATAGTTTATTTGTGATATATAATTTTTCTCTTGCAATTGAGGGTTGAAATGGAATGTGCTAATTATAGTTGAATTCTCTATTGGATTCTACCGAATGTGGCCTTAATTTATTATGAATTGGAATAAATCTTATATTTTGATTTCTCTTTCTTACATTTATTCTCGATTTCATTGTGTTTGAACACATAATCCTAACATAGTTTTCACAGCATAATTGCCTACGATTAGTTCTTAAACAATTTTAATCATGCCTTCACATCTTCATATCTTCAAGTCACCATGACTTCTAATCTTCGGGTGGTTGCTAAATTTTGATAAATGCTTAGCTTCCTAACTCTATCTACAGTTACAAGAAGTTATACCAACACTTATTGACAAGAAGCTTAGGTAGTCCATGGGAACATTTTTGTTCCTCTATTATTTTGTTCTTTTGCTCTCTGGAACAAAAAAAAGAATAGAAATTCATTTGGTAAGGTCAACTAATTTTTCTATTCCCTATAATAGAAAAATAACCGGGAATAGATTTGGAAAAGAAATAAGAAATAAAAAAAAATAAAGTAGCTTTTTGTTCTTGAGAACAATTTCTAAAAATAAGTCATTTTTATTTTTTATTTTCTCCTTTTCTTTTCTTTTTCTTCCTTGCCGCTCCCTGTAGGTTGTCATTCGTCGGCTAGTTGCCTCTCACGACCATCGGCTACTGCCGCCACTGCCACTGTTGCTACCAACCGTCAACGCTCGCTGCAGCCAACCTGCCGTTGATCTTCGGCTAGTGGCAGTTGTCGATGGCGACAGTGGGCTGTGGGTGGCGAGTGGATGGCGGCGACAACGATCAAATACGTTCTTTTTTTTTTTTTTTTTTTGTGGATTGTACCAAACACATTTCTATTCTTTTTTTATTCCGATAATAAAAATTTTATATAGTTACTAAACTCGTTGTTTTACTCTGAAATTATTCCGAGGTATGGAAATAGAAAAGAATTATTTCCGAAAATAAATTGTTCCCCTGAACAGAGATGTTACGATTTGCACCCTTAAATATAAAAAATATTACTGCTCAATAGTTATACATAGGAATAAGCATGGGTCTAGGGTAGAATTGGGAATTTATAGTAAAACCTACCTGTTCTAGGTTCCCACCATTATCGATCTAATTCCTAATTCCAAAAGAAGAAGAAGAAAGAAACGTTATTGTGTGGTTTGGTTCTCGATTCATGGGTAAGAACAAAACTGTGAATCGAAGAGCTAACCGGGAACTAGGAATTGATGAAGTGGAATGAGTATATGTGGTTTAACTTAATTTAAAATTATTATTAAGTGATTAACTATGTTGTTGTTTCTTTTGATTTCGGGTGATTAAAATTTGGAGACATTTTTTTTATGGACAATAGAAGGCTAAAGTTCTATAATTTAAGTTTTATGTTACATGTTATGAACTTTTGATTACTTATTTTATTTTGTGTGTTCATCTGTTTATGGATTGTTGTTATTGACAAATGGAAATTTTTATTATTACATTCACTTTCATTTTGCTTAATTAAAAATAAAATAAAAAAGAAGAAGAAAGAAATGAAACAAAAACTAACCGATTCCCGTGTAAACTTTAGAACCAACATGAGAATCGACTGACAAGATAGGTTCTAGGGTACATAGGTTCCGGATTCAAAAAACTGAGGAACCGGTTCCAATTGACTTGGAGGAATCCTAAAATCGTTCACCCCTAGTTACATGTCCATGATTTCATCTCAAGACATCAAATTTTGTTGTCGATAACTTCCTTGGTTATCCATGCTCTTCAAGTTATCTACATTTATCTAAAGAGGCTTAAATATATAAAAATATTTCTACTCATCAAGTTGTCGATTGTTCTTTTCATGATGACTTTTGCTCTTTACCAATCTCTATTCTTATCAACTAAGTCATATCATTTTCTAATGTAAACACATAGTTGTATCTATGAAGTGATTTATGCGATTAGTATTCTAACCTTGTAAATGATGAAAGGATGACTTCCTTGTTCTCACCTTTCTCTTTAAACGACATTCAAAGGGGATAGTAGAGAGAGACATGCCGTGTGGGGACAAGACTTCAATTTCAAGATTCAATAAAGAAGCAAGGAAAAGGCCGACAAAGTAGGTGGCAGTTCCAAGATCTTGGGTTAATCTTTAATCCTTCTCCCATCGAACTCACCAAACCAAAGGCCCTAAAAAGCAATATACATGCACCCGTACCCTCCTAAAGATGTCCCGATACAGCTAAATTTCTCACACTTCTCGCATAAATGTCGCACTGCACAAAACTTTTGTATGTCTTTTGTGTAATACGATCAATTGAGATTTGTTCTCTCACGAACTCTCCTGGGTTATCGGTATCTAAGAATTTGATACTCGGGAACTTACGAAAGTGTCAACATCTTAATTGCTCGACGTACATAATTATGTGTTTTTACCGAACTTTGTTCTTTTTTTTTTTCAATTACTCGTTACTTGAGTGATCTTTTGAAGAATATAATTCCTGTGGAGCCGAAGAGATCAAGGGCGCAGGCTTGAATTCCGAGGTACAGTCAATTGGAGTTTCTTTTTCATAGTGACGACGAATCATTATCAGCCAGAGGAAACTGAGGGAAGAAACATTATCAAAGCAAAAGAACAGGATGCCGTGTCTAACCAAATATAGTCACGATTTCGCGGCTCGAATCGATGCTACGAGTGGTTTAAAGCTAGAGGATGATATCCAATCCGTGATCGCATTATTTCCTTCATCAAGAGCAGCTGAATGGCAGCGTCCGAAACGTGTGATGGCCCCAATCGCCTTCCTTCTCGAGAAAGCAAAAACACGAAGAAGACGAAGAAGAATCGAATTCAAACGCCACCAACAGCAGCGACGAGTCCAAATCCTGGGAGGGCATCGTACGTCCGCGGGCGGTGGTTAGGCGACAATATCCAAAGCTGCTGTCAACTCAACGGGTACCAAAATTATGGATAAGGGAGTCGTGACCACCTCGCTCCCGTCCCTTTCATGGGACTACAAACGCCTTTGTCGTTTTTGGACGGCATTGTCTCTCCTTTCGATGACACTTGCGATAAATCTATTAAAATCTTAGGATAAAATTGGATAAATGTGACGTGTACGTAGTATCTTAATATTTTTTATAACACGAAATTTAATATATGGTGAAATGCAATGAGAATGTATCAATTTGAGATTTTTTTATGATGTTGACATTATGTAATTATTTATGAATCGCTAGATTTTATCGATAATTTTTTTTTTTATTGATTTTTTGTTTGGAAATTTTGTGGTGCTCCTCTCTTGAATTCCCACTCAGCTCTTCATTTTCCAAGTTGCTGTCCATTGAAGCAAACACCTTCAACGGCCACGTGGGAGATTTGGGATTTGGATAGGATCAAGAAAACCCCCCAAGAGCATATCTCGAGTGGGGTTCTGAAATTTCCTATTCTCAGATTTCATTTTTCTTATCTAATCTCGATTGCATATCTTGATTAGAGAGTCTCAAAGATTGATCGACTTTGAAGCTAGCAAATGACTGATGGACATGTCGAGAGTTTCATGTGATGTCTACACGTGGGGATTTTACCATTCTCTTGGATAGATATCACGTGGAACCCATGTATTATTTTATATATTGGTCCTGGATTTTATGTTTATGTTGGAAAAAGATTGGTTGTGAGAGTTCTCTTGTCGTTTTTGCTATCTCGAGGACTGGGAGGAGAGAGGTTGTTGTTGCATCTTTGTAGGAGGGGGCCAGATCTCTGAATTTTGTAAAGGAAACCATCAATGAGGTGGGGGATGAACATGGAGTGTGTGGTTTGCCTCCAAAATGGCCATGGCTTTGTCCTGAATGTACGTAGTTGGGAAATTGATTTGATTGAATGAGATGGGATAGGACTAGGACTAGGATAGGATAACGTTCTACGGATAAAAATGTTAAGTATATGAATTTGACGTGTCAAATACAAGACTACTAAAATATGTGACTAATCGTAAGTATGATGGATAAGGAAGTGGCTTATGTTCAAATTTAGAAACTCAACAAATTCGAGGTATTATTTAGTGGACTGATAATGAGCATACAAAATTTACAATTGATAGCTTTGTTTTTTTTAAAGTACCTATAATATAATTAAGAAAAAAAAACACTATTGGACACCAGTTGAATGAAAGATAGGCAATATGTTATGATATCTCGAGAAATATAATATAGCTATTTTGACATACAATATTTACTCAAGATAGTATAGTGACTATAATATACATCTTGAAAGAGAACAATATTGATGCTTTGGACAGTAGATTATAGAGAAAGTGACTTTCCAAAAAAAATTTCCATCGAGTCTGTCGCGACCGATTTTTTCCGGGGGTGTGAACCACCTAGGGTTTTGGCTAATGGATTGTTAAGCCTAGACTTAACTCGGGCTCTCCTGCCCATACCAATTCGCGACTTAGGTTCGAATTCTTAACATGCAAATTGATTTTATTTAGGAGTCGCCACTAATCGCCTTTATGGTAGGTCGATTAGACACCTAAGTAAAATAATGGGAGAATTACCTTACTCCTACGAACCAGAGACTAAGGGTACGGGGACTTGATTACGCTAGATTTCTCTAACGCCATTTCGGTACCATTTCTTTTATTTAAAAAAAAAGGTTTTGCAGGCAGCTTGAATTGATTTTAAACTAATTCCCTAACATGTGAGGTGTTCAATGCAAAAAGCGTAAACCACCAATTTAACACCAAAGTAAAGCAATAAATAAATTGCGGGACTTACCTCAAAGCAACGAAAGATCTCGCAATGTTAGATCGAATTCACATCAACAATCATAGATATGATTTTTAATTAACACGCAATTTCTTTTTTGTTTTCACTTAATTAATGAGAATCATGCTTTATGCAATGCATGCCACTAATTTAACATGAATGATATGACATGGCATCATGACTTAGCTATATGATCTAAGCAATATGACATAACTAAGCATGTAATCTATCCTAAGCATGGGATGATTTATTCTAAATAATTTTTTTTTTATTTTCTATGAGATTCAAAATTTAAGAAATGCAACATTTAAATATGCAATCTAAATTAATCTAATGACTTAATTCTAATGATTGGCAATTTCTAATTAAATGCACCTAACAAAAATCACTAAATGACGTGCATTGTATGAACCTAAATCTATATGACATGCAAATGACACTTTTTATTTTAAAAATGCAATCTATCCTAGAAATTGCAACTAATTTATCCTAAGCCAAATTTTATGAAATTTGAAATGATCTAGCTAGATTAAGATTCTATCTAATTTAAATTAGGGATTAAGTCATATTAAATCCTAATTTAAACTAAAACATTATCTAAATCTAAAATGCAATCTATCTAAAAAAGATGATCTAAATTTAAAATGAAGCATGCAATTCTAATCTAATATGCACAATGATTTTTTTATGTTTTTTTTTAATTAATCTCGAAATTAAAACTAACACATAATTAACATGCAATTCAAATAAAAAACTAACATCCTAAATGGTTGCACTTTCTTTTTTTGGATTTTTTATTTAAAAATTCATAATAAGATTGCAATCCTAAATATGCAAGATGACAACAAACCTAATCCTAATTAAGATTTTTATGATTTTTTATTTTTACGAAAATAAGATTTGACTCAACCAACTCGACGATAAGAAATCAAATAAAAGATAAGATTGATATCCAAAATTGGCGAACCATATCTCGCGCATGAGATCGGGTAGGCCAATTTTAATTTTAAATCGCGAATCAAATCTCGGGCTTGAGATTGGATTGTCGATTTTTATAAAGGATTGAAGTCGGATTTCGGGCGTGAAAATCGAACACAATCCCTAACTTGAGGGACTTTCATATTGGGATCTCAATCACATATTTAAAGGGAACAATTTCACTAAAGAGATAAAATAGCAAAAATAATAAAACAAAATAAGATAAAGAAAATACATAAATTTTCTTTTGCTTTTCTCTTTTTCCTTTTCTTTTTTTTTTTCTAAAAAAGAAAAAGAAAAATAAAGCTGGTGGCCGGTCCGGCGAGGGGGGAATCACCGGCTAGGGTTCCGGCGAAGCTCCGGAGCGGCGTGTCGGCAGCGAGGCAGCAGGGAGCGTCGCGGGTCTGCTCGGGCTGGAGGCGAAGCGGAGGCGGCGTCGGGGCGGCACGGGCCTGCGTCGCGGGGGCTGCGTCGGGGCGCTCGAATCACGGGCTTCAGCCGGCGGGGCGCTGCAGGGACGGCGGGAGGCCTCTGGTGGCTGCGATGAGGATCGTGGCTACCGCGGGGACCTCGGATCTGCAGGCGCGGTGGTCTTCGGCTGAGGCGGAACGCGGCGAGACCAGAGGGAGCGGCGACAGCATCGGGGAAGGGCGGCGGCGTCGTAGACCGGCGCTGGGTCGCGGCTTCACGAGGGGAAGGCAGCTGGGCGTCGAGCTGTGGCTGCAGCAGGCGTCAGTTCTGGGTTTTAGCCGTCGGCGTCGGGTCACTGGTCAGAGGCTCTGCAGGCGTCGGGTCTTGCTGTAGGGGCGGCAGATCCGGCAGAAGCAGCAGCGTCGCAGGGGGTCAGCAGAGGAGCTTCAAGCTACCGGAGTCTCGATGGCGCGACGAAGGACTCGGCGAAGGCGAGATCTGCGCTGGACAGTCGCGGACGAGTGGCAGAATAGGGCAGAGCTTCGGGCGGAAGAGCAACAGCAGGCGAGCAGGGGCAGCAGCGGCGTCACGGGCGGATCTCGAGATCTGGTGCTCGGGCAGAGGTTCGGAGGTGGAGCGACGAGGCGGCAGCGCTGGTGCACGGCTACTGGCGGAACGGCGGTGGCGGGAGCAGAGGCGAACGGAGCAGGAGCAGCATCAGTGGTGCTCGGTGATGGTGAGCGAGAGACCTGCAGGTTGCGGGCTTCGGAGGTGCGGCGGAGGTGGGGTGTCCGGCAACAGTGCTCGCGGTGGCGCAGCGGCGTCGGGCTTTCGGGGGGTGTCAATGAGCGAGATCGGCGGCGTCGGTGGGGCGAAGCGGCGGCGTCCAGAGGACAGCAGCACGGGCGGCAGTCGAACCCACCGGGGAAGAAGAACAGTTCTTCTTCTTTTTTTTATTTCTTTCTCTCTCCTCCTGTCTCCTCTCACGTCACTTTCTCTCTGTACTTCTCTTTTTTCCTTTTTTCTGCTCTTCTCTCTTGACCTTTTTTTCTGAATTTTTTTCTAAGAAGCCCCCCTCAAACCCCTCGCACGCACGGCCTTTTATAGGGGAGGGAATTGGATTTTCAAATTCTTCATCGAATCAACCTTCGCAAATCTTTTTAACAAAATTCATCTCATATTGATAAGAAATCGAGATCAAGATGAAATTTTTTTCTAAATCCAAATCTTTTAAAGACAAATCGCAATATTTTTCTACCCATCTGTATATCCAAAAAGATTCATATCTCTAAAAAATTTAAAATATTATATTCCTACAAGATAATTTTTAATTATTAAAAAGCACGGCTTGGGCCAACTGTTCGCTACGGGCTTGATCCATCTAATTTGAATATATCCGCCACTGGTCCAATAAAATGCAAAAATGCAAAAACAAAATAAATGCAACTTAAATCTATATGCTATGCAATTAATAAAATTAACCCATAATTTCCTATGTAATAAATAAACTAAATCGTCAAAATTTAGGTGTCAACAGAGTCATTTGATTTTGACATTAATAACCCATCTTTGATGAAATCGAGAGCAGGATAGATGTGGTAGGGCTAGATCTATCACTTAGAGGGGGGTGCATATGTGACAGTGCGGAATTGAAATAAAATTAAGATTATTGCAAGAGGACAACGTTTGGAGGCAAGCTATGCAGTGCTAAGATCTTTTCAATGTGTAACTATCTATCACAAAATATAAGCAAGAGATAGAGGGATAGAAAAATTGTACACAACAAGTTTATAGCGATTCGGTTTTGACAAATTTACGCCCACTCTCCCATGCTGATAGCCTATCGGCTAAATTCCACTATGATGAATCGATAAGAGGGTACAATGATTGAGTATTCACTATTCAAACTCTTGTGAAAGATTATTTGATTTCACACTCACGATCTCTAAGAGATTACAAAGTATAGACACAAAATACAAATGTATTTAAGGCCAGATCATTCATCTAATCAGCCCGTTGAACTTGAATGTTGAAGAAGATCTAATTGCTTATTGCTAAGAATGAAGTTTCCCAAAATATCTATTATCCAGCAGATAGGTTTCCATACGTTGAGTCATTCCTTTAGAGAACATTCTGTTTACAATTGATTGTCTTGTTGATTTATTAAGATATTCCAATTAAGTAATATTGTATTTAATATCTTCCTTTTAGACAGTTGGTATTTATAAGGTAATGAATCCATGCTAATTTTCTAGCCGTTAGCAAATGATTCATGGTTGAACTAATATCCTTATTTCGTTGAGATTGAATATTAATGATAGGATCTTCAATGCATCCTTGAGTCTGATAAGTAAAGTCTAATGATACATATTAGAGTTTCCACCTAGAAAAGCTTACCTTTAGAATCAAAGGTCAACTAAGAAAGATTTTGTCAATCTTCAAAATTAATTAGGGAGTTTTCCTCAACAAGATGATCCCCGATAATCAACCAAAATACCACTCAATGCAAATGCACAAAAGAAATGTCATGTAGATCTATGAAGTATCGATACAGTTCGGGAGTTTTCGTGTTGTGTAGGACACTTCGACATGTATCCGACACTCTTCGACATTTGTCAGCACTTGGTTAATATGTGTCGAAAAATCTGACATCTGGTCAACTCTCCCAATACTCTCCGACACTCAAGTCTGAAATTCTAACATGTGAGTTTGAAATTCCGATAGGCACAAGGTTAATCATAAAAAAATTTCAATAAATGAAAGGTCAAAATGTAAGTATGTAAAAAAGATAAAAAATAATAAAGAGAGAAAGAAGAAAAACCTAGTCTCCTCTTCTCTCTTGACTCTCACTTCCTATAACATACAATTCACCCCCAAGTTTTTTTTTTCTCTCTTCTCATCTCTTCTAACATGCTTTGACATGCAAGTCTAGAATGTTGATAGCTTATTTTTTTTTTACCTTTAAGTTTTATGGATTATTTGAATGGAGTTGAATTTGTCAAATAAACTATAAATGATATTAACAAATGGTAAATTAATGTTTTTAGTGTAAATTCATTTTTGGCTTCTTTTGTTATTATTTATTTATATGTGAATTTGAATGAAATTAATTTAATTCAAATAATCATGAAAATGATAATTTAGCATGTAAATATAAAAACATACATTTAATATACAATGTGTCTCAACGTGTCGTAATTCTCTAATTTTTTAGAAATGACGTGTCGGTGTGTCATGTTGTGTCATGTGTTGATATTGATGTCGGTGTTGGTGCTACTTAGATGTAGATTCAATGCAGGCTTCTAATTGCACCATGCCGTCGTCCTTAGATTTGGCCATTTTGGAATTGACATACCGTGCTCTACAAATCGACAATGTGGTCCATCATGCGCATTACAAGTGGACGCCATCGATACTCATGCTTTTCAGTTTGTATTGCTAATTTAGGGGGGTAAACAAGAAGATGCAACATGGGCGTTGACCGTTAAAAATGGGAACTTCTGCTCGTTGTACGTCGTGCACTGGACAGAAGAACTATTCATGTGAACAGGCTAATTGAAGCACTTGGGTTCTGAACTAGTAGTCCAACAAGGTCGGGCTTTCTCTGCTAAAGCAGCTGTTCAAGCCCATGTAGCGTGGAAGATGTCATGTTTTAGACACGGACTTTCTTTCAGGTCGTCCTGCTTCTCTCCATATAAGCAATAAAAGATCTCTATTCTCTATCATCGCCAAAACGAAGGTATAGAAAATGTATGTAATTAAGTTGTTTTCACTTACCATACTTCAATGTTCTCTGCTCATAAATTTTAGTTTCTCATGGGGAGATACTTCTGATCGAGTTTATGAAAAAGTTTCCTTTTTTATTTTTGGGTGAAATGTAAATTTATATGGGTCGTTGACATAACATGAAGAGGAGTAATGCCACATAAAACCGTCTTCAAATTCTCTAGAATCTTCGTGAGCGAGTGAGAGGATCGAGGTGAGCAAAGAATGCAACTGCCTAATTATGGGCAAAACTAGAAGGGCACAAATGCATTTCTCACGAATTTCATGGATTAATTTGGTTTCTTGCAGATTGAGTTCGTCTTCAGGCAAAACGAATGTAACCCATTTCAAAACTACTTCATACATTTCTCCAATATGATTTTCTGCTTGATGTTTCTTTATAGTTTTTCAGATTTTTCTTCCTTTTCTAGATTTTTACTTGTTGAAGTTTTGACAATAACCTTTTATATTATTATTGCCATATGAGATGCCATGTCGGTACTATGTTTAATGGAAGAACCGACTCTAACATTCCTCCATCTTCACCAAGAGGTCCTACAATAGGGTCTCCATCAAGATACCTTTGGTAAAAACTATCTTTTGACCGTTCTTAAGACAATTGACACCAAACTCGTCTTGATCATTCATTATCTATCTTTCTCCCTATATGAGGAATTTCCAAAAAAAAAACTCATAGGGTAAAATTTTAGAGACTCACATTTTGCTTATAAATTCACATTCTGCTTTTGCAATGTTGAGAAATCTGATTGAATATTTTGCAATAGTTTAGAGACTTTCAAAACCTTATCCCTTTTTATTTCCCTGTGCGGGGATTGTCAGTCAACTCACACAAGGTTAATAGGGCCATGCATCGCCCAGCAACTATTTCAGGCATGATATTTTCTGAAGCTTTGAAACTTTGACAACTATTTGTAAACATTACTGATTTTGTAAGGAAAACATTTTGCATTAGAATATTTTTTACACACTGAAATGATAGAAAACCTGTCCATAACATCCTTAATAGTAACATAGCAGTAGCTTCACAATTTCTGTATTCATTCAGCTAACAAATTATGACAAGCAAACGAAAACGAATACCAAGAAGAAACCCGATTCAAACTAGTCCTGAAATTGCTCCTTTACCATCCCGAGTTAGAACAACTCGTCCTGATGTTTTCGTTTGGATCTTCTAGCCATGCCACAACCTTGAATTTCTTGTAACATGTTTTTGCCTTGCATCTGCAACAGAAATTACCCAAACATAGTTTCATAAGCACATGTTGGTTTTGAGTCTCTGAAAAGAGAGATGGAAGAACATTCGAGGAAACTTGTACTTTACCTTGATTTAGTTTATCATGAACTAGATGTTTGAGGCTTAGTCTTGGCCAAGCTTGAACCCTTGTCCGTTCCTGATCTCAAATTTGCACCCGTTCTAGTTGTGCCCCTTTCTAAACTCACAGTTGCGCCCGTTACAGAATTCACAGTTATGCTATTTCCTGAAGGGGAACCTCTGCCCCGTTCTGTACTCAAAGTCCTGCTGCTTCGTGAACTTGACGCTATGCTCCTGCCAGAACTTGAACTTGCGCCCATATTAGTTGTGCCCCTTTTTGATCTTGAACCTCTACCCCTTCCTATAATAAAATTTGTGTCTCTTCCTGAACTCAAAGCTGTGCCCCTTCCTGAACTTGAACCTCTGCCCCATCCCAAACTCGAAGTCACGCTGCTTTGTGAAATTGAAGATATGCTCCTTCCTGAATTTGATGCCGTGTACTTTCCTGCTATGGAAGTTGTGTCCTTGCCCGGCCTCAAACTTTTGTTGTTTCTTGAACTTGAAGCTATATCCCATCCTCTGCCTCTTTTTGCAAGATCCCTTCCTGGGGATGACGCACATATGGCCCCACTTCCTCTGCCTGTTTTCTTAGGTAGTTGGTTAGTTGCCACAGTTCTCTCTCTCTTGACCTGGACCACGTTAAAAATTCTACATAAGTTTTAAGGACTGCACAATTAAGATAATGCAAATCTTCAGTGCTTACAGGAGAAAGGTGTCTTTGATCCTCAACTTCAGTTGTGGCTTTGCAGGATTTCTCATCATGTTCAGCTCCTTGGCACCTTTGGCAACTCGACCGGAGAACATCATTTTGGTTGGCAGGTTCCCAACTCTCATCATTGTCCTTCTTCTGATTTTCCATTCTGGCCGTTTTCCTTCTGGCGACACTGCCATAGTGCCAAATCCTTCGGTCCCTCATTTGCCTTCTATTTCCTGTGTCCCCAAAACATTTAGCATTACCCGGCTCTGACTGGAAATCATCAATGGAGGAGGTGCCATCGGTTTCGCTATTACCCACAGATGCAAAGTCTGAGTATTCATCGGGACCTGAAACGTCCCACTCAGCCCCATCCTCGTCGGAATACACATCAATCTTCATTCTCCATTCCTCTCTTAACATCTCCATCAGCTCGTCATCGTACTCTCCCTCCCACTCACTGTCAACCCCTCCCTCGACGTATAAATGAATCAATCCCCTTTTAGACGCTAATTGCGCCATTCCCTTCACTTGCTCATCACTCTTGATCTCTATGATCAACTCATGGTATTCACCGGGGGTCTCATACCACATTCTCTTCGTACGAAAGCCGAAACCTTTAATGTCAGCAATCAATCCTTTATATGTCACCGAATCTGGAGTGACATCTTTTTTTTCTCTTAGTATTCCACCAGCAAACTCAAACCCCTCACTAGGCTTCCTTACTCCAAGGTGGAATCTGATTGTGAAGGGATGTTCCATCTATGATGTAATAAGTTCAACGTGAGCCCCCCAACAACATATATAGCGGACATATTAAACCTTTGTGCATATTTATCATAAATCCAACATGACACATACATCATTCATTAGTTATAGACAGATCTAGAATTAAATACTTAAATGTCTAGTGAAAGAGTGAGTAATACTTATTTGGTTTTTCTTATTAATTGAATTTGAACTTTAGCTAAGTACTCGATATAAATTTAAATTAAAATCTTAGGAGGACTATCTCATCAGAGATTCCTTTTTTAATGGGACAAAAAGAAGAAGTATTATAATGCCAATGTAAATAAAGCTTTCCAACAGCCATTTTTTCTACTCTTGATTTGAGAATTGTCTATATGAATGTAGATATTAGTTAATTTTCGAATTATTGTTTTGTTTCTCTATATCCAGCTATCACTAGACAATCCTTCGGAAACAAGAAGTAAATGCATTAACAGAATAGAAATTTTCTCTGATTTAGTGATAAAAAATAATCTATATATAAAAAGGTTGGTCCGCCAATCACAAAATGTAAATACATGCATAATATATATCCAATTGCTTTGCATTTTGTAACTAAAAAAGAGTTCTATTTTATACTTTTCGAAAGAAAAATCCATAAACATGGGACACATTGTTTCAAATCATTTTATGAAAGTCTGTATGTTGTTGTATCCTTTTTTAATTTAAAGTCATATGCTTCAAAATTAATTAGTGTCTTGCACGTATTAGTGAATTAATATGTTCACTTGTATAAAAGTTGCATTGTGACATGACATATGACTATTTGTTCAAGCAACGCATGCTTTAATTTACTTTGAAATAATCATGCACTATGCAAAAGACTTGAACCCGCCTGGTGGCAATATGCTATAGTACTAAATATGCATAGTTGACTAGTCAGGCTCACCGGTGGCCAAAAATAGAAAACTATTCAAGCCCATTGTAAATGCACACACAAGCAATCAGCTCTAATTAAATTCAGTCTAATAGAATTAATAGAGAAAGAAGCAAAAAAAACATTCAAATTAATTTTACTCGTGAGGCCAACAACAAATTCATAGGAGATGAATCATCATAGCATCAAACATATACATACAACCAAGTATCTGCCCCTTGTTCATGGTTCATTTTCTCATGTGGCGGCTCGTACTAGAATTTACTGAATTCCTTTTTCTCTTCTTTTGTGTAGCTATTATCAAATCAGCTGACATTAATATCTTTACAACTCATTGATGCAATAACCGAATCAAATAATCCATAATTACTACTATTATATGTTTAATATCAAACGACTTTTTTTTTTTGGTCGGTTATCAAACAACTTTACTGGCAGTATAAAGAACCAAAACGATCCAACACCAAAAAGGCAAGTTGAGATAAATGACTATAATAGGAAAAAAAGGCTTTATTTGTTTCCTGCAAAATGTGATGTTTTTGGAAAATGCTTTTTAGGAAAATGATAATATATTCTAGTATTTGGCTAAAACTTGAAAATGAATTAGAAAATATTTTTCGTTATTTGGATGGAAAATTTGATTTATATAATTTTATTTTTTTATTCCTTTTTCCTTCTTCCTTGGCTAGTTGCTCACCTGTGGCTAGTCGCCGATTGTCCCCATGGCCGGCCACTGGCCAAGGAAGAAGGAAAATGAAAAGTAAAGAAAAGAAAAGATAAAAAGAAAGATAAAAATTAACTAAAAATGCATTTTTTTTATTTTTTTTGTATGAATGAATATTTCATTAACTAAGGACCCAAGCTTGAGTGCAAGAACATGTGGACTGCCTTTGTGGACCAAAACCTACTTGTTGGGGACCACAGCTCGAGTGTCGGAAAAACTTAATCATTGACTTTATGGACCAGAGCTCATGTGTTGGGTTTTGGGCATGGGCACCAGTACTTTGAGCTAGGCCTCTAGACATGGGCATGAGCATTGGCAGCTTAGACTCGGCTTCATGGACTTGGGCTCGAGAGCCATAGACTTGAATGCTAAGGTTGCGTTTGGTGGTTGGAATAAAATTTAGGATAAGATAAAATTTATCCAATCTTGCATTTGGTGCTCGTTTAAGACATGATAAAGTCGGTATAAGGGAGATATAAGCCGGATAAATTATCCTCTTGTGAGAGGTGAAATAAATGTGGATATGATTTCTAATATATATAAAAAGAAAATTATTTTTCTCAAATGACAAATTTCTTAAATTAACAAATCTAAAATCATATATCAATATAAATAATATTTGAATTCTAAAATAAGAAATTCAAAATAACAAAAAGGAACAATTTGATTTTTAATTTAATCTTATTTGTATTTATATATTTGAATTTAATTCTCTATTATAATGTAAATGTAATATATAAATATATATTTACTGCATATTTTAGGTGTTTTAGTATTTTAGGCATATTAGTACATTTTTCTATTTAATAAAATTTTATTAGAGAATGATGGAAGAGTAAGAAAGAAAAAAAGTTAATAAAAAGAGAGTAAAATGAAATAAAAATAAAGTAGACAAGAGCGTCATCGAGATTTTTACCATCTCCATTTATAAAATTTGTGATTCATTTATATTGATATGTTGTTTATGATAAAATATATATATATATATATATATATATATATATATAATATAATGTAAATATATTCAACTTTATTTTTGCAATCACTAAACAATGGATAGTATATAGCAAAATTCCCTAGATTTCATAACCTATCACATCATATCCAATGTTATCATAATTATAAATTTGGACAACGAAACGTAGTCTAAAGACTCAAGAACTAGTTTTAGGTTCCCATATCCAAGTGTAGAGTTTCCTGGTTCAGTTACCAATACATAGTAATATTTTGGAAAAAGGATAAGTATGTTGGATGTCCTAAAACTTATTATAAAAGTGCAATTGAGTCCTAAAATTTTCAAAAATTACAATTAAGTCCTAAGACTTATCACAAAGTGTAATCAAGTTATAAAACTTTCAAAAAATGTAATCAAGTACTAAAACTTATCAAATTGTTCCTGTTAAGTCATTCTATTGATTGCATTTTATTGAAAATTTTAGAATTTGATTGTACTTTTATGACAAATTTTAGGATTTAATTGTACTTTTGAAAGTTTTAAAACTCAATTACATTATATGACAAATTTTAGGACTTTTGGTACACTTATCCCTTTAGAAAATATTTTCCTGTTTTTTCAAAGAGGAAATTATATTCTTGAATTCAAGCATAAGTTTTTTCATTGACTCATCTTTCTAAACAAACCAAACACTAGAACATATTTTTTCGGAAAATATTTGCCACGAACAAACGGAGCATAATATAAGAATCAACCACCTAAGAAAATTATGGTGCAACAAAAAAAAAAATGCAACTTTAAAAGGGCGGATTTTGTTTCGCTAAAGAAATGAGGATATTTGGCCTGAAAAGGAATTAAACAAAATTCTCACACATTGATAAAGATGTCGCACCTTATTTGATGTACTCAGAAGAATCTCCTCCCTGTAATGCTTCATGGACATACCAAATGAAGATGTATTAGAATCTTTCAAATAGGCTCCACACCACTTTATTTCGACCAAGCAATCATATGGTATTTTTTTGCAAGATGCATCGATCAACCATCTCAATGACATGCAACTTTCGACCTCCAAGGATGTCAAGGACTCTAGCTCGTCAAGGCCCTCAACATTCGTAAGTACATAGCACTGTTTGATTCTCAAAGTCTCCAGGTTCTTCAAGTATGATAATCCACTTATTCTTGTTAGATTTTTGCACTCATAAATGTATAAGAATTCCAATGATTTTAAAAGACCCACAACTTGTATCTCAACTAGCTCTTGACAATTCGACACATCCACTTCCCGTAGCCTCTCTAGTTCCAAAGGAATGAATAATCTTTGTAGCCATACACAAGTCTCAACAATGAATTTCTCCAGTCGTGGAAATCCCTTGAGTGGAATGTCTTCCACTTCACAACAACCAATCTCTAATGTCAACAAATTTCGCCAAGTCCAAGCGGAGGACGGAAGTTGCAAAATGGGTTTTGGGTCTAGCTGTCTCAAAACAAGCTCTTCTAGATAAGAAAGAGAAGCCAACTCTGGAGGTGTAGGGACATTTAACAAGCTTAGTTGTAACTTTTTTAATCTAGATAACTTCCCAATCCATCTTAAGTTACATACTGTGAGTGGGTTTGATTTCTTTGAATGCCAAGAGCCACCATGGAGATGTAGTTCAACCAAATTAGTAAGATTGGACAGATTTGGGACCGAGACCAATGACATAGATTCAAGAAGTAAACAGGTCAAACTTTCGGGAAGCTCCGGCAACACTTGAATCGAATGACAACCCCATAAATTGAGTGTTTGGAGGTGATGAAGCCTACTGATTGTCCTTGGAATTTTGCTAATACCGGTGTGATTTAAATTTAGGATTCTTAAATATGACAATTCTCCAATTTCAATAGGAATTTCATCTCTCATTTCGTTATGCCAAGAAAGATCTAGAACTTCAAGATTTCCCAACATGCTAATGCCACTAGGTAAGTGCCAAACATGATGCTTTGGAGAAGATGATCCGTATTTTGGTGAAAGTAATGTGCGTAATGATTTTAACTTATAAATGAAATTGGGAAGTTCCCTTATTCTCGTATACGATAAGTCTAACTCTATCAATGAGGTTAAATTCCCAAGTGAGCTTGGAAGCTCTCTTATCCCATAACATCCCCGTAACGAGAAGTGTTTAAGCTTCACTAGTGCCCCCACTTCTTCAGGCAAATCTGTAAGGCTCACGCAATCTACAATCTCTAACTCAATCAACAAGTGTAGCTCTGCAATGAAACTTTCAAAACTCTTCACATTGTTGCAGCCTATTAGAGTCAACCTCTCTAAACCCAAGCATTTAGAGAAGTCTGGGATTGTAGTTATACCTTCACACTCAGTAAGAGATAGAACTTTTAAATTTTGTGCCCTCTGCAAAAATGGATGGCATGTCAAGTGTAAGAAGCCATGCATAGTAACACTGAAACCATTAAACTAGATTCTAAAAATGTGACTTACCTTGATCAAATCCCATGCTTTTGAATCATCAGTGAAGAAATTCATGCCAAGTTTGAAGACAACAAGATGATCCAAGTACAAATTGTCCGCCCGGAAATCTCCAAAAGGCTGCCAAGAAATCCATCTCAACTTTGAATGACACTTTGCAAAGTCCCCAGCATAAGTTCCATTGCATAACTTCAGGAGTCTTAGGTTTTGCAACCTTTCAAACTCTTCATTTGTGATCTGTATGTAGCCATCCCATTCATTTATCTCAAGTGCCTGAACCTTGTCCTTCCTCAAAGAGAAATTTTGCAAATGTGTGAAGAAGTTTGTCTACCGTGACCACTATGCTTTACAACTTGAATGGGCAGGGTAAAAATGATGAGAATCCTAAGTCAAACAGAAGCCTTACTCAAGATATACAACTTCTATATGAAAATTAGATGTTTCTTAGTTACCTCTTCAGTTCTTATTATTTCAACGGCCTCTTTTGTAATCCATAGTCTACTCCGCTTGCTAAGGTCACTTGGACTTTCTTGACGGACGATTTGCCTTGCCATGTCTACAAGTTGATTGTGCATCCAAAATTTATCAGTGTCCACTATCTTTATCAAGCACTTATTGGTAAGGACATCAATTCCTCTTTCGGGATATAATTGACAATCAGTCCACATGTAAATTGCATCAGTCTTACTCTCATTGAGAAAGAAGCATGCTATATCAAGAAAAATTTGTTGTTGATATTCATCTAGGTCATCATAGCTAATTTGCAACTTCTTTAGAATCTCTTCCTCGGGTACATTCCTTAACTTGACTAGAGTCTCTTTCCAAAATGCTTTGTTTTTCCAATTAAGTAATGAACCTATCACTTCAATTGCCAAAGGAAGCCCTCCTGTAATTGAGACAATTTCATTTGAAAACCCAAGATAATCATCCGAAGGAAAGTCTTTGCCAAAGGCATGCTGACAAAAAAGCTGAAGGGCAAGAGCATCATCCATCTTAAGCATCTCATACGGTATAATGTTATCTTTGAATCCTTGAACTTGTAGAATAGTTATGTTTCTCGTTGTAATGATTATCCTAGATCCTGAATGTAATGATTTATTTCCTATTAGTTTCTTAATGTGGTCTTTATTATCAACATCATCCAGAACCACAAGGACCTTTTTAGTGCTAAGTGTTTCTCCAATCCTCCTCATTCCTTGCTCACCATCCTTGACTCCTTCTGCATATTCATAATCAACAATGTCAGACAATAATTTTTTCTGCAATTGGAGTATGCCATCCTTCGTTAACATGCTTTCTCGAACGTCCTCAAGGAAACTACAACACTTTCCAAAGAGGGAAGATAGTTTATTAAAGATGACTTTGGCAATAGTTGTTTTACCAATGCCACCCATTCCATAAATTCCAATAAGCCGCACATCACGATGGTTAACATCTAATAACTCTATTAAGTGCTTTACCCGATCATCAAGTCCGACTAAATGTTCAGTCACTGATTTTTGTTTTAGCTCCAATTTCTCCAAAACCTTTTTAACAACCGATTTGATAATTGTTGCATGGCTGCAATGCACAAAAGCACTTTCATTAGTTGAGTAGATTAATTTCATACCCATGCATCAGAAGTTGGATTCTCAAAATTTAACTTGAATAGATTGAAGTACAACACAAATGAGATCTCAGTACAATGAATACTCAGAATTGACTAATTTAGTAGAACTCACTTGACATGTATTTCGTATGTAGTTATAGAAATGTTCTAAGACTATAATGTTAGGGAAATACCTTATGATGTTTTGAAGATGACAAAATAAATCAAAGGCTACTAACATGTTTGATGGTTAAGTAATAGGCCATGCAGATGATAGAACGAATAAAGGATATTGTCAAAGTCAGAAGACTGCTAGAAGACTGAACGTAACTCATGTCCAAAGTATATTCTGAAGATTTCTAGACTTCTGTGTCAAAGTTTATTCTACATCAAAAGTCTGCCTACTCTGACAAGTTCCAAACTGAACGTGAATGAAGAACCAGAAGACAAACTCTATGCTAAAGTTGAACTTATTTAGACTGTGTTCAGACCTTAAAGCTAAATCTGTTCAAAAGCATAATATGTTCAGACCCAGATTATAAAGTCTATTGCACTCAGACTCAGATTGTAAAGTCTAATGCTCTCAGACTTTACATCCAGATTCGACAGAACGTAACACAAGCCCTAATCATATAATGGCTAGTGATCTGGTTTAGATTCCACATCAAGATTGATTTGATTGACTTGATCTAATTGATTGACAATTGGATATTGAAGACAAGAATTTTCTATACGAAGAAGCTCTACTTATAGAACCAAGATTCTGTTTGTATGGGTGATCGGAATCAATTTGGGATTCTACTTTTGTCACTCAACGGCTACCAAATCTTCTAGATACAGATCGGTCCAATGGGTAGATTGGAAGACGATCCTCGAGATGCTATCCAACGGCTAGTTTGGAAGTGGAGGACTATTTAAGGAGATGAAGGACCGATGAACAAGTAAGAGACGGAGCGTAGAATTTATAATTCCAAAGTCTGAGCAATTTTCAATCATACACTTGTCTTTGGTGAGCTTAAACGGTTGTGATCGTGAGAGAAATACCAAAAGAATGACTTAGTGAGATAGTGTGATCTACTACTAAGTATTTGCACTCAAAGTTGTAATCTCTTGTTGATTGCATAGTGGAATCCAGCCAAGAAGGCTGTTAGTGTGGGAGAGTGGACGTAGGCTTGGATTAAGCCGAACCACTATAAACCTTGTGTTCTTATTCTCTTCCTTAACTCCTTTCTTTTACTCGAAATTTATTTTATTCCGCATATATTTGCCAAGGTTTAGTTTAAACACCTATTCACCCCCCTCTAGGTGTTCATACTAGCACTTTCATATAGTATTGGCTTACATGATAGCCAAAGTTTCCAAGTGGCTACTATATCATGCATAAACAAAAATTCAGCATTTATAGCTAAGCCTAGAAAAAAATTCAGTACTCGTAATAGGAGAATCATGAACCGAGACAACATCGACAAATGCAACGTTGAATAGTGTAGTTTGTTCTCTTCTATTAGATATTTAGATACAATTTTTCTTCACCGAGTCTTAGTTTCCTTCTGTATTTGGTGTTCTTTGTAATGGAAAATGGAAACTGAAATTCTTATTAGAAGGGTAAGTAGAATTTTTGGATTTGAAATATTTGAATGAAGATGGAAACTGTATATTTTGGTAAGTGAGGATGCAGGGCAAATGAAGATATTGACATCACAGGTAAAAAAATTTAAGGAAGATGTAAGTTGAATGAGGGCAGCAATTAGAGCTAGTTTCCGATATTTTCTTCTTTTTTTAGGGGGAGAGAGAGAAATCATTTGACAGAGCAACCTTGTATCACCTAAAACAGGAAAAGAAGAAATAAGTACGTGTCTTAATAGAGTATTACCTTTGGTCCATTTTCACATTCCATCCCTTGATTTCATCAACCTCTGCAAGTGCCTTTCTCCACACCTCAACTTCGTGGCGAAACTTGTTCGCGTGTTCCAAGAAAGCATTGGCATATTGTGGAGTTTTAAGTTTAACATCCTTAGGTTCCACGTCGAGAAAATGGGAAGAATACTTTTTGACCCTCAAACTTGGACACGTTGTCTACTATGTGTGTAAGCTCACGAAGGCACCATTTACTAGAAGCATATGTCGCAGAGAAGACGGGTATATAGATTTTGGAGCTGTTGATAGCACGTAGAAGGTTTCCACCTATCACTTCACCAACCCGGAGTTCATCTTCATCCTTGAATACGTGGACTCCAGCATCTAGCAAGCCATGGTAGAGGAAGTCTGTAAATCCATGGCGAGTGTCGGGTCCTCTAAAATTCAAAAATACTTGGTACTCACATCCTGATGCTGGTGCAACGTCACTACTCATTCCAGCCTCTGAGTTTGTCATAGCCTATGAAGCACGGTCACGTTACACGTGCTTCCGTGTCGTGTCCGACACGTGGTCAACTTTTGTCGACATGTTTCGACATGCGTGTCCGAAAGAAAATGGAGGGTGGAGGGGAGGGCGAGGGAGCAAAGACAAGGCCGTGAGCGATGGTGAGCCCGAGACGGCTAGAGAAAGACTCGAACAGAGAGAAAGCAAACACTCTTGCTGGTGAGACGAAGCCGCGCAACGAACCTCCGTGACGACGAGAGATTGCCAGAGACAGAGCAGAAAGTGAGGCGAGGGCTCGCCACAGTGATGTTGCAATGGATCGGCGACGTGAGGCGAGGGTCCGCCACAGTGATGTTGTGATGGATCGGCGACGAGGGCTGCAGTTGCAAAGGAAGAAAGGGCCGAAGGCGAGGTGGTGAACGATTGTGACGAGTACCGAGAGCAAGCAGAGATCGAGAGGAAGATGAGAGGAAGGGGTCGTGCGGCGAGGAGAAGGAGAAGAAGGGCGCTGCTAGGGTTTTGAACTTTTGAGAAGGAAACTAAAAGAAATTCGGGGTTGTGCGGTGAGGAGAAGGAGAAGAAGAGGTGAGGCAGACTTGGCGTGTTGGAGGGAGGGGGAAGTGACAGGAGTTACGGGAGGGAGGGTGAAGTGAAAAATTTGGGGGAAAGAGAGGAGGGAAAAAGGGAGTTAGGGGGAGGGGGTGGGGGTGGGGGTGGGGAGACTCCGAGGGGACTTTTTATTTAATCAAAAATATAATTTAATGAAATTAAAAAGTAATTTTGAAAAATTAAAGTACTAAATGTTGAATGATTATTGTAAATTCTAGGTTCTTTTTTAATTAATTAATTAATTATAAATTTAAAGTAAATTAATTAAAAATAAAAATATTTATTTAATATACAAATGTGTTAATGTGTCGAATTTTTTATTTTTAAGAAATGACGTGTCGTGTCGTGTCGCGTGTCGCGTGTCAGTGCTACTTAGATCATAACTGAGAAGCTTATTTCTTCCAAATCTCTGTCCCCCAAAGACAAAAGAGGTTTGTGTGGCCTGGCCTAGCTTTAAAAATGAGCGGAGGCTTACCTGAAAGTCAGATTTATTTGTCTTTTGCTCACCTAACATTCTGCGTTAGCAAAGTGGATACCAGTGAAGGTGTTCGAGACTTCCCTAACAAGTTCCGAAATTTTAAAAGACTCGTTGGGAGACCATAAAGACCACCAGCAATAAATCTTTTTTATTTCCTTTGATAAAGGCATCTAATCCCAAAACTAACGAAAAACCTTCAATCTAATCTTGCTATTTTTTTTTGGGTGCAACTAGGTTCCTAAACATATACCTTTTTTTTTCGTTTAATTTGGCTATTCTATCAAAACTTTAAACTGGGATGCTGACATGGCCATTAAATGCTGACATTACACATTATGAGGCAATTATAGTGTATACAAAATTGTTTTCGAATGTTAAAATATAAAAATCTGGGAAAAAAGACAGTAATCTAAAAAAATAGAAAAACCAAGAGGAGAAGGGGTGTTGGAATCAAAAGGATAAAGGTTTGTAGAAGCTCGTATATAAAATACAATAAAGAAGGAGATGAATGAAAGAGACCAATAAAACAAGACAAGAAAGTGTCTAGTATATGGTCAAGTGCATCACAAAGCATGGAAAAACTGAGAAAAGTTTTCTCTTTCTATTCCCTATTCTCTTGTACCAAGTAAACACAGCGTACATACAAGGAGAAGACCACCGCCAAGTGAAGCAGCAAAAGTTTTCTGGTGCAAGCTGTCCTCTCAAATTGTGAGTCTTCGTGTCCCATATATCATGCAGAAGTCTCTCGGTCTTGACAAGTCAAAAGTAGAGATATGACATGTACGTTTTATGCCATCGCCTTTACCACATCCAACTCATGCATTAAATGTTGGGCCCACAGACTTGTCTTCATGCACGCTAGTCTCCTTTGTGTTGCCAGCTCCTTTCCTTTATCAACGTGGGCTTCTTAAAGACACCCATCTTTGACGGTTCGAAGAACTTCATGCATCATGCTTACTCTAGGCCAAAAAACTAATAAAAAAACAAAATCAATTTTACTTATTTTCTAATAGCCTCCTTTAAAATTGATTTTGAAAGTCAACAGCACCAAGCATTATCTTTGATTTTTCGAATGAATCTGCCTTCAATGATTTTGTCAAGATATCTGCAATTTGATCTTCGAATTTATAGAAATTAAGCTCAACTTCACCATCTTTGATCATCTCATGAATATAATGATACTTAATGTCGATGTGTTTGCTTTTGTCATGAAAAATAGAATTCTTAGCTAATGCTATTGTTGACTTGTTATTGTACATCAATTTTGTAAGACCTTTTTGTTCATGCATCAGTTCAAAAAGCATCCTACGAAAGTATATTGCTTAACGTGCTGTCAAGCTACTTCTATGTATTTTGCTTCGACAACTGGGAGTACAATAACTTGTTATTTTTTCGAGGACCAAGAAATTACTCTTGATCTAAGAAAGAACGCATATCCAGAAGTACTCTTCCGCGTCTCAGTATCACCTGCCCAATTACTTTCTATATACCCCACTAAATTGAAATCGTCAGTGTAAGAATATAGAATTCCACGATCACGAGTTCCATTGACAAACCATCGAATTCTTTTTATTGCCTGTAAATATGATTGGTATGGTTTCTCCATGGACCGACTAACAATTCCCATGCCATAAGTAATACTTGGCCTAGTGGAAGTAAAATATCTTAAACTACCAACAATACTTCTAAAATAAGTGAGATTTACCAATTCATCAATTCCTTCTTTCTTTAGCTCCAAATGTTCTGTTATAGGAGTTCGAATTGATTTGAGCGATTACATATTGAGTATCTTCAAAATATTACTAGCATATTTCTGTAGTGAGATAAATATGCTTTCATTTGCCTGCTTCACTTCAAGGCCTAGAAAATAGGACATGAATCCCAAATCTGTCATCTCAAAATGACTAGTCATGGCCTCCCTGAATTCTGCAAACATCTTTTCACAATTTCCTATAAACATCAAGTCATCAAAATAAAGGCATATAATTATAATATCTTCGTTAGTATTTGATTTAATATATAGTGTATGCTCATTTGGGCACATTTGAAAACCATGCTCTAATAAGTATGTGTCAATCCTCATGTACCAAGTCGAGGTGCCTGTTTTAGCCTAGACAATACTTTCTTCAGTTTGAACACTTGATTTTCATACCACCCTTTCTTCACACAATCTTGTGGTTGCTCCACATATACTTCATTATCAAGGAAACCATTAAGAAATGCTTATTTCATATCCATTTGATGGCTTCCAACGGTTATGAGTTGCAAGTGCTAATATCATCCGAATGTATCTATTGGAGCCACTAATGCAAATACTTCAAAATAATCAATACTTGGCTTTTGCTTGTAGCCTTTCATGACCAGTTTGGCTTTGTAACGGTCCACCTGACTGTCGGGTTTGTATTTCCTCTCGTACACCCACTTGACACCTATGGGCTTCTTATCGAGTGGTAAAGAAGTTAGCACTCATGTGTTATTCTTTTCAATGGAGTGGATTTTTTCATCCATTGCTTGGATCAACTTCTCATCTACAGCTACATCATCATAGGATATGGGGTCACATTCTGCAAATAAACAAAAATCTATCATTGTTTCATTAGCAATTTCGTCATTGTCACTATCATCATCTTTTGTAACCACATAATTCTTGAATCTAACTAGCGTCTTCTGCGATCATTGTGAACAATGAATTAGCGGTTCTAAAACTGTTGTTGGTGAAGAAGATGAACTTTCGGGCGAAGCTGATGGATTTTTAGTTGAAGATTTTTCCGTCTCTCCCACCAATGGTTCATCTTCAATAGGGATACTTTTCTGGTCAACCTTTTGGTTCTAGTCCCAGGCTTCATATTCAAAAAATGAGACATCCCTACTGATAATTACCTTCTTTGTGATTGGATTATTCAGTCTATAACTCTTAGTCACCTCACTATAGCCAATGAAAATGCACTTCTGGCTTTTGTCATCCAACTTTTTTCTTCATTCGTTTGGTATATGGGGATATGCCACGTACCTAAATACTTGTACAAATGAAACATTTGTCTTGTTGCTGGTCCAAGCTTCTTCTGGAGTTTTTCCAAGAATGCTAATTGTTGGACATTTGTCTAGCACAAATACAGCACAAGCAATGACTTCTGCCCAAAAATTCTTTGGTAATGCTTCAACCTTTAGCATACTTCTTGCCATTTCAAAAATTGTTCTATTCTTTCTTTCTACTATATCATTTTGCTGAGAAGTAAGCTAGCAATCAATTGACGTTTTGTTCCATGAATTTTACAGTATTTGTCAAATTCATTGAAAATAATTCTCCACCTCTATCCAATCTCAACGTCTCTAAATCAAAGCCACTATGTTTATCACCATAGACTTTGAATTCTTTAAATTTGCCAAAAGCTTTAGATTTTTCACTCAAGAAATATACCTATGTTTTTCTGGTAAAATCATTGATAAAAATTAGCGTGTATCTTTTTTGTCCGACTGATTCCACCTCAACAGGGCCATAGATGTTTATATGTACCAACTCCAAAGGTTGCTTGGTTCTTGTAGCTTTTTCAATTGGAAAGGATTCTTGATGTTTTCCAACGAGACATCCTTCACACAGGTGGTCTGGATTGTCAATCAAAGGCGTGCCAATCACTATCTTTTTCTGGACAAGTAATTTTAGTCCACAAAAATTTAGATGACCAAATTGAAGATGCCATAGCCATTTGCTATTTTTTGTCATCGCTTGAAAACTCAATAGTCTTTGTTTGAAGGGATAGAGGGAACATCCGATTCTTCGTCGTCTGTGCTATCGTGATCAACATATTATTTAACTTATGATGATGCAAACTCCATTTTCAATGTTAACGTTGTGGCCTTTTTCAAAAGTTGCTCAACACTTAGCAAATTTCAAAAAGTCCCGGCACAAAGTAAACTTCTGCAACAGTAACATTAGTACCAATTTTTGAGTTGATATCAATGTTGCTTTTGCCTATCATGGGAATTTTTGATTTATTCCAGAACTTGACTTTACCATGAAATGTCTCGTCTAACAGCGAAAATAGCTCCTTTTGGCCAAACATGTGATTACCGCACCCGGTCTCGAGGTACCAACTATTGGCGTCCATGGCGCTTGAGTCATCCGTTTTGCATGTTAACACCACGTTCTCATTAGCATTGACGGCATGTACATGTTCTAGTTGCTCTTGCCCCATATTTGCTTGGAATTCAGATTTGTAATGTCCAAATTTGTTACACTTAAAACACTTGACTTTTGACTTGTCACTTGTTTTATACCTTTCAGTGGAATTCGGATTTGCACCATGACCTCAGGCAATTCCACGACCTCGGGCACCATGACGACCTCCTCGATTTGAATGAGTGACCTGACTCTACAGTGCTTACTCGGGATTCGAACGGATGGACTTCTAATTCATTCTTTGCTCATGCGAGCATAATGAACCCATCAACTGCTGCAACATCATGGTTAATGTATCTTGGCCTTCTTCGATCACCGCAACAACATAGTCAAATCTTTAAGTCAAAGTTCTCAAGATTTGTTCTATGGCTCGTACCTCCTAGAGTTCTTCACCATTAAACCTCAGCTAGTCAACGATTTATACACGATCAAAGTACGCCAAGATAGATTCCAAGGCATTCATGCATAAAGACTCAAAATCTCCTCGAAGTGTTTGGAGTCACACCCACCTAACACGATCATTGCCTTTGTAGGATTTTTGTAAAATATCTCATGTTGCTTTTCGCAGTCTCCATGCTCAATAATTTTTCAAACATTGATACCTCTACAACTAAAAAGATTGCATACAAAGCTTTATGATCTTTCTTTGAGGTTTCACCAATAATTCTTTCTTCTCCTTTCTCAAAGCATCGAACGCTTTAGGATCAAACTACTTTATTGTAGCCATTCTCCATTAGGTTCCACAAATCTTGCGATTTGGAAAGAACCTTCATCTGGATGGACATTGAAATTCTTTTTGTTCAACTTTGGAAATTGCAATTGAACGAAAATGGTGAATACCATTGCTAGCTCCGATACCAATTGTTGGAACCAAAAGGATAAAAATTTGCGAAAGCTCATATATAAAACACAACAAAGAAGAAGATGAATGAAAGAGACCAATAACACAAGACAAGAAAGTGTTAAGTATATAATCGGGTTCATTAGAAAGCGTAGAAAAACTGAAAAAAAGTTCTCTCTCTATTCCCTACATATATATATAGTGCCAAGACTTAGCACGAGATGACACTTAAGTACCAAAAGTTAGGATAGTGACACTTAAGTGCCAAAATCGGAGCAAAATAGATTAGTTAAGTGCTAATGGTGAGAACATCCAGCCAAAATGCTGACGTGGCAATTTTGCGATGAGGCAGTGCAAAACGACGTTATTTTGCACGCGATGTGGCTAGATAAGTGCAAAACGGCGTCGTCTTGTTGCTGATGTGGCTAAATAAGTAATATAAAAATAATTAAATTAAATTTAAAACCAATTTTTTAAAAAAAGAAAGAAGATGAATAACGGCTAAGGGCTCAGCCCTCGCCACTGCCTCCACATCGTCGCCGCGAAAGGCCGCCGTCACTGGTCAACCCTTCCCCACCGTCGCTTGGCGACGATGGGGAGGCAGCAACGGCGAGGGCTAAGCCCTTAGTTGCTGTTCATCTTCTTCCTTTTCCTTTTTATTTATTTATTTATAAATTGGTTTTAAATTTAGTTTAATTAATTTTTAAGTTAAAATTCAAATTCGCACCAAAACAATGTCGTTTTTACATTTTTTTTTTTTTTTTGTTGAGTTAGCTCTTCGGCGAACACGTAGGTGAGTAAAATTAATAAAAAATTGCCACATAAGATTTTTGGTGGAGTTCACTGAAGGTAGCATTTAAGTGTCCCATTTTTTTTTAAAAAATGACACTTAAGTATCACTTCCCTTATTTTTGGCATTTAAATGTTTCATTCTGCTAAGTTTTGACATTTGAGATGTTCTCTTCACTATATCATGAGAAGATCACCGCCGAGTGAAGCGGCAAAAGTTTTCTGGTGCGAGCTATCCTTCAAAGTGTGAGTCTTCGTGTCCCATACATCATGCAAAAGTCTCTCAGTCTTGACAAGTCAAAAGTAGAGATATGGCATGTATGCCTTAAGCCATCACCCTTTGCCACGTCCAACACATGTGTTAGATGTTGGGCCCACACACTTGTCTTCATGCATGTTATATTCTCCTTTGTGTTGCCAGCTTCTTTCCTTGATCAACTTGGGCTTCTTGAAGACACCTATCTTTGGCAGTTTGAAGAGCTTCATGCATCATGCTTACTCTAGGCCAAAAAACTAATAGAAAAACAAAATCAATTTTACTTATTTTCTAACAAGGGGAAGGATAGTGCAGTCAGACGGCAAGGACCCCAGCCCTCCTTCCGAATTTCAGCGGAGGGACGGCCCTCGCCCAAATATGAGGCGAAGGTCGGTGGCCTTCATTGGTTCCATCTGTAGTATGTAGGAGAAAGATCAAAGAGGGCGGCGGCTGTCAGGCGGTGGAAGTCTCAAAGCTTGGGGACTCGGAGAAGCACGGGATCGTGAACAGCTTGTTGAAGAAGATCGAAGAGGACGATCTTCCACTTCTCCAAAAGCTTCTGGAGCGAGTGGGAGAGGATCGAGGTTGAGTAAAGAATGCAAATTGTCCTAGTATAGGCAAATCGAAAAGGAGACGAATGCATTTCTCAGGAATTTCGTGAACTAATTTGGGTTTATTGCAGAAGGAATTAGCTTTTGGGCAAAAACGAATGCTATCCAGAATGTGGTAACGAACGCGAGCATTTCTCCAACATGATTTTTCGTTTATCTTTCAGATTGTATAAAAAAAAGTTGATTTTTCGCGGCCATCTTAAAGACAAATGCTAAAAGCAAAACACAATTATGAAGCTCGGAATCGTTTCGGAGTGAAAATAGAGAGGAGGCTTTGCAAAGGAGCAGCTGAAAGAGATGCGACTCCTTTACATCTGACGACATCTCGACTACACCATGTAAAGAATGAAACTCAGAGCAATTCATGGGACTGCCCAGCAGTGCCATTTGCAAGCGAACCAGATAATGCAAATGTCGGTTTTGTTTTGCTCTGAAAGCTATTGGATTATCCGATCCATGAAACAACATTGTTTTTGTACGCTTCAAGTAGGCATCGAGTGCCACGTTCTGGGACAAGCTAGCAATTCAAAAGCATTCGCGTTAACTAACCAAGATATATAATCATCAGTTGTCAGAGGATACATATATCTAGCCACTACAGTGTAATTGCTAATTGGATGATATGGTTCCATGATCATATTCAGTATTCAGATCCTAAATTGATTACGTTGCATCAATGTCAAAACAAGAACTGAGGCAATCAATAGAAAGAGGAAATGTTTCATAAGCAAAATAGTGGCAACACCTAGCTAGCTCAATCAACTGTTCACCAATTGAGGAACACGGATGATCAGGCGACACTTCTGGGAATCACCTTCAATGCGAACATGGAAATCTATTTGTTAAGTCCAAACCACATATAACAGTAGTAGAATACTCCCACGAGATGTTCGTTGAACAAATAGAGAGCGTTATCATAGGGACTGTATACAAATCCAAGGCGTTCCATAGTAGAACTAAACTTGGAATACCATGCACAAGGAGCCTGTTTTAGTCCATATAATGCTCGACATAGACAACACACTTTACCAAGAGTATGAGTATATCCAGGAGGTGGCTCCATATATACTTCTTCAGTGAGATCTCCATTAAGGAATGCATTTTTGACATCCATTTGAAATAGAGGCCATCGCTTAATAGCAGCGACAGCAAGAAGGCTACGAACAGAAGTAAGACGTGCAACTAGAGCAAACGTCTCATCATAATCAATGCCATACTCATCGGTAAAGCCTTTTGCTACTAGTCGAGCTTTATAATGTTCCACTGTACCATCTGCCTTGGTTTTGATTTTGTACACTCATTTACAACCTATAGTCGACTTGTTAGAAGGCAAATCAACCAAATCCCAAGTATGAGAGTGTTCTAATGCTTGCAACTCATATGCCATTGCTCGCTGCCAAAGAGGATTAGTACGAGCTTCTTTTATATGTGCGAGGCTCGTGAAAAGAAGCAATTGTGGAATAACAGTGAAAATCATGAAGCCAAACAAAAGGTTGACTTACACCGGTGGAGCCACGAACAAAAGAGGAAGGAACTTCCAAAGGTGGATCTGCGGATGGCACATGACATATTAGGAGCTGCTGAAGTGGGATTTCCAGAGATACTCGCATCAAGATTTGGAGAGGACAATTCTAAAGAGGAAGATGTAGGAGTGTCAACTTTAAGGAACAATTCGACATAAGGATTTGTGAAGAAACGAACATTTGGAACAAAGGGGAGAAGATGCAAAAGAATGTAAAGATGAGAACATTTTATAAGGAAACATGGCGAGACACACGAAGTCGATTGGATATAGGGTCCCAACATCTATACCCTTTATGCTCAATGCCATAGCCAAGGAAACAACATAGACGAGCACAAGGTTCTAACTTCGTGCGTTCATTTGGAAGAAGATGCACAAAACATGCACTACCAAAAACTCGAAGTAGACTATAATTAGGAATACTATCATACAAGCGCTCATACGGAGAAATGTTACCGATAATAGGTGATGGAATACGATTAATAGTGTAGACAACAGTATGACAGGCCTCCCACCAAAATTGTTCTGGACAAGATGTTGAGATTAGAAGAGTGCGTACGATATCTAAGATATGTTTGTGTTTATACTCTGCTCGACCATTTTGTTGGGAAGTTCCTGGACAAGAACTATGAATAATAGTACCGTTTGAAGAAAGAATTTTAAGAAACTCTCTGTCCTTATATCTCGAGAAAATTGTGTTTTGATCATGGCAACAAAATTGCCATAGATATGGGTAAGTTCAGATCGATTTTTCATGAGATAAAGCCATGTATAACGTGAATAGTCATCAACAAAAATCACAAAATAACGAGAGCCTCCCATAGTGGGAGGAGGAGATGGTCCCCAAATATCCGAATGAATTAGATCAAAGGGAGTATAAGAGACAGATTCACTAATATTGAACGGTAAAGCATGATGTTTTCCTAACTTACAAGATAGACAATCAAAGAATTTATTGTCAACAGAACCTAGATGACCACTTGAAAGCAAATGACTTAAACGAGAAAAAGAAGGATGACCTAAACGAGAATGCCAAGTTTTAGATGAAACTGTGGTAGAATGAGTTGGGAAGCTTTAAGGAAACAAGCTCAAACAACTGTCCCACTTTACGGTATGTCCCAATTGTCTATTTCGTCCTTAGATCCTGCACATGAAACCATTCGAAGATAAATGAATATCAAAACCAAGCTCACATAGCTGACCCACAGATATCAAATTTAAAGAGAGGTTGGGAACCATAAAAGTATTGGGTAAGGACAAGGTTGGCGTTGAAACGTTCCTTGTATGACTAACTATCATTTGAGAGTTATCAGCTGTGTGAATAATAGGTGTTTGTAAAGTGTATGATTTTGACTTAAATAAATTGGAATGGGAAGTCATGTGATTACAACACACAGAATCAAAGAATCATGAATCAAGAGTACCTAGAGTGACTAACAAAGCATAAAGGCTAGAAGTACCAGTTTCTTGAAGAATGGAATGAACTGTGGACCAAAGATCATATAAAGATAGTGTGACAGATGAACTGTTAGAAGAATCCTCTATGACAGAAGCAGCAGTGGATGGGCGGCGTGCAGCTGAACCTCTAAAATGGGATTGGTCGTTTGTTCCTGTAGGTTGCTTGGATTGTAATTGATAACAGTTTGATGCACGATGACCAGGTCGACGACAGTGCGTACAATAAGGTTTGCGCCATGAGGATGAGCCTGAAGTAGCAAGTACAACATCTGTAGGAGTGGAAACCAGTGGAGTAGCACGTTGTGCTTTAATGTCGCAAGGCAAGTTTCCTTAGTTAATAACTCTGAAACAACTACCTCAAGATGAGGTAAAGGATCCCGATGCAAAAGTGAGACTCGCATAGGTTCATACTCATCATTTAGAGCCATTAGAAATTGCATATCCCGCACATGATCACGATATTCAGCAAACTTACGAGCATCAATAGTCGAATCCCATGCTGGTTCAGATAAAGCAAGCTGGTCCCATATGGCATGCATGGAAGAAAGAAATTCATAAATAGACTGATCTATCTCTTGACACATGCGATGTAAGTTCCCTAATAGTTGATATTGATAAGCAATATCTGATGTGGAATAACGACCAGCAAGAAGATCCCAGGCTCCCTTTGCTGTATTTAGACGACCGAACTGAAGTTTGATAGATGGAATCGAAGTATTTCGAAACCACATGAGTATTTGGTGATTCTTGCTCTCCCACTCCTCCAATCCTTTAACAAATTTATCATCATCCTCTTCGACGGCCTAACAAGGCTCGCGAAGACTTCCAGTGACATAACGCCAAAGCTTACGTCCCCTTAGAAAACTTGACATTTCTTGAGCCCATAGAATATAATTTGATCCATTTAGGATGGTCTGAATAGGCATTGAGACTTTTAATTTGTCCATGATAGGCTATTTACTAGTAAACTCAATCGATTCTTGAATGAATTTGAAAAAAACTGATATTTGTAGAGCTGATATGAAGAAAATAAGGCTGAAAATAGACTAAGAACATCGAAATACCTCAAGAACCGGTCTAGAAATGCCAAGAACCGGTCGGAAAATGGCCAAACCAGTCGGAAAACCTTGAGAACCGTTCGGAAAATGGATGAACCGGTCAGGAAAGAGAGCTAACCGGTCGGAAAATGGCCGAACCGGTCGGAAAATAGCTTAACCGGTCGGAAAACACCGTAAACCGGTTGGGTCAACATCGGTCAATGGATGTCGCGACGAGGTCAACGGCTATTAGCGACGAAGATGACGTGGGATGACGTCACTGCTTATCACGGACGTTGCACATGCAATGATGATGTCACTGATGCACGCATAGGTCACGTGCGAGCTGTGGCGTGTGTACCTCATGCTTGCAGAGGGTTGACTGGCGCGTGAGGGCGCGTGGATCTCACGTGCAGAGGCTTTGGGTGGCTTGTGAGGGCGCATGGATAACTTTTCGGTGACGTTCATTGTTGTTCTGGACTCGTGGGAGAATGTAGAACTTGTCTATGGTGGTTTTCGGTTGAAAATTAGAAGAATTGTCTTCGAAAGTTCCACCCGCAATCGACGGCGTCGGTGGTCGTCGGTAGTCCTGTAGCACGGCGGAGCGTGGTGGCGTGTGTGGCTTCTCTCTGTGGTAGATGATGAATTTTCAAGGTGCTACGACAATAGCAACCACCTTCTCAAACAAAACCTCGCTCTGATACTATGATAGAATATAGTGGAAAGTTGAATTTCTGTATATTGTAGTGTGTGTAATACTGATAATACAAGAGCCTATTTATAGGCTGTTCTAGGGATCTATCTAAAGTAATAAAATATTACAATACCATAATCAAATCAATTATAATCGATATGAAATCAATTATAATCAATCAGGAAAATAAATATCTCTAACATCCTAAGATAAATATCTCTAACATTCAAAATGGGGTTCAACTGGGCTGAGTTTGACCATTTTAAAGTTCTAGGTCATGGAGTGTGTACCAACAGGGCACATGGTGGTTGAGAGTGAACAAGATGCCTACGATTTTCACAACAGATAGCTGAAGTAAGTAGGGTTCGATATGATTTATGTAGCGCCCTTCCTTTTACCGAGTGCTTTTTTTATATTAGTAATAGTAAATATTACTTTGCGGATACTCAGTTATTTCACACATCGTAAAATTGGCTATCATTTACATCTTTTTTTTTCTTTTCAATGCAAATTGAATGTAGCTCCACAGACAATGTGCAAAATCCCACAATTTTCTGAAGAAGAGAAGAAGAATTGGATCAGATTCTCCATGGTGGATCAAACTGTTAAGAATGATGAAACTGAGAAGACGATTTTTGAGATTTCCTTTGTTGCTTCGTGATGCAAAAAGTTGAAGAGTTTTACAGGCAGTGCGATCCTGATTAGCTTTTCATTTCTTCTGCCTCGTGGGGTTGTGGTTTTACTAAATTTTTGTGTCGTGAATTTGTTCGTTGATAGGAATTAGCCGTACCGCTACTTTTTATTTTTTTGCTGATGCGATCTTATAGTAACTTGAATTTGGAGACTTTGTTATACGTGTTTCGAGTGAGTTTCCCTTTGCAAATGCATGACAGGCTAAAAAGGAAAGGGGAGTTTGAGCTTTTTGTTTGGTTTGTTACTTGATTTCATGCAGTGTGTTTGCTAAGTAACATAACATGAAGACGTGTATTCTCAAGAAACTTCTCATTAGCGTTCTTATGTTTCTCTAATTTCCCACCTCTGCAAAGTGACTCTTTTTGGATTTTCAATTTGCTTTGGATCATTTGAATTCTGCAGCTTCCCTTTTCTTTGTTGTGAGACTATTGGTGATAGTTGTTTCCCTGGACTTTAATGTGGAATCATTTTAACGAAGAGTCTGTTTAAACATAGAAGATCAGTTCCATCAATTCATGACCCCTTGCATATGTAGTTTCATAGCAATGACGACGACCAATTTTGGCATTAAATGTCTTAAAAACATCTTCTTTCTTTTAGTTGTTACTTACCGGTGAGCAGATAGAAACTTATTTTGCCACTTATTTACTTGTAGCGTTGCTCTCAGTTGAAATATTTAAGCTATAAGGAGGCTAAGCGGTACACTTGTATGTCTAGTTTTATGATAAGCGATGCAATGATAAAACCAGCCAATATATAACCCTTGCTGGCAAAACCCTTGATTGATAAAGCTTTTCCCAGGTTAATTCTATATGATGCTTTTTAATTTTAAGAATCGGCAATATTACTTCTTTCTTGCTAATACATTCCAACCAATAAAGGACCATACTTTGGGGCAGAGTAACTTCTGTCGCTCCTCTTACATGACAAATATTGACTCGAGTTCAAACGGACATATGTTCTGGACAAGTTAAGGTACATTGCTTTTGTACTAAATGCCGCAACTCTAACACGTCGTTTGATTGCTCACTCTTGAATTTAGCTGTGACTCATTGGCCCTCCACTGTATTTTTTGTTGGTCATCAAAATGTTCTGTGAAAATAAACAACATAAGCTAGGCCTGTGCATCTTCTGTAAAATAATGTGCTTTATCCGCTACTTGAATCTGAGGATGATTTTTTAATGGTTCTTATTAGCTAAAAATTTCATGCTTTCTGTTTATGAAACTTGAAATGGACTGCAGAACATGTTATTTGATGCGGCAGCTTGTTAGAAGGGAGGGATATACTATCAACAATACCATTCGATTCCTTCTGCTGTATCTAGATTTTGTTGAGCCCTTTTTTTTTAAATCATTGTGCTTTCTGGACATTTTCT
Source organism: Eucalyptus grandis (assembly GCF_016545825.1). Classification (NCBI taxonomy): domain Eukaryota; kingdom Viridiplantae; phylum Streptophyta; class Magnoliopsida; order Myrtales; family Myrtaceae; genus Eucalyptus; species Eucalyptus grandis. The sequence goes on from NC_052614.1 coordinate 54,742,663, forward strand.
TGTTTATCTACATGACCCAACTAGTAATTTCAATCTTCTGACGTACTTGTACATGTTCTGTTTGGGCTTCTATGTAATTCCTCCTCCTCCGCTTTAGAGATGGAGAAGCTTTGCCTTTATGGATTTCCAAGAGAGCAGTGGGAAGTCAACTTACCTGCGGAAGAGGTGCCACCTGAGCCTCCAGAACTTGCCCTCGGCATCATTTTTGCCAGAGATGGGATGCAAGAGAAGGACTGGTTGTCGATGGTTGCAGTTCCAGTGACGCATGGCTACTTTCTGTTGTTAGAAATTTGCGGAAAATCAAGATCCTGATTATCAGGATTGAATGCGGAAGCCTGTAAACTTCTGTGCTAACCTCCAGCCATTGATGAAGTTGAGAACAGAGTGCCCGTCGAACCACCACGAGGAGGAGGTGGAGGAGGACACGCGGGCGCCGGGGGAGGACGGGGCGCTGGGAAATTCTAAATGCTGTCCAAATTTTTTGTTCTTCTTGTGCATAATCAAGAAAGCACATGGCAGGGAAATTCTAATCACACAAAGACAAAGTTGCATGTCAAGACTATTCTTATTCTCCCCCTTGAGATTTCCTACATGAGATGTCGATGGCATAGTCGAAATTGAAATCTAAATGCTGTCCAAATTTTTTGTTCTTCTCATGCATAATCAAGAAAGCACATGGCAGGGAAATTCTAATCACATGAAGACAAAGTTGCATGTCGAGACTATTCTTATTCTCCCCTTGAGATTTCCTACATAAGACGTCAATGGCATAGTCGAAATTGAAATCTAAATGCCGTCCAAATTTTTTGTTCTTCTCATGCATAATCAAGAAAGCAGGCGGAAAGACACTACAAAAAACTTAACTCAAGACGCCGACACTTAAGTGCCATAACTTTAAAACGGTGTACTTAAGTGCCACTTTTTTTTTTCGAGTGGGACACTTAAGTGCCACTTCCCAGGCGACCCTTGCCGGAAATCCTACGTGTGATATTTTATTATTTTTTTGCCTACGTGGCTGTGAGCTCCAAATCAAAGCATAAAAATTAAAAAAAATTTAAAAATTAAAATTTTTAATTTTAAAAAATTTTAAAACTTTTTTTAAAAAAAAGAAAATTTTAAAAATTTTAATTTTAAAAATTTTAAAATTTTAATTTTAAAAAATTAAAAAATTTTAAAAATAAGAAAATTTTAAAAATTTTAATTTTAAAAAAATTTTAAAAAATAAGAAAATTTTAAAAATTTTAATTTTAAAAAAATTTAAAAAAAAAATTTAAAAAAAGAAAATTTTAAAAATTTTAATTTTAAAAAATTAAAAAAATTAAAAAATTAAAAAAAAGAAAATTTTAAAAATTTTAATTTTAAAAATTTTAAAAATTTAAAAAAAACTAAATTTTTTTAAAAAATTTAAAAATTTAAGAAAATAATAAAATTTAAAAAATTTTAATTTTAAAAAATTTAAAAATTTTAATTTTAAAAAATTTAAAAATTTTAAAAATAATAATAAGAAAATTTAAAAATTAAAAATTAAAAAAAGGGGGAGGCGGCGGCGGCGGAGGTGGCGGTGGTGAGGGAGCCGGGCGGTGGCGGCGGCGGAGGTGGCGGTGTTCGGCCTCCCACTCCCCACTTTTTATAATTTTTTTTAATTTTAATTTTTTAAAAATTTTCTTAATTTTTAAAAAAATTTAAAATTTTCTTAAATTAAAAAAAATTAAAATTTTTTAATTTAAAAAAATAAATTTTCTTAATTTTTTAAATTTTTTTAAAATTTTCTTAATTTTTTAAAATTTTTAAATTTTTTAAAAAATTTTAAAATTTTCTTAATTTTTTTTAATTTTTTTAATTTTTCTTATTTTTTAAAATTTTAAAAATTTTAACATTTTTAAAATTTTTCTTAATTTTTAAAATTTTTAAAATTTTCTTAATTTTTAAATTTTTTTCTTAATTTTTAAATTTTTTCTTAATTTTAAAATTTTTCTTAATTTTTAAAAAATTTTAAATTTTTCTTATTTTTTTAAATTTTTTTGAATATTTTAAATCTAATTTAATTAATTTATATACTATTATTTACACGTAGACGTGAAACGGCGTCGTTTTTGCATTTTCTCCGCCACGTCGCGTGCAAAACGACGCCGTTTGGGACCGAGCTCACGGAAAGTCGCCACGTCAGCTATTTGGCCGGATTTTCACGAGTGGCACTTAAGTGTCCCATTTTACTCCGATGATGGCACTTAAGTGTACCATTTTAAAGCTTATGGCACTTAAGTGTCCTTGCGTCTTAAAAGCTTATGACTCACTCCAGGTGTCCGCACTCCAAGAAAGCACATGGCAGGGAAATTCTAATCACACGAAGACAAAGTTGCATGTCGAGACTATTCTTATTCTCCCCCTTGAGATTTCCTACATAAGACGTCGATGGCATAGTCGAAATTGAAATCTAAATGCCGTCCAAATTTTTTGTTCTTCTCGTGCATAATCAAGAAAGCAGATGGCAGGGAAATTTTAATCACACGAAGTCGAAGTCAAAGAATCCTGGTCACCCAAGAAAGTCAAGAGAAAAATGTCATTATCATTATTATAAATGATATAACGCAACATATTGTTATTTATTAATATTAGATTCTCCGGACAGGGAACATAGACTGATTGCTCTATATGAACAGGAACGAACCGCCCACCGACTTCGTAGCAGCCCAGCAGGCGATGAAATGTTGAACGGTCAACATAAGAACCCCATTGGGTGATAAAGAAAATAAAGAAACGTTAGAACCACATGTTCTATACGTCAACGTCTTTAAAACAATTTTGCAAGGAGAAAAGTGAGGTTAAAGAAAGCAAATTGCAATTCGACCTTCCCAACATGCGACGACTTAGTCATAACAACTTACGGCGAATCTTCCCAGTTCTTGCTGCAATGTTCAAATGGCAACACCAAACTATAAAACCGATGAGCAATATCGATCAACCTCACATTGCACCGTCTTCAAATCTTCACCACCATATTCTTAGTATCAATCCTTGTTGTTCGTTCTTAACAGAATACAAGCTACGAACGAAATGGCCGCGAACCTCTTCACTCCATGCCAGATGGGCAAGTTCGATCTCTCTCACAGGATAGTGCTAGCACCTTTGACGAGATGCAGAGCGATCAATGGGATTCCATTGCCGGTGCATGCAGAGTACTATGCGCAAAGAACGACCAAGGGTGGTTTTCTCATCACCGAAGGCACCCTCATCTCTGACACGGCCGCTGGGTACGTCCTTTTGTCCTGAGATCAAGCTGTCTTGTATATATCACGCAGAAAGGAACTGATTTTCTACATACCGATGTACACCTGAGCACCGCAAGCTATTTATACCCTATTCATTGCTTGATAGCAAGTAATATCGCTTTGGATCATAGGAGGATCTTTAACTTTGAGAAATATAATGTTGTTAAACCAGGTTTCCAGGTACTCCTGGGATTTACACTGAAGAGCAAGTCAAAGCATGGAAGAAGGTGGTGGATGCTGTTCATTCCAAGGGCGGCATCATCTTCTGTCAACTTTGGCACGTTGGTCGTGCCTCCAACCGTGGTACTAAATTCATTTTCTCAAACCGATGTCACAAAATATCTCTGTAGCTCCCCCATATATCACATAATCACGACCTGCACTATTTGAATTGACAATCTGTTTTTGCTGTTATACTTTTTTCCTACTTTGGCAATGTTAACTTATTAAATTTCACCTTCTATACTTGTTTCTAACAACAATTGGTATTATATTATGGTGATTGTATTAGTTTATCAACCTGATGGAGGTGCTCCGATTTCATCGACAAATCAATCCATCTCCAATAAATGGAAAATCATCATGCCCGACGGGACTCTCGATGTTCCTCACAAACCAAGAGCTCTCCAAACACACGAAGTATGGCAGGTTATCGAGCAATATCGCCAAGTAGCTGCAAATGCCATTCGAGCAGGTTAGTCCATGAACTATAATCATATCGTGATAGATGCTAAAATTACTTGTATTTACTTTGTTTGTTGCACATAAGTATTAATAATCAAGTCGATTTCCACTTTAGGTTTTGATGGTGTTGAGGTGCATGGAGCACATGGCTATCTCATTGATCAATTCTTAAAGGACTCAGTCAATGATAGAGTAGATGAATTTGGAGGATCAATTGAGAATAGATGCAGATTCTTGATGGAGATCATCAAAGTGGTAGCAGGAGAAGTTGGCACTGATCGAACGGGAGTTAGAATCTCACCAGTGATTGAACACATGGATGCCACAGACTCCGATCCACTCAAGCTAGGCCTATCGGTCATCGAGAGATTGAACAAGTTCCAAAATGAGATAGGCTCCAAACTCGCATATCTCCATGTGACTCAACCTCGATACACAATCAATGGCACGAAGAATTACGGCAAACAAGAGGAGGATGAAGAAGCTCGATTGATGAGAACTTGGAGGAGAGCTTATCAAGGTACTTTCATGTTGAGCGGCGGCTTCACACGAGAGCTCGGGATGAAGGCTTTGGCTGGAGGAGATGCGGACTTGATATCGTATGGTCGACTCTTCATCTCTAACCCTGATTTGGTCTACCGATTCAAGGTGGATGGACCATTGAATGGTTACAACAGAGATACATTTTATACTCAAGATCCAGTTATTGGTTACATAGATTACCCATTTCTTGACCAAGAAAATGGGGAAGTGACACACTAGTAAATGAAAATGCTACTGGTGTGTTTGTACTCCTAGGAACTTTGGGTTACATTGTACAAGTTAAAGCACCAAAGAGGATCGAAGAAATAATACAACTAGTTCATTGCATATACCTTATGTCCGTGATAAGAGGGAACACGGTTTGTACATTATAGAGTCAATTACATAGAGTCTGTTGAATAATTATATCTCCTTGTTCAACAAACTATAATTCTCTTTTGTATTGTACTTGTTCGTATATTTTGATTATTAATAAAAATACGTAAAATAATATAATCAATTATGGTGAAACTGATGTTCATGTGCTTTTTTTTTGGGGGGCGGTAAGAGGTAACACCCATCTGGGTTGTTGTAGAGTTTGTAGCGGGAACGTGGAAAAAAGAGTCCAAGGGAAAAACGGAAGGGAACTATTTATTTGAAATATAAGAGCGCCATGTAAGTGTTAAAAAAATGACCAATGCGATGAACCGAGAAAGGCTTTGAAAGAAGTTGAAGAGAAAATAAAGAAGATGAAAAATGGAGATCGAAGACGTAGAGATTTGTGTGTATTCTATTGTCTTCAATAATTAATCTGATGTACAGCCTTAATAGTTACAATACAAGGTGTATGAATGAAAGGAAATTAAGGATCCTATAAATCAATCTAATCTAGATCTAATCTTAATTGTTCAGTACAAATCATAATCGGATCAAAATCGGATTAAATCCTCTGTTAAAGCCGCATATCTTCTAACATTCACCTTCAAGCTAGTGGCTTGTATATGTCTAAGACACCAAGCTTGTTCAATAGATATGTGTGCAGTCTTTGACATAGAGATTTGGTGAAAATGTTCAGAGGCTGTTCTGTCATCACAATCCCTCTCGTTTCAGTGACTTCTTCTAAGATTTTATATTGTGTAAAGTGACAATCCATCTATATCCTTGGTTCTCCAAGTTTGAGAGCCGCATCGTTATCACATAATAGTTTTGTTGCCCCTTGTACTTGTATTCCAAGATCTTTAAGAATACCTCGTATCCATACTATTTGACAGGTAGCTCCATATGTACGAGTTCAAGGTGAGGAAGTGCGTGCGCAGGAGGTCGAACGACTGGACGGAGTGACCGTACGCGCAGGCCGGCGAGAAGGCTCGTCGCCGGTTCCTCTACTCCGGCACTGCATGTCCCGATTTCCGCAAAGGTAAGAAAAACAGTAACAAGCGATGCAGAAGAGAAAAATTAAAAAAAACTGCATTTTCTCGCGCGGTTTTGTTTGGATCTGTAAATATATCAGGATTCAGGAGTGCCCAGGTGCCCCAGTTTTGGTACTCGGCGATTTGTTTAAAGAAGATTGAATTTTTTTTACCCATTTTGGATTATTTTAAGGATTCTCGGTTGGATTAAGGAAGATGGGCGGTTTTGCCTTTTTCTTTTATTTTGTTTTATACTATCGATGCAAGATATTCAGTTAATATTTGCACCATTCCGAGATTTACCAAACGAAGAAAAATGAAATCTTTTCGTTAATTTCCGATCGGGTTTTGAGACGGTCAAATGAGACATTTTTGGCCAAAATGTCGACTCTGATTCCAGGCCTTGCATGTTGTATGCATAATTTTAAAACATTTCATCGCGAATTATGCGGGATTTTTGGGTTTTCAGTGTGACGAAATTTGATTAAATTCAGTTTTTATTCAAGTGAGATTTTCTCGATTTTGCGCAGGTGCGTGCAAGAAGGGCGACTCGTGCGAGTTCGCTCACGGCGTGTTCGAGTGCTGGCTCCACCCGGAGCGATACCGGACGCAGGCGTGCAAGGACGGGCAGAGCTGCCGCCGCCGCGTCTGCTTCTTCGCCCACTCCCCCGACCAGCTCCGTGTCCTCCCCCGCCAGCAGCAGCAGCAGCAGTAGCAGCACAGCCCCAAGAGCGCCACCGACTCCGAGTTCGGGTCCATGGTCCGCCCCTGCGCCGCCGCCGCGGCCGCCTTCGACTCCTACTTCACCAAGCCGTGGTCGGCCTCCTTCATATCCTCGCCCACCTCGATCCTGACCACCTCGTCGCCCCCGATCTCGCCCCCGATCTCGCCCCCGAACCAACGCGGCGGCTGCTGCGGGTCGCCCGGATCGGTGAGCGAGCTGGTGGCATGCATGAGGAACATGCAGATCGCCAAGATGAAGATGAGCCCCTGCGGGCAGATGGCGGGGTCCTCTTCGGGTCCCTGCTCCGACCCGGGTGCCACCTGGCAGCGCCGGTGACTCCGAGGGCCGAGTCGTCGCCGCGGTATGGGCAACTCGGCGGCGGAGGCGGGCTCTTTGATCTGGGGGAGTCTCACCATCGCTGCGAGGAGGAGCCCCTGATGGAGAGGGTCGAGTCTGGGAGAGATTTGAGGGCCAAGATGTACGCGAAGCTCAGCAAGGGGAACTCCCTCGATGGCGCCAACCTTGTCGGGCCCGGTTCCGGTCCGGACGTGGGGTGGGTCTCTGAGCTGGTCATGTGAAGGCCGAAGAAGCAGCTTCGAGTCCTCCCCGAGTCGACTCGGAGCTCGAATTTTGTTTGGGTCGAAAGAAGTGATTTTTTGGGGCCGATGGGCCGTGTTCGGCAATCGGGTGACCTGTTGATTAATCTCTGACTCGGATGTGTGAATATATCTCGTGTTCATTTCCATTGTTGATGATGATTACCTTCCTTCTTCTCAAGGTGTAAATATTGGCTGGCGGGAGAGAGATTTCAAGTCTCTGTTTTGTGGTCCGATGACTTTCCAGTTACCTCTCTTTGTAAATGAAGTTTCAGTAAGCATTCTTAAAATATTCGCAATGCAATTGCAGATTTCTGTATAGGAAGAAACAAGAACGTGGAAGTTCAATCTGGGGTTGGCTTTTTGGGGCTTGTATCGTTGATTATCGTTTTCTGGTCAAGTCCTTGAAATCTCTGTATCGTCTCATTTTCTCGGTTTATAAATGCTAATTTCCCTTTCATGAGTGCTCTGTTCTTTACTCTGTTCTTGGCTCTGTTCATGCTTTCTTCCTTGTTCGGACTACAGTGAGAGGAATTAGTCACATCATTAGCACAGTGATTACGAGATCAAGAGTGGGGATTAAAGAAACATATCTCTCCATCCGACTCTGTCCCCAGCATGCGGAAAGACCGGTTCAGCACCTGGGTTTATCTCCCAACTCGGTATAATAGATAAAGAAAAACCAGATGAGGTTCTTGATGTGGACGTGTTTGGGTTGAGTTGATAAGAGCGGATGATCCCCGTCCTTATCTGCTAAAGCTTTTTCTCGCCTTTTCCCGGTTTTGAAAAATGGAAGATTTGATCACAGTAATCAGGAGATCTTCTTTTGTCGTGCCACTTGCGTTTTGACTGGAGTGTGTTGATGATGATGATGATGAATTAGGTGGGGGAATGGGACAAGACATGGTCAAGCAGCGACCGTGTAGCATTGGCTCCCCCACCTTGCGAAACGGTCTGCTCTGCGTTATCTTATGTACATTGGTTAATCTCGTCGTTTGAAATGGGTTTGTAATAAGAAACAGGTTCTCTCTGCTTCAACAATGGAGCTCTCTCTCTACCGCCTGAGTAGCATCCTCCTCCCTTATGGGTAGGTCTCCTTTCTGAAGCTCTGAAATCCCTCCGCATCGTCCTTCATTTGCCTTTTTCCCACCCCAGCACCGATGAAACAGAGAACATTGGAGTTGGAAAACCCTAATCCCATCCCTCTTTCACTCGCATACACTTAAACCCTAAAACCCAGAGTCTCACCATTGCCTCCATTCCCCGATTTCCATTACTTTCACTCACCACAGCACCCATTCCATTTTCACTCCCCCTTCTGTCTACTCCGCCGAATCTGTATCCTCTCACCCCCGCACCCCGTTCTGTCTTCTCCATTTACCACATCACCCCCTCCTGTGCTCTCCGTAGGATCAGAGCTCCCTTCATCCATATTTAGATCTTGCTCTACACAGGAAAAATCTATTTCCAGTAGCGCTGCTACTCCCAGAAGCATGGAAAATCAGTATGACGAAGAGAAAAGATTGGCTGCCCTCTGCAGAAGTCTGGGCGATTTATGGACTGAGGAAGATGTGGTGGATATCCCAGGTGAAATCTCTGCAGAAAATCTGTTAGCAAGTCGTAAAACTTTATATGGAAAGTTCTTTCAAAAGCCTAGTGTTAATTTCAATGCTTTTATCACCACCATGAAAAAAGTTTGGAGGAACGAAAGCTTTACCTGTGCTGTAATAGAGCCTGTATACTACTCATTTTCCTTCCAATCGGAGGCTGAAAAATAGCGAATATTAGACACAGGGCCGTGGTCTTTCTCAAACAATTTATTGGTTCTAAAACAGTGCGATCCCGACACCCATGATATCGTTATGATTTCAACCACTGTGACTTCTGGGTAAATCTAGTTGGCCTCCCCTATGGGAGAGTTACATATGAGGCAGTTATGGGCATTGCATCAAAAATCGGAGAGGTTGTGGAAGTGCAATTAGAAGCGAAAGGGAACAACAATCACAAGGTGGGCAGGGCCAGAATTAAGCTGAATTTGGAAATTCCTTTGAAAACTGGAGTTCTTGTAAATCTTGACAATAAAAGTTTGTGGGTAGAATTTAAGTATGAAAGGCTCCCGCATTATTGCTATTCATGTGGGAGAATTGACCATTATGCGACATTTTGCCAAGAAATACCATATGAAGAAACAGGGCTAGCAAAGAACTTACCAGGCCGCTATGGTCATTGGCTACGAGCGGAAGCGCGGGAGCTTAGTCCTTATGGGAAAATCTTCTATGGTAAACAAGAATATCAACATGAGGAAGAGGAGAGTGTGCCCGAAACCCCTATTCCACTGGTCCCTACAACAGAATAGCAACAACAGGATCAATATTTGCAGCAAACACAACCATTCGGACTAGTGGAAAATGCAGGGAATTCATGCTCCCAAGAATGCAACTATCATCCTCCTTCTCAAGCACTAGTTATCTTGGAAGAAAAGGGCCCTAAAAAAAGAGGAAGTAGCTGCCTTGATGAGGAATCTGTCCTGGTACTATGTGAGGAACAGAGGAAGGCAATTGAAGCAGAAATGGTTGACAGCCTTGCAGGGAAGGGACAGAACAAAGAGAAAACCAAAGGTGCCAAACTTTCCTCTTCAAAAAAAGGCAAACGATTCTGTCCTTATGGTGCTTAAACATCCAAGAAAGCAGCGGTTGATACCACGCAGCTAGTGGAAACCCCTATTCGTGTGATTAACAAGTCTGACCAATGGGCTTTGGTGGCTAGCCCTAATAAGCCACCCACTCCTCCATGAAGATTTTAAGCTGGAATTGTCAAGGGCTGGGCAATCCCTTGACAATTCAAGCTTCGAGAGTCCTAGTGACTCAGGAAAGGCCCAATATTGTCTTCATTATGGAGACAAAAAAATCAGGAGCAAAAGGTGCTAAGGCTACGGAGGAGGCTTAATTTCCACCACTATTTCTTAGTGAATCCAGAAGGCATAGCAGGGGGTTTAGCAATCTTTTGGGATGATAAGGTAACTATGTTTATTGACTCTTACACAGAAAATGTTATCTTCACTCAATGCCAACAACAAGCAAACAACCAGCGTATGTTCATCACGTTTACACATGCTCCAAATGACTTTCAGGAGAGAAATAGATTATGGGAGAATATTTATCAGCAAAGTCTAAATTATCATCTCCCTTGGTTGTGTATGGGCGATTTCAATGAGATCCTATATCATTGGGAGAAAATAGGCAAGAAAATAGCAGAAACTTATCGACTTACATCATTTAGAGATTTCTTGTATAAATGTTCTCTGCTGGATTTGGAATGTAAGGGGTGTGCCTTTACCTGGACCAATAACAGAGAGGGTGAAAATCTGGTCAAGAAGCATTTAGATAGAGTATTATGCAGTTCAGAATGGCGCATTAACTATCCCAAAGTTGAATGTATTGCATTACCTGCCATTGGTTCCAACCACTCCCCAATTATTCTTGAGACCAACCCTCCGAGGAAAAGAAAAAGGAAGTGCTTTAGATACGAAGCTTTCTGGGCAGAGGAGGAGGATTGTATGACACTAGTAAGGGATACTTGGACTGAACCGACTCTCCAACAGCTTTGCGTGGCGGAGAAACTGCAGATAGTGTCACAAAAGTTGTTAAAATGGAGCCAGAACAAATTCACTAATGCTAGAAAGAGGATCACATGGCTGAATCGCGAGCTACAGAACTTAATGAACGGTACAGGCACTTTCAATGAGAGCAATGCAGCAAAGAAATTAATCAAAGAAATTGATCAGTTGTGGAGACAAGAAGAAATGTATTGGGGAATGCGGTCTAGAATCAATTGGTTGAACTGGGGGGATAAAAACACCAAATTCTTCCATGCCACAACTATCCAGAGGAGAATTAGAAACCAGATATCAATGTTGAAAAATGCAGAAAATGTCTGGGTGCGGGAAGAGCAGCAGCTAAAAGATATGACCGGTACATATTTCCAAAAACTATACGAGTCAGTGGGGCCTCGAAATTTCCAGCCCCTCTTACAACAAATTCCAGCTTTGGTAGATGTGGGAATGAATTGAAGACTCGTTGAATCTGTTAGTATGGAGGAAATCAAAATAGCAATGCAGCAGTTAGGAGCCAATAAAGCTCCTGGACCAGATGGTATGCATGGCCTTTTTTTTCAGAAATCATTGGCCAGATATTGATCAGGACATATTCACAGAAATACATAATTTTTTTGCCACCGGTTATCTAAATCCTGATTTGAACATAACACTTATAACCCTCATTCCTAAGACCCCGAACCCAGAAAAGCTGGAACAGTTCCGCCCTATTAGCCTTTGCAATTTTGCATATAAAATCATCTCCAAGGTGCTGTCAAACAGATTAAAACCTCTCCTACCTCAACTCATTGCAGAAGAACAGAGTGCTTTCGTGGGGGGAAGACAAATACAAGACAATATACTGATTGTACAAGAGGTGCTCCACAGATTACGAACTCGGGAGAGGAAAAAGAAGTTTCAAGCAGTGTTAACGTTAGATATGCAGAAGGCGTATGATCGGATTGAATGGGACTTCCTAAGAGCATGTTTAACTAAAATGGGATTTAGTGAACAATGGGTGCACTGGGTGATGCGGTGTGTATCTACAGTTACATTCAGTGTCAATTTTAATGGGGAGACTCTTCCTTCTTTCAGGCCAACTAGAGGACTTCGCCAAGGTGATCCATTATCTCCATATCTTTTCATATTAGTAGCTAATGTTCTATCAACCATGATGAGAAAAGCAGTAGATGCTGGCACACTTAGAGGAATTAAACTGAACCATAACAGCCCCACCCTTTCACACTTACTATTTGCGGATGACTCTATCTTTTTCCTCAATGGCACAATCCTAGAATGTCAAAATCAAGCGATGATCCTACAAGAATATTGCTTTGCTTCGGTCGGCCATAAACCTTAATAAATCGTATATACTTCAGCAAATTCTGCCCTACTACTTTGAGAAGAAATATGGCCATAGCATTGCGAGTTCCCGAGATAGAGAAAACAGGGAAATACTTGGGAATTCCTTCAGATTGTGGCTCCTCAAAGAAAGACATGTTTGCGTGGATCCTAGCGCGAGTTAATAGAAAGTTAGAAAGCTAGAAGGAACGCTTGTTATCAAAAGCGGGGAAGGAGATTTTAATCAAATCAGTGGTTCAGGCTATCCCTCAATATGCTATGTCAATATTCAGAATCCCAGTGTCTATATGCAAAGCTATTGAGAAGAGGACCGCAAATTTCTGGTGGAAAACGAACAACACACATGCAGGTATACATTGGAAGAGTTGGGAATGCCTGAAACTTAGAAATGATGAAGGGGGTCTTGGCTTCAAAGAGATTACAACTTTCAATATAGCTCTACTGGGGAAACAAGCGTGGCGAATCTCACAGAATCCTCAGTCTCTATTGAGTAAAGTAATGAGGGGATTATATTATCCACAGGGTGATTTCTGGAAAGTTGAAAAGGGATCTCGTCCGTCATGGGGTTGGCAAAGTATAATTCGGGGAAGAGATTCTATCAAGCCACATATAATGCATCAAGTTGGGAATGGGAAAGACCTCTCAATCAGAGAAGACATATGGCTAAAGAGAGGCCCTATAGGCGGTCTAGCAACAAAAAACGAACCTATTCAAGTGGCAGAATTGATTGAACAAGGGACAGGAAAGTGGAATACAGAGAAGGTAGAATTGCTGTTTGATGAAGGACTTGTGAGAGAAATACTAGCTACCCCTATTGGCTTGCCTAATTCAAGAGACAAACTGGTCTGGATGCACACCCAATCTGGTCTTTACTCAACTAAAAGCGGTTATTTTTCAGCCAGAACCAACCCAAACAACTATCATACCACAGCAGCAACCACATCTCATCAAATCAATCCAAATCTCTAGAAATACATCAAGCAGACTCACACCCTCCCCAAAATTAGAATATTTCTTTGGCAAGCATGCCACAACGCACTACCAACAAGGGATAATCTTCACAGGAGGAAGATAATACCTGATCCTTTATGTTCTATTTGCCACATGGAAGCTGAAACCACTGAACACACCCTCTTACTCTGTCCATGGACAGCTCACGTCCGGAGCGCAGCACCCCTGCACATCAAAATTTCCAGATTCGGATTAACAAGGTTTGATGATTGGCTCTTTCAACTGAAAAAGAACCCGACACTCACCAAGTTTTTCGACCAAGTGGTTGCTCTTCTTTGGTGTATCTGGAAGGACCGGAACCAAGATATCTTCGCCACCGTCCCCGTCACCGCAGCAGACTTTATTCCAGTGCGACAACTCGTTGATAATCTCATAAACTCAAATCATCCACCAGAAATTGAAAAGAAACATGCTACTGCACCTGCTCGATGGCGTCCTCCCCCTCACGGAACCCTAAAGATCAACGTAGACGCGTCCTTTGTTGAACTGAACGAAGCAGCAGCCGAGACTGAAGACGACTCGAACCCAGCAAAGAATAGAGCAGCGATTGCGTGTCTCTGCAGAGACTCCCGAGGCTGTCTCGTTGACGGCTTCGCGAGAATCGTTGATGCTTCATCGGCCACCCAAGCGGAAGCCATAGCTCTCCTTCAAACCCTAGATTTGTTTTCCACTCGAACGTAACTACTTCTAGAAGTACAATCCGACCGTCTTCCCCGTGCAAGCGGTGTTAGACTCGAAGGAGTTAAACTGGGAACTAAAGCCTTCATGGACCGGGCCCAAAGCAAACTGAAGGAGTGCCACCACATTTCCTTGGCCCACCGCACCAAACGCCAACAGTCCGTGGATTGGCTTGCCAAAGCTTGTCGCTAAATTATCTTCCCACTTATTGCTGTCTAATCCCCGCCCGCCCTACTAGACCTTTTTAAGCACTGATGCTCTTGATGTATTCCCTAAACATTTTAAGAAGTAAATCTAGTAATCGTATTTCAGATCCAAAAAAAAAAATGGGTTTGTAATTTGAATTCAATTGGATTGTGTTTTAGAATCCGAGTGACTTGAGTGATTGTTAATCTCATATTCAAGTTGGAAAACGTAATCTTATGAATGGATGCATATCCATAAAAAGTAAAAGCTTGATTCAAAACTCAATACTTGGATCAAGTTGAATCAACGGATTTGAGTCAAGATTGCGTGTTAAACGAGTTGGCTTAACTGAGTTTTGATTGCTTGACTTGATTTGATTGCAATTTTAATTATTTCAAATTTTGGTTCAATGTGACAAAATTGAACTGGAAAATTTTTCCCCATTTTCCAAGAAAAAGAGAGCCATGTAATTTTTTCGCTCAAATTTGCCTCAATGATGAAATCCCTCATGAAGTGGTTCTTCGATTTTATTAAGAAGGATAAGTTTTGTAGCGATTCCTTAAAGGAAGTATCGCAAGTGTACTAGGAAATCAATGATATACTTTAAAATGGAGATACAATATCGGAACTCATGCAAATACTTGTATTTATAGAGTGTTGGGAAGGCATGGGGTTCCCACTCCCCATTGAGCCGCCAAAGGGTTCTTATAGCTTTAATTTATACTATATTGATAATTTTGGTTTGAGCCCATTGAATAGTTTACTTGTGATATATAATTTTTCTCTTGCAACTGAGGGTTGAAATAGAGAGGTGGGATGTGCTAATTATAATGGAATTTATATTGGATTCTATCGGATGTGGCCTTAATTTATTATGAATTGAAATAAACCTTATATTTTGATTAATCTTTCTTACATTTATTCTCTATTTCATTGTGTTTGAACACATAACCCTAACATAGTTTTCTACAGCATAATTGCCTACCATTAGTTCTTAAACAATTTTAACCATGCCTTCGATCTTCGTATCTTCATGTCACCATGACTTCTCATCTCTAGGTGGTTGCTAAATTTTGATAAATGCTTAGCTTTAGAATTACAAGAAGTTACAACAACACTTCTCCACAATAAGCTTAGGTAGTGCATGGGAACATTTTTGTTCCTCTATTCTTTTGTTTTTTTGCTCCTTAGAACAAAAAAAGAATAGAAATCTGTTTGGTAATGTTAACTAATTTTTCTATTTCCTATAATAGAAAAGTAATCAATAAATAGATTTGGAAAAGAAAAAAAGTAAAAAAAAAAGGTAAGCTTCTTGTTCTTGAGAACAATTTCTAAAAATAAGCCATTTTTTTATTTTCTCATTTCCTTTTCTTTTTCTTCCTTGCCGCTCCATGCAGGTTGCCATTCGCCGGCTAGTCACCTCTCACCACCGTTGGCTTAATTAAAAATAAAATAAAAAAAGAAGAAGAAAGAAATGAAACAAAACTGACCGATTCCCATGTAAACTCTAGAACCAATATGAGAATTGATTGACAAGATAGGTTCTAGGGCACGAGGTTCGGATTAAAAACCGAGGAACCGGTTCCAATTGATCCGGAGCAATCCTAAAATCGTTCACCCCTAGTCACATGTCAATGATTTCATCTCAAGACACCAAAATTTGTTGTCGATAGCTTCCTTGGTTATCCATGCTCTTCAAGCTATCCAAATTTATCTAAAGGGGCTTAAATATATGAAAATATTTCTACTCATCAAGTTGTCGACTGTTCTTTTCATTGATGACTTTTGCTCTTTACCAATCTCTATTCTTATCAACTAAGTCTTATTATTTTTTAGTGTAAACACATAGTTGTATCTGTAAAGTGATTTATGCGACTAGTATTCTAAACTTGTAAATGATGAAAGGATGACTTCCTTGTTCTCACCTTTCTCTTTAAACGACATTCAAAGGGGGTAGTAGAGAGAGACATGCCATGTGGGGACAAGACTTCAATTTCAAGATTCAATAAAGAATCAAGGAAAAGGCCGACAAAGTAGGTGGCAGTTCCAAGATCTTGGGTTAATCTTTAATCCTTCTCCCATCAAACTCACCAAACCAAAGGCCCTAAAAAGCAATATATACATGCACCCGTGCCCTCCTAAAGATGTCCCGATACAGCTTAATTTCTCGCACTTCTCGCATAAATGTCGCACTGCACAAAAACTTTTGTATGTCTTTTGTGTAATACGATCAATTAAGATTTGTTCTCTCACGAACTCTCCTCGATTATCGGTATTTGAGAATTTGGTACTCGGGAACTTATGAAAGTGTCAACACCTTTACTTACTCGACATACATAATTATGCGCTTCTACCTAACTTTATTTATTTATTTATTTTTTCAATCACTCGTTACTTGAGTGATCTTTTGAAGAATATAATTCCTGTGGAGCCGAAGAGATCAAGGGCGCAGGCTTGAATTCCGAGGTACAATCAATTGGAGTTTCTTTTTCATAGTGGCGACGAATCATTATCAGCCGGAGGAAACTGAGGGAAGAAACACTATCAAAACAAAAGAACAGGATGCCATGTCTAACCAAATATAGTCACGATTTTGCGGCTCGAATCGATGCTACGAGTGGCGTAAAGCTAGAGGACGATATCCAATCCATGATCGCATTATTTCCTTCATCAAGAGCAGCTGAATGGCAGCGTCCCAAACGTGTGATGGCCCCAGTTGCCTTCCTTCTCGAGAAAGCAAAAACACGAAGAAGACGAAGAAGAATCGAATTCAAACGCCACCAACAGCTGAGACGAGTCCAAATCGTGGGAGGGCATCGCACGTCCGCGGGCGGTGGTTAGGCGACAATATCCAAAGCTGCTGTCAACTCAGCGGGTACCAAAATTATGGATAAGGGAGTCGCGACCAGCTCGCTCCCGTCCCTTTCATGGGACTACAAACGCCTCTGTCGTTTTTGGACGGCATTCTCTCTCCTTTCCACGACACTTGCGATAAATCTATTAAAATTTTAAGATAAAATTGGAAAAATGTGACATGCATGTAGTATCTTAATATTTTTTTTTACGACACGAAATTTAGTTTAGGGTGAAATGCGATGATAATGCATCAATTTGAGATTTTTTTATGATGTTGATCTTATGTAAATATTTATTAATCGCTAGATTTTATTAATAACTTTTTTTTTATTGCTTTTTTGTTTGGAAATTTTGTGGTGCTCCTCTCTTGAATTCCCACTCAGCTCTTCATTTTCCAAGTTGCTGTCCATCGAAGCGAACACCTTCAACGGCCACGTGGGAGATTTGGGATTTGGATAGGATCAAGAAAACCCCCAGGAGCATATCTCGAGTGGGGTTCTGAATTTTCCTATTCTCAGATTTCATTTTTCTTATCTAATCTCGATTGCATATCTTGATTAGAGAGTCTCAAAGATTGATTGACTTTGAAGCTAGCAAATGATTGATGGACATGTCGAGAGTTTCATGTGATGTCTACACGTGGGGATTTTATCATTCTCTTGGATAGATATCATGTGGAACCCATGTATTATTTTATATATTGGGCCTGGATTTTATGTTTACGTTGGAAAATATTGGTTACGAGAGTTCTCTTTCGTTTTTGCTATCTCGAGGACTGGGAGGAGAGAGGTTGTTGTTGCATCTTTGTAGGAGGGGGCCAGATCTCTGAATTTTGTAAAGGAAACCATCAATGAGGTGGGGGATGAAGAGTGTGTGGTTTGCCTCCAAAATGGCCATGGCTTTGTCTTGAAGGGCCTAGTTATGAAATTGATTTGATTGAATGAGATGGGATAGGACTAGGGTAGGATGACATTGTGCAAATCAAAATGTTAAGGATATGAATTTGACGTGTCAAAAAAAATATTACTAAAATATGTCACTAATTGTAAGTATGATGGATAAGGAAGTGGCTTATGTTCAAATTTAGTAACCCAACAAATTCGAGGTATTATTTAGTGGACTGATAACGAGCATACAAAATTTACAATCAATAACTTTGTATTTTAAAGTACCTATAATATAATTAAGAAAAAAAACACTATTGGCACCAGCTGAATGAAAGATTGACAATATGTTATGATATCTCAATAAATATAATATAGCTATTTTGACATACAATATTTACTCGAGATAGTATTGTGATTGGAATATACGTCTTTAAAGAGAACAATATTGATGCTTTGGACTGTAGATCATAGAGAAAGTGACTTTCCAAAAGAGTTTTCCATCGAGTCATTTGATTTCGACATTACTAACCCATCTTTGATGAAATCGAGAGAAGGAGAGATGTGGTAGGGCTAGATCTATCATCTAGAAGGGGGTGAATATGTGACAATGTGGAATTGAAATAAAATTAAGATTATTGCGAGAGGACAACGTTTGGAGACAAGCTATGCAGTGCTCAGATCTTTTCAATGTGCCACAATCTATCACAAAATATTAGCAAGAGACAAAGGGATAGAAAAATTGTACACAACAAGTTTATAGTGGTTTGGTATTGACAAATCTACGTCCACTCTCCCATGCCGACAGCTTATCAGCTAGATTCCACTATGATGAATTGATAAGAAGTTACAAGGATTGAGTATTTACTATTCAAACTCGTGTGAAAGATTATCTAATCTCACACTCATGATCTCTAAGAAATTACAAACTATAGCTCACAAAAGACAAATGTATTTAAGCAAAAGACTATGTTGAATTTTGGAATTCAAAACTTTGATATTCTCTTGGCATCCTTTAGCATTACAAGTTTCTTTTGTATTCCTCAATGTCCAAGTTGATTGTTGGACCCAAGCTCTAAGGATCATTCATCTAATCAATCCATTGAACTTGAATGTTGAAGAAGATCTAATTGCTTATTGCTAAGAATGAAGTTTTCGAAAAGATCTACTATCCATACAGCAGATAGGGTTTCCATAAGTTGAATCATTCCTTTAGAGAACATTCCGTCTACAATTGATTGTCTTGTTGATAGATTGAGATATTCCAAATAAGTAATAATGTATTTAATATCTTCCTTTCAGACAATCGGTATTTATAAGGTAAGGAATCTATGCTAATTTTCTAGCCATAAGCACAATGATTCTAGTTGAACTAATATCCTCATTTCGTTGAGATTGAATATTAAGGATTCAATGCATCCTTGAGTCTGATAAGTAAATTCTGATGATACATATCAAAGTTTCCACCTAGAAAAGCTTACCATCGAAATCAAAGGACAATTAAGAAATATTTTGTCAATCTTCAAAATTAATTAGGGAGTTTTCCTCGACAAGATGATCCCCAATAATCAACCAAAATACCACTCAATGCAAATGCACAAAAGAAGTGTCATGTAGATCTATGAAGCACCGATACTTTTTGTTGGAGAAATCTTTCTGGAATATTTTGAAGCTAACAAAACGTTTCCATCAATCTAGTTTGAAGATTTGCAAACTCTACTAATTAAAGTCTGAAGACCTCTGGACTGCTAGACTCAAGACTCAAAGTCTATTCTCAATGACAGTTTCTAATTCGTTGAAGAAAGGCTATCCAGAACTGAGTGCTTCATTAAGGATTTAGCCTTATCGACTGGAGAAGATCTCTTGGCTGGATATGACATAACGAATTCTTTTATTCGAATCAAGATTGATTAAGGATCCGATGATTGGCGAAGTATTCTTGGAAGGTTCTACTTATGGAAACCAAGATCTTGATTGTATGGGCGAGCATGATTGATGGGCTATCGACATATTCCTTTAATAGCTCGAATAATCTTCCTAATTAATTCTGTCCAACGGGAAGATTGGAAGAATTCCTTTGGTAAGTGCCAACGGGTATGATTGCATAAAGGAGTATAAAAGGAAGACGTTCCAGTTGTTCGAGAGAGTGCACGATAGAAGAATTCCAAAGTCTGAAGCTCCTTGATTCGTAATTAATTCATTTACTGAGCGAAATCTTGTACGCAGAAGAGAGTCTATATTTTGAGATACCTTGAGGAAGTGTGGTAGAATATCTACACTGTGGAATCAAGGGAAAAGTATTGCTGTAACATCTCTTTTGTTCATAGTGAAATCCAGCCAGTAGGCTGTCAGTGCAGAAGAGTGGACGTAGGCTTGGAATAAGCCGAACCACTATAATCCTTTTGTTCAATTTTTTCTTCCCTACTCTTTGTTTTACTTTGATCATAGTTTGTGTTGTTAACTAAATGAGAGCTTTCTTTCTATTGTCTGCCTAGTATTGCTTTCATATCTCGAGAAATTATTTTTACACCTATTCACCCCCCTCTAGGTGCTTATACTAGCTATATCAATTTTCAGGACTTTTCGTGTTGTGTAGGACACTCCAACATGTATCCGATACTTTTCAACATTTTTCAGCCCTCGGTTAATATGTGTCGAAAAATCCGACATTTGGTCAATTCTCCCAATATTCTCCGATACTCAAGTCTGGAATTCCAACATGCGAGTTCGAAATTCCGACGAACACCGGGTCAATCATAAAAATTTTCAATAAACGACGGATCAAAATGTAAGTATGTAACCACCGGCCGTTGCAGCGTGGATGGTAGATTCTTTGTCCTCCACCGAGGAGGCCAAGGTTTGAAGCCCCTGCGAAGCAGGGAGGCTGAAGCGCTGTGTGGTAACTTAAGCGTGGCGTCGGGGTGGTGGTTTCCCCGTTAGCGACACTTGGGGGTTTACGTGGCGGCTGTCGGCCAAAGCGGTTCCTCCAGCAAGCAAAAATAAAAATAAAAATTATAATAACAAAAGGAGACAAAATTGAATTTACCCTAAAAATATTAATTTAGTATTTGTTAATATCATTCATAGTTTATTTGACAAATTCAACTCCATTCAAATTATCCATAAAACTGAAAGGTAAAAAAAAAAAAAAAAAAGCTATCGACATTCTAGACTTACGTGTCAAAGCATGTTAGAAGAAAATGATAATTTAGCATGTATATATAAAAATATATATTTAATACACAACGTATCTCAATGTATCGGAATTCTCTAATTTTTTTTAAAATGAAGTGTCGACGTGTCATGTTGTGTCATGTCATGTGTTGATATTGATATTGGTGTTGGTGCTACTTAGATGTAAATTCAATGCAGGCTTCTAATTGCACCATGCTGTCGTTCTTAGATTTGGCCATTTTGGAACTGACATGCCGTGTTCTTAGATGTGGTCTGTCATGCGCATTACAAGTGGACGCAATCGATACTCATGCTTTTCAGTTTGTATTGCTAATTTAGGTGAGTAAACAAGAAGATGCAACATGGGCGTTGACCGTTAAAAATGGGAACTTCTGCTCGTTGTACGTCGTGCACTGGACAGAAGAACTATTCATGTGAACAGGCTAATCGAAGCACTTGGGTTCTTAACTAGTAGTCCAACAAGGTCGGGCTTTCTCTGCTAGAGCAGCTGTTCAAGCCCATGTAGCATGGAAGATGTCATGTTTTAGACACGAACTTTCTTTCAGGTCGTCCTGCTTCTCTCCATATAAGCAATAAGAGATCTCTATTCTCTATCGTCGCTAAAGCGGAGGGATAGAAAATGTATGTAATTGAGTTGTTTTCACTTACCATACCTCAATGTTCTCTGCTCATAAATTTTAGTTTCTCATGGGGAGATACTTCTGATCGAGTTTATGTAAAAGTTTCCTTTTTTTTTTTGTTGGTAAAATGTAAATTTATACGGGTCATTGACATAACATGAATAGGAGTAATGCCACATAAAACCGTCTTTAGCTTCTCTAGAAGCTTTGTGAGCGAGTGGAGAGGATCGAGGTGAGCAAATAATGCAACTGCCTAATTATGGGCAAAACTAGAAGGGCACAAATGCATTTCTCACGAATTTCAAGGATTAATTTGGTTTCTTGCAGATTGAGTTCGTCTTCAGGCAAAACGAATGCAACCCATTTCAAAACTACTTCATGCAATTCTCCAATATGATTTTCTGCTTGATGTTTCTTTATAGTTTTTCAGATTTTTCGTCCTTTTCTAGATTTTTACTTGTTGAAGTTTTGACAATAACCTATTATATTATAAGTGCAAAACAGCGTTGTTTTGTTGCTGACGTGGCTAAATAAGTGATATAAAATTAATTAAATTAAAGTTAAAACCAAATTTTACAAAAAAAAAAAAAGAGAGAGGAAGAAGATGAATAGCGGTTGAGGGCTCAACCCTCGTTGTCGCGCTCCCAACCTCGGGAAGGGTCGGGCGCGACGGCAGTCGGGCCGACGCGCCGATCCTCCGGTGAGTGTGGGGAGGCGACGATAGCGAAGGTTGAGCCCTTAGTCGTTGTTCACCTTCTTCCTTTTCCTTATTTATTTATTTATAAATTTGGTTGTAAATTTAATTTAATTAATTTTTAAATTCAAATTCAAATTTGTACCTAAATGACATCGTTTTTGCATTTCTTTTTGCTGAGTTAGCTCTCTGCACGAGCCACATAGATGAACAAAATTAATAAAAAATTGCCACGTAGAATTTTCGGTGGGGTTCGCCGGAAGTAGCACTCAAATATCTCAATTTTTTTTTTAAAGTGATACTTAAATATTTATGTCTTAATTTTTGATATTTAAGTGTCTCTTTATATCAAGTTTTGACACTTGAATTATTCTTTTCTCAATATCTAGAGAAGATCACCGCCTAGTGAAGCGGTAAAAGTTTTGTAGTGCAAGCTATCCTTCAAGGTGCGTGTCTTCCTGTCCCATGCATCATGCTCTCAGTCTTGACAAGTCAAAAGTACAGATATGGCATGTATGCCTTATGCCACCACCCTCTGCCACGTCCAACTCATGTGTTACATGTTGGGCCCACGCACTTGTCTTCGTGCATGCTATATTCTCCTTTGTGTTGCCAGCTTCTTTCCTCGATCAACGTGGGCTTCTTGAAGACACCTATCTTTGGCAGTTTGAGAGCTTCATGCATCATGCTTACTCTAGGCCAAAAAACTAATAAAAAAACAAAATCAATTTTACTTATTTTCTAACGAGGGGAAGGATAGTGCAGTCGGACAGCAAGGACCCCGGCCCTCCTTCCGAATTTCAGCGGAAAGACGGTCCTCGCCCAAATATGAGGCGAAGGTCGGTGGCCTTCGTTGGTTCCATCTGTAGTATGTTGGAGAAAGATCAAAGAGGGCGGCGGTGATGGACTGTCGGGCGGTGGAAGTCGCAAAGCTTGGGGACTCGGAGAAGCACGGGTTCGTGGACAACTTGTTGAAGAAGATCGAAGAGGACGATCTTCCACTTCTCCAAAAGCTTCTGGAGCGAGTAGAGAGGACCGAGGTTGAGTAAAGAATGCAAATTGTCTTAGTATAGGCAAATCGAAAAGGAGACGAATGCATTTCTCAGGAATTTCGTGAACTAATTTGGTTTTATTGCAGAAGGAATTAGCTTTTGGGCAAAAACGAATGCTATCCAGAATGTGGTATCGAACGCGAGCATTTCTCCAACATGATTTTTCGTTTATCTTTCAAATTGTATTAAAAAAATTGATTTTTCGCAGCCATCTTAAAGACAAATGCTATAAGCAAAACACAGTTATGAAGCTGGGAATCGTTTCGGAGGGAAAATAGAGAGGAGGCTTTGCAAAGGAGCAGCTGAAAGAGATGCGACTCTTTACATCTGACGACATCTCGACTACACCATGTAAAGAATGAAACTCAGAGCAATTCATGGGACTGCCCAGCAGTGCCATTTGCAAGCGAACCAGATAATGCAAATGTCGGTTTTGTTTTGCTCAAAGCGCAAAGAACGCTTCAAGTGCCATGACTTTGGCCAAAGGGACACTTAAGTGCCATAACTTACAAAAATAATGACACTTAAGTTATTACATTCGAAGAAAAACGGATCACTTGAGTGCCACTGACCAAAGTCCACAAAACGCTAACATGGCGTTTTTCCGACAAAGCGCCCAAAACGACGTCGTTTTGCACGCCGACGTGGTAAAAAATTAAAAAATTAATTAAATTAATTTAGTTAAAATATTTAAAATAATAATTTTAAAATTAAATTTAGTTAAAATATTTAAAAATAATAATTTTAAAATTAGATTTAGTTGAATATTAAAAATTAAAAAAGGAAAGGGGGGAGGCGGCAAGGGATTAGCTCGCCCACCGCCGCCACGCCCCGCCGCCGCCGGAAGGGCCGGCGACGGCGGGGGAGGGCCTGGCCGGGTCGTAGGCCCCGGCCGTGGGTCACGACTCCCGGCCGATCGCGGCGAGGCTCGCGAGCCCTCGCCTGTCCGGCGAGGGTCGGCGGCCCGCCAGCCGGGCCAAGGGCCGCCGCCCGATGGGGTGACCCCGGCGGTGGCGGCCTGGCCCGGCCGCGAGGGCCGCGACCCTCCCTGCATCCGTGGTGAGGGCTCGCGGCCCTGGCCTGGCCAGCGAGGGCCGCCGACCCGCCGGATTTGGGCGAGGGCCGCACCGCCCGATCCGGGGGCGAGGGCTCGCCGGCCGGCCCAGTGGTCGCCACCGGCTAGGGCCCGCGACCCCTACCGACCCTCCCCTTCCTTTTTTTTTTTTTTTTTATAAATTTTTTAATTATAAATTTTTTAATATTTCAACTAAATTTAATTTAAAATTATTAATTTAAAATATTTTAACTAAATTTAATTTTAAAATTATTAATTTTAAATATTTTAAATAAATTTAATTTAATTAATTATTTTATTTTATTTTATTTTGCCACGTCACCAAAACAACGCCGTTTTGGCCACGCGCCGTGCAAACGGCGTCGTTTTGAGCTCGGTTCACTTAAAAGTACCACGTCGACATTTTGGCCTGATTGGCACTCAAGGGCGATCCCTTTACTCTGATTTTGGCACTTAAGTGTACCTTCGTAGTTATAGCACTTAAGTGTCCCTTTGGCCAAAGCTAAGGCACTCACCTGGTCCGCGTCCTCCGAAAGCTATTGGATTATCCGATCCATGAAACAACATTGTTTTGTACGCTTCAAGTAGGCATCGAGTACCATGTTCTGGGACAAGCTAGCAATTCAAAAGCATTCTCATTAACTAACCAAGATATATAATCATCAGTTGTCAGGGAATACATATATCTAGCCACTACAGTGTTATTGCTAATTCGATGATTTGGTTCCATAATCATATTCAGTATTCAGATCCTAAATTGATTACATTGCATCAATGTCAAAACAAGAACTGAGGCAATCAATAGAAAGAGGAAATGTTTCATAAGCAAAATAGTGGCAACACCTAGCTAGCTCAATCAACTGTTCACCAATTGAGGAACACGGATGATCAGGCCACACTTCTGGAAAAAACGTTTCAATGCGAACATGGAAATCTATTTGTTAATTCCAAACCACCGATAACAAAGGGCTAACTAAGCACAACCAATTTGAAAGTAAGTGGGATTCTAAAACCACATTCACGTAAAGAGCACGGAAGGGTTTTGGATGTCATCTTCTTCTCCAAGCCGCCAAGAGACTAGTATTTTCTATGGAGTTTCCAATTTTATGTTTCCTTTTGTCTGTGTCGGTATGTAGGAGCATAAGTTCTTGATTTGTCTCTCATTTATCGCTGTACATTTTCAATGATAGAATAGAGAGGAAAAATGAATTTCTATATATTGCAGTGTGTGTAATACCGATAATACAAGAGTCTATTTATAGGCCATTCTAGGGAACTATCTAAAGTAATCAAATATTACAATACCATAATCAAATCAATTATAATCGATATGAAATCAATTATAATCAATTAGGAAAATAAATATCTCTAACATCCTAAGATAAATATCTCTAACATCCCCCCTCAAACTCAAGGTGAGATAAAAGAGGTCAACTGGAGTTTGGAGAAAAGATCTTTAAAACGCCCAGATGGATGAGCCTTTGTGAAAACATCAGCCGTTTGATCAATTGAGGAGGTGGGAACAAGACGAACATCGCCACAAAGCACATGAGAATGTATGAAATGACAATCTATTTCAATATGTTTGGTACGCTCATGAAAAGCATCATTATGAGCTATTTGGATGGCACTTCGGTTATCACAATGAATGACCGTTCCACCATTATGATGAACTCCCATGTCTTCTAGTAACCACTGTAACCATAATAATTTTGCAGTTGTACGGGCAAGGGCACGATATTCCGCTTTCATACTCGATCGAGTGATAGTAGTCTGTTTCTTACTCCGCTAGGAAATAAGGGAGTTCCCTAAGAAAAAGCAATAGCCTGTAGTAGAGCGACAATCAAGAGGATCACTAGCCCAATTAGCATCAGAATAAACTATTAACTCTAAGGATGAGTTAGCAGAAAAGTGAAGACCATGAAATAAGGTACCCTTGATATAGCGAAGAATCCGAAGAACAGCAGCAAAGTAAGTCGTCCACGGCGCAGTCATGAATTGACTCACAACGTGAACATCATAAGCAATGTCAGGGCGGGTACCAGTGAGATAAACCAGATTGCCAACTAACCGTCGATAAAGTGTAGGGTTTGGAAGAGGAGTCCCATCTTTTTCATCAAATTTGGCATTATTCTCAATGGGAGTGGTAGCAGTCTTGTTATCAGTAAGTCCAGCTCAGAAAGAAGATCAGTGGCATATTTCGCTTGAGAAAGATAATAGCCAGAGGAATCTAAAGCAACCTCCAATCCTAAAAAATAACTAAGCCGTCCAAGATCCTTCATTTCAAACTGTTGACTCAAATACAGCTGTAGTTTTGTAATGCCTTCGTGATCATTGCCAGTAATAACCATGTCATCCACATATAACAGTAGCAGAATACTTCCACGAGATGTTCGTTGAACAAATAGAGCGTTATCATAGGGACTATATACAAATCCAAGGCGTTCCATAGTAGAACTAAACTTGGAATACCATGCACGAGGAGCTTGTTTTAGTCCATATAATGCTCAACATAGACAACACACTTTACCGAGAGTATGAGTATATCCAGGAGGTGGCTCCATATATACTTCTTCAGTGAGATCTCCATTAAGGAATGCATTTTTGACATCCATTTGAAATAGAGGCCATTGCTTAATAGCAGCGACAACAAGAAGGCTACGAATGTAAGTAAGATGTGCAACTCGGAGCAAACGCCTCATCATAATCAATGCCATACTCCTCGGGTAAAGCCTTTTGCTACTAGTTGAGCTTTATAATGTTCCACTCCACCATCTGCCTTGGTTTTGATTTTGTACACTCATTTACAACCTATAGTCGACTTGTTAGAAGACAAATCAACCAAATCCCAAGTATGAGAGTGTTCTAATGCTTGAAACTCATATGCCATTGCTCGCTGCCAAAGAGGATTAGTAATGAGCTTCTTTATATGTGCGAGGCTCGTGAAAAGAAGCAATTGTGGAATAACCGTGAAAAATCATGAAGCCGAATGTAAGGTTGACTTACACGGGTGGAGCGACGAATGTAAGAGGAAGGAACTTCCAAAGGTGGATCTGCGGATGGCACGTGCATATTAGAGCTGCTGAAGTGGGATTTCCAGAGATACTGCATCAAGATTTGGAGAGGACAATTTAAAGAGGAAGATGTAGGAGTGTCATCTTCAGGGAACAATACGTAAGGATTTGTGAAGAAACGAACATTTGGAACAAAGGGGAGAAGATGCAAAAGAATGTAAAGATGAGAACATTTTATAAGGAAACATGGCGAGACACACGAAGTCGATTGGATATAGGGTCCCAACATCTAACCCTTTATGCTCAATGCCATAGCCAAGAAACAACATAGACGAGCACGAGGTTCTAACTTCGTATGCGTTCATTTGGAAGAAGATGCACAAAACATGCACCATCAAAAACTCGAAGTAGATCAGAATTAGGAATACCGCCATACAAGCGCTCATACGAGAAATGTTACCGATACTAGGTGATGGAATACGATTAATAGTGTAGATGTAGTGATGACAGCCTCCCCCAAAAATTGTTCTGGACAAGATGTTGAGGTTAGAAGAGTGCGTATTTATATCTAAGATATGTTTGTGTTTACACTCGCCGACCATTTTGTTGGGAAGTTCCTGGACAAGAAGGATGAATAATAGTATTGTTTGAAGAAAGAATTTTAAGAAACTCTCCGTCCTTATATCTCGAGAAAATTGTGTTTTTGATCATGGCAACAAAATTGCCATAGATATGGGCAAGTTCAGATCGATTTTTCATGAGATAAAGCCATGTATAACGTGAATAGTCATCAACAAAAATCACAAAATAACGAGACCCTCCCATAGTGGGAGTAGGAGATACTCGCATCAAGATTTGGAGAGGACAATTCTAAAGAGGAAGATGTAGGAGTGTCATCTTCAGGGAACAGTTCGACAGAAGGATTTGTGAAGAAACGAACATTTGGAACAGTGGGAGAAGATGCAAAAGAATGTAAAGATGAGAACATTTTATAAGGAAACATGGCGAGACACACGAAGTCGATTGGATATAGGGTCCCAACATCTAACCCTTTATGCTCAATGCCATAGCCAAGGAAACAACATAGACGAGCACGAGGTTCTAACTTCGTGCGTTCATTTGGAAGAAGATGCACAAAACATGCACCATCAAAAACTCGAAGTAGACTGTAATTAGGAATACTGTCATACAAGCGCTCATACGGAGAAATGTTACCGATACTAGGTGATGGAATACGATTAATAGTGTAGACAGCAGTATGACAGGCCTCCCCCCAAAAATTGTTCTGGACAAGATGTTGAGGTTAGAAGAGTGCGTACGATATCTAAGATATGTTTGTGTTTACACTCTGCTTGACCATTTTGTTGGGAAGTTCCTGGACAAGAAGGATGAATAATAGTATTGTTTGAAGAAAGAATTTTAAGAAACTCTCTGTCCTTATATCTCGAGAAAATTGTGTTTTGATCATGGCAACAAAATTGCCATAGATATGGGCAAGTTCAGATCGATTTTTCATGAGATAAAGCCATGTATAACGTGAATAGTCATCAACAAAAATCACAAAATAACGAGACCCTCCCATAGTGGGAGTAGGAGATGGTCCCCAAATATCCGAATGAATTAGATCAAAGGGAGTATAAGAGACAGATTCACTAATATTGAATGGTAAAGCATGATG
The DNA here is from genome assembly GCF_016545825.1 of Eucalyptus grandis. NCBI lineage: Eukaryota > Viridiplantae > Streptophyta > Magnoliopsida > Myrtales > Myrtaceae > Eucalyptus > Eucalyptus grandis. The sequence continues at coordinate 54,771,764 of NC_052614.1, forward strand.
TTTTCCTAACTTACAAGATAGACAATCAAAGATTTTATTGTCAACAGAACCTAGATGACCACTTGAAAGCAAATGACTTAAACGAGAAAAAGAAGGATGACCTAAATGAGAATGCCAAATTTCAGATGAAACTGTGGCAGAATGAGTTGGGAAGCTTTAAGGAAACAAGCTCAAACAACCGTCCCACTTTACGGTATGTCCCAATTGTCTGTCTCGTCCTTGGATCCTACACGTGAAACCATTCGAAGAGAAATGAATATCAAAACCAAGCTCACATAGCTGACCCACAGATATCAAATTTAAAGAGAGGTTGGGAACCATAAAAGTATCGGGTAAGGACAAGGTTGGCGTTGAAACGTTCCCTGTATGACTAACTATCATTTGAGAGTTATCAGCTGTGTGAATAATAGTTGTTTGTGAATTATATGATTTTGACTCAAATAAATTGGAATGGGAAGTCATGTGATTACAACACGCAAAATCAAAGAACCATGAATCAAGAGTACGAGAGACTGACATAGCAGGTATGACTAGAAGTACCAGCTTTTGAAGAATGTAACAAAATCAGGATCAAAGATCATCTAAAGATAGTGTGACAGATGAACTGTTAGAAGAATCCTCATGACAGGGAAAGCAGTGGGATGGGCGGCGTGCAGCTGAACCTCTCTAAAACGGGATCGGTTGTTTGTTCCTGTAGGTTGCTTGGATTGTGATTGATAACAGTTTGATGCACGATGACTAGGTCGACGACAGTGCGTACAATAAGGTTTGCGCCATGAGGATGAGCCTGAAGTAGCAAGTACTACCTTTATAGGAGTGGAAACCAGTGGAGTAGCACGTTGTGCTTTTAAAGTCGCAAGGCAAGTTTCCTTAGTTAATAACTCTGAAACAACTACCTCAAAATGAGGTAAAGGATCCCGATGCAAAAGTGAGACTCGCTGTGACATCCAGATTTTCTGCTCTAAATTCGACCTGATAATGCGCCGTTTTATTCAACAGCTTTCTAAACATTGTGAAATTGGGATGCAAGATGGGTTATTGGATGATGAAAAATAACAATTGGAGCATGGAGACATTGATTAATTTTATAGAGGCTAAGTAAGAGTGAATCAGAGGAGTGGTTGTGCAATCGCTCATCATGAATTCGTAACATCCCCACACCCTGCCAAAGAATTGACCACTTTTATGCTATACTTTGATTACTTCGCTTAACGGCCGCCAA